>NC_136508.1:65623021-65640521 GCF_053919585.1 Euprymna scolopes
AAACATAAAACAACATACAAAATTATATGGAAATAATTATTTTAGTTTTAACATTTCTTGTGCTATCATGAAACAATGGAAAATAAACTATTTTTTTACATTTCTATGAATAGTTTTTGTTTTAACTCTTGTGCTATCACGAGAAAAATATTAATGAGAATTTTTATTATTTAGATTTCTCTAAATAGTGTTTTTTTTTAATAATATATTTATGTTTTTCACATTTTTTTACAGAATTTTTGTCATAAATAATGTGCATTTTTATTAACACTTTGTGTAATCAAACAAAAGTTTCAGTTTCGTAATTCAATTGAAGCTACTTTGTTTTATGATGCACTGCTCGGGTGTGTGTAGGTGAAGTAAAGAACCCCGGAGAGGGGGTCAAAACAACAGTAGGCAGTTTAGGTGGAGAGAGGTGTTGTTAAAATAATGGTAGTAGGCAAGCAGGCTCGAACCCCAAACGCGAAGGAGGAAACATAAAAACGTAACGTCTTAGCCTATGCGTCCATGGCGCAAGCGGAAATCGAGAGCGTTTAAATTAAGCGTAGTCAATCCAACGAAGACGATGACTTGCGAAAATATCGACGAAAAAAGTGGCCCCTCCTTGTAAAAATTGTGCGAGTTGAGGAGGAAGAGATTAATGTTTTGCCCAATTTTTCGATATTTGTTGTCTGAAAGATCGAGCTTCTAAAAATGGTACCGGTATCGTCAGGATTCTTTTCGTCTGTCGGAAGTTTTTGCGAGACATACAAACACACACACACATTTTATCTTTTATATATTAGATTATTCATGACAAAGTTGTGATAAAATTGGTGAAATTTTTAAATTATTTTCATATGGATATATTTTAAATATTTAGGAAATTATTTATAGAAAGGTTCAAAAAGGGGGGTATTTTTATTATTTCATGGTAAAGCAAGAAGTGGTTCCATTTAATGCTTAGCGACTTCATTTCCGGCGTCTTAACTTTGCGTACTGAATTTTTGGACACGATCAGGGGTTAGTTTCAGAATAATTAGCCACTAGTGGCTGATAAGGCAATGGCGGAAGTGGTTAGTTTCTATTAGTCAGATGTGTTGGTAACTAAGGTGAAGGACAGGACAGAGGATAATATATTTACAGTTAATTTACGAACAGTTTTCAGTGAGGGAAAGTTGACGACGGTTGGTTTCTTGGGGCAGATCGGAAGAGTAGCCTCGACTGACGACTGATAAGGATGTTTACAGGGTGGGTTTCCGCAATGGTATTACACACAGAGTGCAACTGATATCACTAGAATGTGTCAGAGTCTGTGTTTTATATTTTTTATACGCGTAAGCCAGTGTTTGCACCCTCTGCGATCGCCAATGTGAGACGGTGACACGGTTAGAACAAGAACTAGAAAACATGAATACAAATAGAAAACCACAGCATAGTTTTGGGGTCGCAAATTCTTGTCGAGTGGGACGAACATAGAATCACACAACGATATGGTAATATCAATCGCAATAATAATAGTTACAGAAATAGTCGAAAGCGCTGTAGAAAAAGAAACAATTTTTATAAAAAGATCAAACATTAATTTGAAATTTCTCTTGCTCCATCCGTAAAAACAAACTCTTACAAACAAACAAGCAAAACAAACTCTTACAAACAAACAAGATTAAACAAAGTCTTACGAACAAAAAGAAAATGGCTTACAGCTGTTACTCGAATTTGTCCAACCAGAAATACCAGTCTCGCCAGAACTGAAAGAAAAGACATTTTAAATACAAAAAATATAAGAATTTTAGACCTTTTCATCGACATCTATATCAATAAAACATATGTATGTTTGTGTGAAAATATTTAACTAGTAAGCTACTGGTCACATAACACTGACATTAACAGGAAATAGTAATCATGTGACGTAATTAATCATTGGGGAGCTTTAGATTCCCCCAGGGGCCTGGGAGACCCCGAGTAACTATGCTAGATAGCTATTCCCCCCAGGGGCCTGGGAGACCCCGAGTAACTATGCTAGATAGCTAATCGATTAGCTATCTAGCATAGTTACTCGGGGTCTCCCAGGCCCCTGGGGGAATCTAAAGCTCCCCAATGATTAATTACGTCACAATATATATATATATTATTTCATGTCAAATAGATATTGTTTGAAACCAGAAAAATATATTTTGCAGTTAAAATTGATGACAGGAAACGTGGAGCATAATATTGTCTGGGCTTGGTGAACTCGGAGTCAGATGTCAGTGTTTATATGATGACCTTAAGGTCATGGGAATTAGTATGTCTGTAGATCTCAGATCCAGGAATTGCACACACGCAAAAATCTTGGGTTTTCTGATTTCGTGGCGAAATCTGATTGGCTAAGGAAACTCCCACTCCATCCACATACCTCACTATATATACTACTGTTGCGCGGAAATTAGTGAGATTGCCTTTTGATTTCGGGGAGAACATATCGCGTGGAGACCGTCGTTCCCTGGAGACGTGACTCCTCTTCTCCTTATTCCCCCAGCTGTGAAGAGATTTGAGACTAAGAACTGAATGATATTTGTAAAATTATTTGTACATAAGTTTGTTAAATTAATTCTGTAGAATAGAATTTCACGAGTCTGTTTTTCTTCCTGCTTGCGGCTCCGATATTCGCTTTCAGCATACAGGATTCAATGTAACAACCCTCAGAGAAGGACCAGACGATACGAGCCGAGACTCCCAGATAAACAGGGGTCCTAGCCGAGCTATAGCAGTGTGGGGTGCCAATCATACACCAAGGATAGTTTTTAACAAGTAAGTAAAATCTTTGTTTGGATGGATGAATATGCATACAGAAATATGTCGGTAAGTTGAAATGCAACGGCTTCCTTTCAACTTGCCGACATAGTTCTATTTGTTCTGTGCATGAGAAAATTCAAAAGTAGCTTCATATGGTTTAATTTTAAATCTATCTTGAGCTATCTTATAGCTCCAACGGTAGGAATACTGCTAGAGCGCTAAATGCTTTGGTTTCGATTCTAGCTGACAGCACCTGAATCATTTTTTACTTTTGAAATCAGTTTTCTATATTAGGTACAATATAATAATCAATAGACAATACCAAATCTGACGAATTAAAATCTATTTAAGCATATTTTATGACCGAGCAATGCCGAGCGCCCCCTCACCTCTAATTTAACGAATAATGAAAACTGGCTTCCTAAATAACGTTATCACTTACTCAATAAGTTTTGTAAACTGCATAACTACAAAAAAAAAAATCACTCGTGACAGTTTTGGAAATGTTCGGTAAAACTCGTCGTTGATTACATAAGCACTGATATTTCCTTGGGTGTTGATTAAGCAAGTGTGCCAACTCTTTACACATTACAGTTAAATCTTGTTTGGTAGAGAATATCATCCTAATAAGTTTTACATAAATTATGTATTTTGATTTGATTTTAGAGTCTTAACTATTCTGCGATTTTACCCCCTAAAAAAAAAAAAAAAAAAAAAAAAAACTCGAAAAATATTACGGATGCTAATATTTAAAAATTAGCGTGAAAGCAAATAAATTAGATATTTTTGGTGTTATTCAATCCTATGTTCGAGTTGGGCATTTAACAGAGAAACCAATAAAAAGGGGGTTAAACATTCAAATATATAATAAATAAAAGTTATTTTCGTTTCTAACTGGCTCATTTTTTGTTGTTTGAAAGTAGTTTTAGATTATCTTTTCTAATCTAATATATAAACAGCTATATGTCTGTCCGTCTGTCTCCATATTTTCAAACTGTCTCCTCCAAAACTAAAAGTCGCAAAGCGGCGATAGGACCTCAAATAATTGGATTTTTAAGAGCCGTTCTTTTATGGGTCTTTAGCCGGTTAAAATGGTGTTTAAGGGGTCAAAAATGGGTAAAAAAAAAAAAAAAATGGTTAAACATTTTGTACATTCATGTTAGCTTATTTTTAATCTGTTTATATGCGTGCCACGTAAGTACTGTGGTAACAGTCTCAAAAATTTCGTGAAAACTATTGAATAATTCCACCCGCCATCTTTCGAAGCTTATAACTTCTCGAAAAATGTCATTCAAGCCCTAATTTTTTTTTCAATTAAAGGAGCAAGGACCAAGGTTTCATTAAAAAAAAAACACAAACAAACAACGTGGGGTTTTTTTTTTTTTAAAAAAAAGGTTTTAAACTTCGGACTTTACAGGTAAATTTCTAAAAAACACTACTTTTTTTGTTTTTAAATTTGAATATATTATTTATTGACCTTTTATCTTCAATTTGTGATATATAAAACTTTGGTACATAAAAATTTACTTTTTAATAGACCTTTGAAAATGGGGGGGGCGTGAATTTAAAAAAAAAACGTTTGTCTAAAATATTATATTCGGTTTATTGGAAAGAGCATAACATTTCACATTGACCCTGAAAATATCGTAAAAATAGAATCAATAGAAAAATTGATAAATTTTTAAAGTTTAAAAATTGAAAAATACTGAACTCGTAACATTCAATTAATTTCATTACTATTTTTTAAAAAATATTTCTATTACTTTTTATACAACTTTAATAGTTTATTTTGGAAGTATAATTCATAAAGAAAATAAACAACCCACCTTTAAAAGAGAAATTACGAGTTTTTTTATATTTTATTTGCAGTTTCGTGTTAGAGGTGTCAAAAATTCCTACAAAAATTCTGATACACCTAGTACTGTGGTAACGTCACCAGCTTTGAATGCTACAGTTTCTGTTTCGATTCTAGCTGGAGACACCTAAATACTTTTTTAATTTACTTATAAAATCACGACTATAATAATATACAAAATTTAAACAAACTAAAATGTCATATTTAAGCGTATTATACGCCCGGGCAAAGGCGGGCGCCCCTCACCCCCGCTAGTCTAAGATATTCTATTTTTACGAGCTGCTTAAACAATATGGCGGCACGTTTGTTTCCCATGACTAAAACCGCCATTTTGTTTGTAAAACAGCTCTTAAAAAAAAATTTATTTAAGATTTAAGTAGACGATTTAAAACTACTTTAAATCAAACAAAATAAAAAAAAGCCAACTACATACAAATATAACTTTTATTGGCTATGATAACATTAATTTATTGTACATTTGATTTTTCACCAGTTTTTTGTTGGAAATCTCCCTTCGAATCAATAAGAATTATCAAGTAAAAGCGTTAAGTAACTTTGTGGGTACTAGTGCACTTACTGATCCGCGCTATTTTTAAAATCGTATTTCTAAGTTTAATTAAAGTTTTATGTTTTATTCAATTGTAAGGTTAAAGTGCAGAATAGGTACAAAACACCCTCCCCATGTTAAAAATAACTTTAAATAACGTTATTATTTCAGCACGGATCAATAAATGCACTAGTACCAGTTTGTGGAAATAACATTTTAAAAACAGGAAAACTTTAAAAGAAATTGCTTATTGCTTATGCATCTGTGTTACCGCGCTATTTTTTTAAAATGGTATTTTAAATTTTTATGATATATTCATTTTAAATTCTTAGGTGTAAAAGTACAGAATAGTTATAGAATACCCTACCCTCCCAATGTCAAAAATTGCTTTCTAAATAACGTTATTTTTCAACGCGGTAACAGATGCACAAGTATTTTCAGACGAGGATATTTTCTGTACTACTTTGAAAATCCCATCTAAATGTTCATTTATGGAAAATTAAAAAAAAAATTAATATCATGGTTCGTATGCTGCACAAATACAAAAAGTAAAAAAGGGGACAATAAAGCGTACGAATTCAAAACGAGTTAAGAGTTTTAACTAAAAGAAACGAAAAAGAAAAAATACAAACTTTATAACAATGAAATAAATATTGAATCACAGGGGACAGGGAGAAACATAATGGATCCTACCCTTCAGTCAAGTAAAAAAAAAAAAAAAAATAGTTTCAATTTTATGTATACTAACTGACTGGGGACGGCTAGGTCATTCCCGGCGGGTTACACAATTGCATTTTGAAATAAAGTACTTTATATACAAGTTAAACAGTCACGATTAGTTCTTTTCGGATATTTAGCAGAGAAGCCAACAAACAACTATACAAAAATAAATATATACAAGAAATAAATGGCACCGTAGCCAATAAAAATTAATTTTATACCTACCTGGCTCATTTGTTTTGGTTTTCAAGTAGTTTTTTTTTATTATTATGTAATCTAAAATAGTCAGTTTTTCCGAGCGGCTTTGAAAAAAATAGTGGCATCTTATTTGGAAAAAAAAAAAAAACCTGGTTTTGAATTCAAGGTTTACAGGTGTTTTGAACTTTTGGTATTTTTTTTTTTTTTTTTTTTTACGAACGTACCCAGCATAGTATAAACACCCCAACCTCCTAATGTTACGAACGGCTTTAAAAATAAACACTCCCCAACCTCCCTGTGTTAAAAATGGCTTTAGGAATAAGCACATACCACTAATCTCGAAAGCTGTTCTTAACATGGGGAGGTTGGTGTATTTATAGTATACTCGGTACTGTTGTAAAAAAAAATACCAAAAGAATTCAAAACGAGGCTTACTTTTTCCAAAGAAAATGCCGCCATTTTGTTTTCTTCAAATCCGCTCAGAAAAACTTTTTTTTTCTTAAGACTAAATAAAGAGCAATAAAAACTACTTGAAAACCAAAATAAACGAGCCAGGTGAATATAAAATTAGTTTTTATTGGCTACAGTAACATTTATTTCGGTACTAGTGCACTTACTGATCTGTGCTGAAATAATAACGTTATTATTTAAAAAGCCATTCTTAACATGGGGAGGGGAGGGGAAGGTGTTTTGTACCTATTCTATACTTTAATCTTACAATTGAATAGAAAAACATCATAAAACTTTAATTAAACTTGGAAATACGATTTAAAAAATAGCGTGGATCAATAAGTGCACCAGCGCCTTTATTTGTTCTTTATATATTTATTTTTCGTATAGTTGTTTGTTGGTTTCTCTGCTAAATTATCACCGACGATTTGCAGGTGCAAACATAGGTAGAATTTATCGAATTATCGAGTTTTATATGCTTTACTGTGGAAGAGTTGCGAGGTCAATTCTGTGTGACAAACAGACTTGTCTCCCTCGACAAATTAAGGATCCACCATTTTTAAATACATTTCTAAAGAACGTAATTATGGATTTTTGTTTAATACATTTTTTTGTCATTGTGCGCTGGTTGTCTAACCTGCAAATGGTGTTTATTCCGAAAGTCGTTCTTACAATGAGGAGGTTGAGGGTGTTTATTCAGAAAAGCATTTTCTTATTTTTCAACCTCCCCATGTTAAGAACGGCTTTTGGAATAAACGCCCTTTGCAGGTTGAACAACGAGTCCATATAGACTTTTTAAAAAAATGTTTTACAACATGGTTACCACATATAAAATCTCGAAGGCCACTCCAGGATAATGGTTAATGTGTATTGCAGTAAATTGGGTCAGTCGCGTAATAATCGTTTGTAGTGGTAATTCGGTATAATTAGACTATTTACGAGGGCAGTTCAATAAGAACTTGCTCATGTTGGACTTGAAGACGACTATATTGTAGTCAGCAAGAAAGCAGACCAGTGAAACAGTTTCACAGGCGAGCAGTTCTAGGAAAGAAGTTTCGTTTATGAAATTTATGTTTAGGCACCGTCCATAACATTTACTAGATCAATTTTTGTCATTTTAGGAATTTCTACGAATTTCGACGAGACACGCAAGTGCGTAAGTTTTACACCTGAAATGTGTTGGTTGAAAAGATCAATCAAGCACTAAAAAATAGTTGGATAAGGCGAAAAGAACGTTTTGTTTTTGTTTTAATTCAACGGTAACGAAAACTTGTGAGAAACGCAGCGTTGTTAATAAAATCAAACATTATCGCGACAAAAAAAAGCCAATCTAACTTTGTCAGTTGATTACAGGGTAAATTTTCAGATTAGGTCCACCTCCACAATTTTCTTTTAAATGACGACTTTTATAGGTTTTCGACTATGCTGAATAGGAAAATTGCATTAAAATTTTGCAGAAATAATTAGTTATCGAGATATAAAAAGTTGTATTATGCATTGTATTCTTTGGCGGCCATCTTTTTTACGCGCGTGTACGCACCATGAACAAATCTACTCATCTATGACTGACTGCAGCACTGCACGCGCGAGAAAAAAGATGGCCGCCAAAGAATAAAATGCATAATATATTTTATATCTCGATAACTCATTATTTCTGCAAAATTTCAATGCGATTTTCGTATTCAGCATAGTCGAAAACCTCTAAAAGTTGTCATTTAAAAGAAAATTGTGGAGGTGGACCTAATCTAAAAAAAATACCGATTGCAGCAAACGAGTTAGACATGCAAGGAATAAGTACGCAATGGATTTCAATGTTTACGGAGTCAGTTCAGAGCATCGACGGAAAATCCAGTCATGTCAAGAAATCGTCGAAACAGATTAAAGTTTGAAGTCAACCATTTTTATTTTGCAGAAACTATTTTCAACCCTAACGCAAACCTTCACATTCGTACTATAGAGTTGTTTTTGGCCTTTTTTTTTTTTTTTTTTTTTTTTTTTTTTTTTTTAAGGAATTTTTTGTGACTCAAGTTTAAATTATTCTGAAACCTGTCCCATTTTTACTTCTAATTGCAAAAATCCTCAATTTTGAGACTGTTAATAGACTAGTTATTGAACCACTAACCCCAACTCTTGTGTTTTCGTTGGAATCAAAAGCGGTACTTAGGTAATATATTGACAGTGCTGAAATAAACAAAAGACCATTTTTAAGATGAGCGGGGTTTAAAAACTACTCTGTACTTTCATTAAAAAAAAAAAAAAAAATAGCACGGTCAGTATTCTGCATAAGTACCATAAAGAATTATAGTTTTTAAACAAGAATTTATAGGATGGATTTTATTGGAGATAAATGCATGAAGTCGCAGGCGGAAAACAGTGGCACTTATTTGAGAATAGCTTGGAAATTAATATTTAAGTGAGAATTCGACAGTTAATATTTTTTATATAAAACATTTTCCAGTTTCTAATTCTTCAGTGCTTTTTCTTCTCCTTTGAAAATGATTTTAGTTGGATTCAGTTTTCTTTTACCTGATTGAAGACAAACTCAGTGTGTTTTCCGCCATTCTTCCCGTTTGATAATCAGTAAATGGTCGAATAAGTCGGCGAGAAGAGAGTATTTTTTAGACCATACCACTGTATTAAAATAGGGATGTATTCTTCTGTTTTATACACACTTTTTATATATATATATATATATATATAGAGAGAGAGAGAGTATTAGTAGTACTTTGGCGAGTGGTGGAACTGGTAGAGGTTTCGTAAATTTATGTCAGTCTGTCCTGTACAAATTCGAAACCCTGATAAAAGAAGTACAACCCTGGTTAAATGGACTGAAAAAGAACACATATTGGAATGCACATATACATAAAAAGAAAATAATAATTGCAATTAGTCTCTGAAACGATCGTGCGCAAAATCATTGTTGATCTGAATTCTACGAACGCTAACAATAAATATCGTTGTAAAACTATTTATGTGAACCTCAATCTATTCTTGCTCTCTCTCTCTCTCTCTCTCTCTCTCTCTCTCTCTCTCTCTCTCTCTGTATGTACCGTACTTTGGGGTAATTGCACCAAATAAAAAATGTGCTCTTTATATGCTGAAAGAGCACTTTTAGCTAGTTAGCGCAATTACCCCGGACTTGACGCAATTACCCCAACGCACGTTATATATATATATATATATATATATATATATATGGTGATCCCAAAAAAAAACAGGACATTCAATTGTTTTTCTGATCATTTTACAGTCAACGGAGAAAAAATTGCCAAAGATCCTAGTGTTTTGATGTGATGTTTTGAATATAATAAATTAGTTATGACCAAAGTTTCATTTCATTCGGACAAAATACTAAGAAACGGGGCCTAATTAGAGCTGGGTCCGTTTTTTTTTGGGGGGGGGGTCACCCTATATATATATATATATATATATATATATATATATACATTCAGTTTGTCTTTACATAAGCACTAATGTGTTTCTACACAGTCATGAGCATGTTCGGTCTTCTAGTATTTAGTAACTAGAGACCTCTTCAGGTAGCAACGCTTATATTCAAAAGAGGCTTTTGAATATAAACGTTGCTACCTGAAGAGGTCTCTAGTTGCTAAATACTAGAAGACAGAAACATGCTCATGACTGTGTAGCAACAAATTACTGCTTGTGTAAAGACAAATTGCTCGTTTATTTCACTGGTTACCTTACCTTTAAAAAATAACAACCTCAAATTATATATATATATATATATATATATATATATATGGTAAAATTGTTCACGAAAATATCAATCATTTAGGCACCAATAACACAATATGAATAATCTGTGTACGATCGTTTCTGAGACGATACAAAAATTTTTATTTGAATAAAGTCTCATCATCAGCACTGGGATAATACATCAAATAGGAATCTTAAATATATGATTAATACCAAAGTGGGAAGCATACGTATTATACAGCCAATCAATATTACATGTTATAAAGAGGCATTAATACTAAAAAAAAAACTAATATATTATAGATATATTAATTAAGAAAACTAACTTATATATATTAAAAAATAATATATTATATATATTACTAAGAAAAATTAATATAATATATATATTACTTAGAAAAACTAATATATTATATATATATTACTTAGAAAAAAAACTAATATATTATATATATATTACTTAGAAAAACTAATATATTATATATATTACTTAGAAAAACTAATATATTATATATATATTACTTAGAAAAACTAATATATTATATATATTACTTAGAAAAACTAATATATTATATATATTACTTAGAAAAACTAATATATTATATATATATTACTTAGAAAAACTAATATATTATATATATATTACTTAGAAAAACTAATATATTATATATATATTACTTAGAAAAACTAATATATTATATATATATTACTTAGAAAAAAATATATATTATATATATATTACTTAGAAAAACTAATATATTATATATATATTACTTAGAAAAACTAATATATTATATATATATTACTTAGAAAAAAACTAATATATTATTTATATATTACTTAGAAAAAAATATATATTATATATATATTACTTAGAAAAACTAATATATTATATATATTACTTAGAAAAACTAATATATTATATATATATTACTTAGAAAAAAACTAATATATTATATATATATTACTTAGAAAAAAACTAATATATTATATATATATTACTTAGAAAAACTAATATATTATATATATATATTACTTAGAAAAACTAATATATTATATATATATATTACTTAGAAAAAAACTAATATATTATATATATATTACTTAGAAAAAAACTAATATATTATATATATATTACTTAGAAAAACTAATATATTATATATATATATATTACTTAGAAAAACTAATATATTATATATATATATTACTTAGAAAAAAACTAATATATTATATATATATTACTTAGAAATAACTAATATATTATATATATATTACTTAGAAAAAAACTAATATATTATATATATATTACTTAGAAAAAAACTAATATATTATATATATATTACTTAGAAAAAAACTAATATATTATATATATATTACTTAGAAAAAAACTAATATATTATATATATATTACTTAGAAAAAAACTAATATATTATATATATATTACTTAGAAAAACTAGTATATTATATATATATTACTTAGAAAAACTAATATATTATATATATATATTACTTAGAAAAAAACTAATATATTATATATATATTACTTAGAAAAAAACTAATATATTATATATATATTACTTAGAAAAAAACTAATATATTATATATATATTACTTAGAAAAAAACTAATATATTATATATATATTACTTAGAAAAAAACTAATATATTATATATATATTACTTAGAAAAAAACTAATATATTATATATATATTACTTAGAAAAACTAATATATTATATATATATTACTTAGAAAAAAACTAATATATTATATATATATTACTTAGAAAAAAACTAATATATTATATATATATTACTTAGAAAAAAACTAATATATTATATATATATTACTTAGAAAAAAACTAATATATTATATATATATTACTTAGAAAAAAACTAATATATTATATATATATTACTTAGAAAAAAACTAATATATTATATATATATTACTTAGAAAAAAACTAATATATTATATATATATTACTTAGAAAAACTAATATATTATATATATATATTACTTAGAAAAAAACTAATATATTATATATATATTACTTAGAAAAAAACTTATATATTATATATATATTACTTAGAAAAAAACTAATATATTATATATATATTACTTAGAAAAAAACTAATATATTATATATATATTACTTAGAAAAAAACTAATATATTATATATATATTACTTAGAAAAAAACTAATATATTATATATATATATTACTTAGAAAAACTAATATATTATATATATTACTTAGAAAAACTAATATATTATATATATTACTTAGAAAAAAACTAATATATCATATATATATTACTTAGAAAAAAACTAATATATTATATATATATTACTTAGAAAAAAACTAATATATTATATATATATTACTTAGAAAAAAACTAATATATTATATATATATTACTTAGAAAAAAACTAATATATTATATATATATTACTTAGAAAAAAACTAATATATTATATATATATTACTTAGAAAAAAACTAATATATTATATATATATTACTTAGAAAAACCTACACATGAATGCAATATTAATTTAATACTATTTAAATACAAGATTTACACCCAAGTGAAAATATAAAAGATTATCTACCAAAAGAATATTATAGGCTGAAATGATAAAAAATAATCTACTTAGAGAAACGGTTATAAAGGCTATATCAGGCAAGTAGGTATATCATTTAAAGAAAAAGTAAATGTTTTTCAAATTTTTCCAAATACAAAGTGGAAAACATGATGACAAATTGTGAAGATTATTGAAGAAAAAAAAACCCAACCAATTTTCTTACGATTTTCATAGACAGGCGGCAAAAAGAAAGTTCGCACTTGTAATTTTTTTCAAAAACTGCAAATTTAAGCTAAATTTACTGTAACTGTTTAAACAAACTATACCTCATTTGATTGGCGTTTGTTTCTTCTATAATTTTACATGTTAATATTTGACTTTTAATTGAAATATTCTAGTGTTCACGTCACTTAAAAAAAAATAACTTCTAAATGAGGAGGCAAAAAGACAGTCCGCATAATGGAAAATTGTTATTTAAATGTAACTTTAGGACATTAATGCAACACAAATACAACACGAACACAACGAACCAGTTATTATTTAGTAGCATATACCTTCTGCAATTTGACAGCCTGCAATGTTTTGGGAATTCCTTGAATTAGACTGCAGCAATACTCCGGGGAAAGGGCATCCCACTTTTCTTTAATTTTTGTCCAAAGTTCTTCTAAATTTGAAATTTTATCAATGCGTAACTGTTGCTTGATGTAATGCCATACGTTTTCGATAGGATTGAGCTTTTTTTTACACAGCCATCACCACATTATCAAGGCCAAGAGGCCACTCAAGGACAAGGGTTAAAGCGTGTACAGTAGAAATTGGACAATATAGTAATCATTAGTAATGAAAATTCGGTAAATTTGATAACTTATATGGAACGGCTCATCAAGAACTTATTTACGTTAGACTTGAACACAACCATATTGTAGTCAGCCGGAAAGCAGGAAAACAGAAGATAATTCCACAGGTGTGCAGTTCTAAGAAAGAAGCTTTGTTCATGGAATCTACGTTTAGGTTTAGGCACAGATAAAGAGTGGAGGGAATTATTGATAGTGTTTTCAGCTAGACGAGTGTTTCTTGTGAAAGTTTGGCGAGGGGGGACCATAGACTGAAGCTCAGTCGAACGCTTTCCATGAAAATAACGATACATCAGAGACAAACTCGCAACATCTCTTCTGTGAGATAGAGGTTGAAGGGAAGAGAAAAGGACATCTCCTACGAGGCTACGAAGTCTATTTTGAACTCTATCAAGGCAGGACAAGTCCTTTCTAGCAGCTCCTGCCCAGATGTGGCAACAGTATTCCATCCTTGGACGTACCTGGCTCTTATATAGATAGAGAATTGCATCAGCAGTGAGATATCTACTGGATCAATAGAAAGATCCCACCATTTTTCCAGCGGCTTTGGCAACAGATTTGATGTACGTGTTCCATTTAAGATCAGAAGTAATGGTCAAGCCCAGAAGCTTGTTAAAACTTGAGGCCTCCTGAAGATGAGAGCCATTCATTTCAATTGATGCCAGATGTGGATCAGAATGTTGATGATGTAAAGAGAGAAGCTTGGTTTTAGATGCATTAAAAGTAACCAGCCACTCCTTTCCCCATTGTACTACGTGCTCAAGATCAGAGGAGAGAGAATCGGAGAGAACTTGGGCGTTTACTGTCTTAGATGTGCTACCATAAATGGTAGTGTCGTCAACATAAATGTCTACAAATGATGTAAGGATGTGATTTGGAAGATCATTAATGTAGATCAGGAAAAGAGTTGGGCCCAGTATTAATACTGTGAGCTTCTGATTTTTGCCTCTCAACTACTATTCTTATGGACCTATCAGAAAGAAATGATTTAATAATTGAGAAGACATTTCCAGCTGTACCATAGCCAGAGACCTTGTGAAGTAAACCTTTATGCCATACCCTATCAAAGTCCTTAGATATGTCAAGAATAATTGCCCTAGAAAGGTTGCCTCTGTCGAGAGATTTGCTAATCCTATGAGATATAACTGTAAGCACATCTGCTGTAGATCTAGCAGACCGGAAACCATATTGAGTGTCATTAAGAAGGTTATTTTTGTTGAGATGGTTGATTACTTCTGTATTTAACACAGATTCCAGCAACTTACTCGTGACGCACAGGAGACTTATTGGCCTGTACTGAGAGGGGTATGAGCGATCACCTGAATTCTTAAATACAGGGCATACTGATGAGATTTTCCAGGGTGATGGGAAACTATTCACACATTATCACATTAACATATCACACATTAAGACAACGTTTAAACAGTTTTGTAAGTATGGGCGCTAGTTCAGGTTGAAGTTTTTTGAGTACTATAATTGGAATACCGCCAGGGCCAGTTGCTTTACTGGAATCAAGGTTTTTGATTAGCTTGGCAACATCACGTACAGATATACGTATATCACATAGCATGTTTTCTGATACAGGAGGAAATATTGGGGGTTGGTGGCCTTGGTCGCAAAGGGTAGAATTAGCTGCAAAGTTCTTGGCAAAGAGTTTGGCTTTGTCTGATGCTGACGAGATTACCTCAGGTCCATTGATGATAGTTGGGATAGAGCACACGCTTCTGTTCAGGATTCTGTTTGCTATTTGCCAAAACTGGTGGGAACTAAGCCGCTGCTCAGCTACTTTGGACTTGACGGATTGAGTATACAACTCTCTTGCGTTCTTTATTACTTTCTTACAATGGTTGCTCGCAGTCCTGAAAGCGGCTTTAGTTTCCATACATCTATTACGTTGGAAGCAGTGGATAAGTGATTTCTGTGCGCAATGGCAGCAGCATATTCTGGAGAGAACCATCGCTGGCTGTTAGGTTTTAGCTGGAACTGTTTCGAGGGTATGAAACGGTCTCTACCTACAATTAACCATTCCGTCTGGTCTGATACTATAGAGGACACATCCGTTTTAAACATAGAACGCAAAGGTAGATCCGATTTAAATGTACGGAAGCTATCCCAGTCAGCGTATCGATATACTGTACGATCGAGAGGTACGTCTGAGGATTTATTACATTTCATTTTTATCTTAATTGATAGAACAGAGTAAGAAGGTCCAAGAGGAGACAGAACAGAAACTGAACATAGTTCAGGGCAAGTTGTGAGAAAAAGGTCTAGTAGGCTTGCATACTGACCGTCATTGTCGGGCACACGGGTGGGTTCCTGAACAATCTGAGTGAGGTCATAGGCAATGGAGAAATCATGACAGAACCTCCTCTCATCATCGGTCTTGTTTGAGTGGGTCAACCATTCGACGTTGTGAACATTGAAGTCTCCACATACATGAATGTTAGCTGAAGGATAAGCAGATAGGACTTGGTCAATTTTCTCAGATATCCTTTTAAAGATAGTAACTCCGCTTTTGTGGGGGCGATAGAGAGTAAATATAAATGCAGTAGTGTGAGCTAAAGCAACCCGGAAGCACATATAGGGTAAGTTAGGATCTTCCCTTGAGATGTTCCTACCACATGGAAAGCCATCTTTAATATAGGCACATATTCCATGTCCATGGCGATCTTGGGGGTCAGATTTAGAAGTTACGTTAGAGTATCCTTTAATTGCGAACTCTTATAGGGAAATAGCCTGTCCAATGCCAGTTTCACTTAAAAATAAAAGGTCTAGTTTAGTCTCCTGTAATTGGGTTTCAACCTCTGGAAGGTTAGAACGTAGACCCCTGATGTTGGAGAAGGGGACACGGTAGTAGGGGGTCTATGTTGGAAGTTGGAGAACCGGGTTTAATTGTGTATTTTTTCTTGAAACTTGTCATGATGAAATTTTGGAATTTGTGGACTAGGTCGTCAGATTTACTTAGAGCAGGACAGAGAGGGGAAACTAAGAGAGAAAAAGAAACGAAGAATTTAAAAAAAAATTTTTTTATTTGTAGCTAATGATAAGGTAAAGCCGTAACAATTACCCACTAATATGGCATCGAGAGGCCCCACCAGAAGCTACTGCATGGTCCAGAATCCATTCCCCAAATGGCAATACAGCAGCCCCAGTACTTTGCACACTTTGCACCTGCTGATAGGTCTGGAGATTGTGCAGGCCAATCCAAACACGGAATATCATGCTTTTCTAGGAACCTCTTGACATTGTCAGTTGTGTGAATGGGAGCATTATCCTGCATGAACATGGGATTATCATCCAAATTCTGACCAAAGTATGGTAGAAAATACTCAGTCAACACATATTAATGTACTTGGTCGAATTAATGCGACCTTGCAAGCGAACTATAGGCCCTGGACCATTCGTACTAATAATGCCCCACACCAAAACTGAACCTTCACCACCTTGCAGCGTTGAAACTGAGCACCTAGGATTGAATTATTCATGTTTCCTCCGGCGGACGTACTGCCTCGTCTATTGAACATGCTTTCATCGCTAAATCATTGGCTTGTGTCTTGCAACATATCCTCGCAAATGAAATTCCTATAATCTGTTCTTGCCAGTAGAAAGAGAGCACTTTTTAACAAGATTGTACTGTTGTTGAATTTGGGGAGCCGTTTTAAATCTGTTTCTTAGGCTGCGGATCTAGATAGCATTTTCTTACCTGTTAGAAATAGCTCTAGTAAGACCAGATCTAGGGTCATCATGAACACTCTCGGTGTTTTAGGGCTTTTGCACAGTCTTTCGTACCGTTTTCTCATCATATTTCAATCTGTG
>NC_136508.1:65645521-65680521 GCF_053919585.1 Euprymna scolopes
AAATACATAATATACTTTGTTATTTTCTTTAATTTAATCCCTTTTTTAGAATTTATTAGACAAAATTAACCTTTTATTTTACCGTGCCAATAAATATGATCATCACTGTATATGTATATATATGTATGTATATATATGTATATGTATATATGTATACATATATGAATATATGTATATATATGTATGCATATGTGTATATAAATATTTATATATGTGTACATAAATATGTATATATATGTATATAACTATGTATATATATGTATATTTATGTATATATACGTATATATATATATGTATATATATGTATATGTGTATAGATATGCTATATGTATATATATGTGTATATGTATATATATATGTATATATATGGATATATATGTATATATATGTGTGTATATGTATATATATATGTGTATATAAATGTATATGTGTATATATATATTTGTATAAATATATGTGAATACATATATGTAAATATATGTGTATAAATATATGTATATATATGTGTGTATATATATATGTATAAATATATGTATATATATATGTGTGTATATATATGTGTATATATGTATATATATGTATATATATATATGTATATATATGTATATGTGTACATATGTACATATATATATGTGTATATATGTATATATATGTGTATATATGTATATATATCTATATATATGTATATATGTATATATATGTATATATATGTATGTATATATGCATATATATGTGTATATAAATGTATGTATACATAAATATATATATGTATATATGTGTATATATATGTATATACGTATATGTATATATATGTATATATGTATATATGTATATATATACATACATGAGTATATATATATGTATATACATATATATATATGTGTATCAATATGCATATATATGTATATAAGTCTGTATATATATATGTATATATAAGTATGTAAATATATGTATATATATGCATGTATATATGTACATATGTATGTATATATGTATATATGTATGTATATGTGTGTATATATATGTATATATGTATGCATATATATATATGTATATATATATGTATGCATATATATATGTATATATATATGTATGCATATATATATGTATATATATATGTATGCATATATATATGTATATATATATGTATATATATGTATGCATATATATATGCATATATGTATGCATATATATATGTATGCATATATATGTATATATATGTATGCATATATATGTATATATATGTATGCATATATATGTATATATATGTATGCATATATATATGTATATATATGTATGCATATATATATGTATATATATGTATGCATATATATATGTATATATATGTATGCATATATATATGTATATATATGTATGCATATATATATGTATATATATGTATGCATATATATATGTATATATATGTATGCATATATATATGTATATATATATGTATGCATATATATATGTATATATATGTATGCATATATATATGTATATATATATGTATGCATATATATATGTATATATATGTATGCATATATGTATATATATGTATGCATATATGTATATATATGTATGCATATATGTATATATATGTATGCATATATATATATGTATGTACATATATATATGTATGCATATATGTATATATATGTATGTACATATATATATATATATGTATGCATATATGTATATATATGTATGTACATATATATATATATATTTATGCATATATGTATATATATGTATGCACATATATATGTATATATGTATGTACATATATATATGTATATATAGATATGTATGCACATATATATGTATATATATGTATATATATGTATATATATATATGTGTATGCACGTATACATATGTATATATATGTATATATGCATATATATATATATGCATACATATATGCGTATATATATGCATGCATATATATGTTTATATATACATGAATGCATATATATATGCATATATATATATATATATGTATGCATATATATGCATATATATGTATGCATATATATATATGTATATATATATTTTTGTATGCATATATATATGTATGTATATATATGTATGCATATATATGTATATATATGTATGCATATATATATATAAGTATATATATATGTATGCATATATATATATATGTATATATATGAATGCATATATGTATGTATATATATGTATGCATATATATGTATATATATATGTATGCATATATATATAAGTATATATATATATGTATGCATATATATATAAGTATATATATATATTTATGCATATATATATGTATATATATGAATGCATATATATATGTATATATATGTATGCATATATGTATATGTATGTATGCATATATGTATATATATGTATGTATATATATGTATGTACATATATATATCTATATATATATGCATATATAGATATGTATGCACACACATATATATATATGTATATATATATATATATATATATTTTTTTTTACACAGTGATCACCACTTATCAAGGCCCGGAAGCCACTCAGGGATAAGGCTTATTGCAAGTACATTACGTTAGTGAGGAGATTTTATGAAGTGTTTAATTAGGGGGGGCGGTTCATTAGGAATTTGTAAACATTAGACTTGAAGACATCCAAGTTGTAGTCCGGAGGGAAGCAGGCAGACGGAACAGAGTTCCACAGGCGTGCAGTTCTAAGAAAGAAGCTTTGCTCATGAAATCCGCGTTTTGATATAGGCACAGATATAGATTGGGTGAAATTTTTCACAGTGGATTCAGCTAGACGGGTGTTTTTCGTGAAAGATTGGCGAGGGGGGACCAGGGATTGGAGTTCAGACGAGCACTTGCCATGAAAATAACGATAAAACAAGGATAGGCTCGCAACGTCTCTTCTGTGGGAGAGGGGTTGCAGGGTAGAGAAAAGGGCATCCCCTACTAAACCACGAAGTCTATTTTGTACTCTGTCAAGGCATGATAGGCTGTTTTTGTGCAGCTCCTGCCCAGATATGGCAACAGTACTCCATCCTTGGCCGTACTTGGCTTTTATATAGATAGAGAATTGCATCAGTAGTGAGATATCTTCTGGAGCGGTATAAGGATCCTACCATCTTTCCAGCGACCTTGGCAACAGACTTGATGTACATGTTCCATTTCAGATCAGGAGTAAAGGTCAAACCCAGAAGCTTGTCAAAACACAGGGCCTCACCCAGACGAGAGCCATCCATCACAATTGATGCCAGCTGGGGATCAGAGCGTTGATGATGTAAGGATAGGAGTTTGGTTTTGGATGCATTAAAGGTAACTAGACACATCTTCCCCCACTGAACCACGCGCTCGAGATCAGAGGAGAGAGAATTTGAGAGAACTTCGTCATTTACAGCCTTTGATGTGTTGCCGTAGATGGTCGTGTCATCAGCATAGATGTCAACGAATGTATATATATATGTATATATATGTGTATGCACATATATATATGTATATATATGTATATATATAAGTATATATATGTGTATGCACATATATATATGTATATATATGTATATGTATATATATATAAGTATATATATGTATGCATATATATATATATGTATGCATATATATATATGCATATATATATGTATGCATATATATATGTATATATATGTATGCATATATATATATGTATATATATGTATGCATATATACGTATATATATGGATGCATATATATACGTATATATATGTATGCATATATATATGTATATATATGTACGCATATATATATATGTATATATATGTATGCATATATATATGTATATATACGTATGCATATATATGTATATATATATGTATGCATATATATATGTATATATATGTATATATATATGTATGCATATATGTATGTATATATATGTATGCATATATGTATGCATATATGTATGTATATATATGTATGCATATATATGTATGCATATATATGTATGCATATATATGTATGCATATATATGTATGCATATATATATATGTATATATGTATATGCATATATATGTATGCATATATATATGTATATATGTATATGTATGCATATATATGGTTATATATATGTATGCATATATATATCTGTATATATGTATGCATATATATATCCATATATATGCATATATATATGTATATATATGTATTTATAGATGTATATATGTGTATATATATGTATATATACATGTATGCATATATATATATGTATGCATGTATATATGTATATATATGTATGTATGCATGTATATATGTATATATGTGTATATATATGTATGCATATATATATGTATCTATATATATATGTATGCATATATATGTGTATATATATATATATATATATATATGTATGTGTATACAGGGTGGCCGAAAAGTCCCAGGACACTATACATTTATTTTTAATAAAACACAGTATTTTTTAATGAAACACACAGAAAACATATATATTCAACAAAAAAAGAGAACTTTATTAGAAACAAAACAGAAAACAACATTAGAATATTAAAATCAATCATATTTAACAGCATTAAAATATTAAAAATTGAGTGTCCTGGGACTTTTCGGCCACCCTGGTTATATGTATATATATATATGTATGCGTATATATATGTATATATATGTATGTATATAAATATGTATGTATATATTAGACATTAAGAGGAGATTATAGATAGATATACAAATTCCCGTTCACATACATCTTACAGGATAAAGCTAGAACCCAGAACTAGACCCAAAGCTGGTTTCGATGTACTGCATATCATCAATGACGGGAATTTGTATATCTATCTATAATCTCCTCTTAATGTCTAATATAAATAGAAAAAGCGGGTCATCCTTCGTAGGGACGTGATGTCCCTCAACAAATAAGGTTGTTCCGTAATCGTGTCTGGGGAGTCGGCTAATTTCAGTTAAGTTTGTAAGATGTGATATCTACCGCCTGCATACCAGCAGTAACTATCTTAGTTGTATATGACGCGTTGCTTGTCACATTGTAGAATGTAGAACTGGATGGAAATATAAGAATTTAAAAAATAGAGGCATATTCAACAGATTGCGCCGTGGCCCATATGGTTAGGTCGTCAGTATTGCACACTTAATGAGTGCAACAACCTGGGTTCGCGCCTATGTCGGCGCACGTCACTGATGAGATGCAGTACATCGAAACCCACTTTCGGTCTGGCGTTGTCCGTTGTCGATGCAATTGCTCGATTCTATCTAGTTCTGGGTTCTAGCTTTATCCTGTAAGGTGTATGTGAACGGGAATATGTATGTATATATATATATGTATGCATATATATATATATATATGTATGCATATATATATGTGTATATATATATGTATGCATATATATATGTGTATATATATATGTATGCATGTATATATATATGTATGCATATGTATATGTATATATATATATGTATGCATGTATATATATATATGTATGCATATGTATATGTATATATATATGTATGCATGTATATATATATATATATATGCATGCATATGTATATATATATGCATGCATGTATATATATATGTATGCATATGTATATGTATATATATATATATGTATATACCATGATTTTGGTCTTTGCCAGAAGGTCACGGTTCTCAAATACTCTCTTCCTTAGCATTGAGAAAGCCCCACTGGCACAGCTGAGACGGTGTTGTATTTCATCATCTATGTTGGCTTTTGATGATAGGGTGCTGCCTAGGTATGGGAAGTGGTCCACATTTTCCAGTCTAGCGTTGTCGATGGAGATGTTTGGGGGTGAGACTGGAGTACTGTTTGGTGGTGATTGATGGAGGATTTGGGTTTTTTTTATATTAATTGTTAGTCCTAGCTGTTTGTACGCCCTCGTGAAGGCAACCAGTGTACACTGTAGGTCCTCTTCTGAGAGGGCTACAAGGGCGTTATCGTCTGCATACTGTAGCTCCATAATGGATATGGTGTTCGTTCGACCTTTGGCCCTAAATCTGTTGATGTTAAAAAGTCGCCCGTCAGTTCTGTACATAATCCGAACTCCATGGGGAATATGTTTGTCCGTGAGATGGAGGATAGCAGTAATGAAGATGGAGAACAGGGTTGGGGCAATGACACATCCCTGTTTCACTCCCGTGTCAACCCTGAAGGGCTCTGTTTCATCTCCACTACTACTGAGGACTGTAGCTGACATATTGTCATGTAGCAGTCTCAGTACCCGAATGTACCTCTCTGGGCATCCAAACCTTGCAAAAACCAGCCAAAGGGCTTGACGGTTCACAGAGTCAAAGGCTTTAGTAAGGTCTATAAAAGCCATGTATAATGGTAAATTTTGCACAAGACAAATTGGGTCTAGGATTGGGCTCTATGCTCACCTGAGGACCCACAGAAGCCACAACGGAGGACAGTCTTACTCGGACACGAGTGACCGCCGATGATGATATATGTATGCATATATATATGTATATATATATATGTATGCATATATATATATATGTATATATATATGTATGCATATATATATGCCTATATATATATGTATGCATCCATATATGTATATATATGTATGCATATATATATATGTATAGATATATGTATATATATATGTATATATATATGTATGCATATATATATGTATATATATGTATGCATATATATATGTATATATATATGTATGCATATATATATGTATATATATGTATGCATATATATATGTATATATATGTATGCATATATATATGTATATATATGTATGCATATATATATGTATATATGTATGCATATATATATGTATATATGTATGCATATATATATATGTATATATATGTATGCATATATATATATATGTATATATATGTATGCATATATATATATATGTATATATATGTATGCATATATATATATATGTATATATATGTATGCATATATATATATATGTATATATATGTATGCATATATATATATATGTATATATATGTATGCATATATATATATATATGTATATATATGTATGCATATATATATATGTATATATATGTATGCATATATATATGCATATATATATGTATGCATCCATATATGTATATATATGTATGCATATATATATATGCATATATATGTATGCATCCATATATGTATATATATGTATGCATATATATATATGCATATATATGTATGCATATATATATATATGTATATATATGTATGCATATATATATGTATATATATGTATGCATATATATATATGTATATATATGTATGCATATATATATATGTATATATATGTATGCATATATATATATGTATATATATGTATGCATATATATATATGTATATATATGTATGCATATATATATATGTATATATATGTATGCATATATATATATGTATATATATGTATGCATATATATATATGTATATATATGTATGCATATATATATGTATATATATGTATGCATATATATATGTATATATATGTATGCATATATATATGTATATATATATGTATGCATATATATATGTATATATATGTATGCATATATATATGTATATATATGTATGCATATATATATGTATATATATATGTATGCATATATATATGTATATATATATGTATGCATATATATATGTATATATATATGTATGCATATATATATGTATATATATATGTATGCATATATATGTATATATGTATGCATATATATATGTATATATGTATGCATATATATATGTATATATATGTATGCATATATATATGTATATATATGTATGCATATATATATGTATATATATGTATGCATATATATATGTATATATATGTATGCATATATATATGTATATATATATATGCATATATATATATGTATATATATATGCATATATATATGTATATATATGTATGCATATATATATGTATATATATGTATGCATATATATATGTATATATATATGTATGCATATATATATGTATATATATATGTATGCATATATATATGTATATATATATGTATGCATATATATATGTATATATATATATGTATGCATATATATATGTATATATATATGTATGCATATATATATGTATATATATATATGTATGCATATATATATGTATATATATATATGTATGCATATATATATATGTATATATATATGTATGCATATATATATATGTATATATATATGTATGCATATATATATATGTATATATATATATGTATATATATATGTATGCATATATATATATGTATATATATATATGTATGCATATATATATGTATATATATATGTATGCATATATATATGTATATATATATGTATGCATATATATATGTATATATATATGTATGCATATATATATATGTATATATATATGTATGCATATATATATATGTATATATATATGTATGCATATATATATATGTATATATATATGTATGCATATATATATGTATATATATATGTATGCATATATATATATGTATATATATATATGTATGCATATATATATATGTATATATATATGTATGCATATATATATATGTATATATATATGTATGCATATATATATATGTATATATATATGTATGCATATATATATATGTATATATATATGTATGCATGTATATATATATGTATATATATGTATGCATATATATATGTATATATATATTTATGCATATATATATATGTATATATATATATTTATTCATATATATATGTATATATATATGTATGCATATATATATATATATGTATGCATATATGATGGACTCTCCCATCGATTTCGACGTATGAGGTTCGGACAACCCATATTTTTAAAACTCATTTATGCTTTTGCCTCTGATGACTTTTTAGTCCAGCAAGGGACTTGCAAACAAGGCCACAAATAGAACATGAATATGGATTTAACGCTGCAGATATTGGTGCGGCTGCTAGTCGTTTTGCTCTTACTCTGTTTTCTTTCAGTTGCCTTAAGCTTTCAGATTGAAACCTCTGGAGACCTTCAAAACACTTTGATCTCCATCCTTTTCGGTCATTCACCTCATCTTCAAGACTCCTTTATGGTATGTTCACTGCAGACAAGTTACTCTTCAACTTGTCCTTGTACCTAAGCCAAGGACGTCCGACAATTCTTTTACCACCCTCAAATTGACTGTATATCGCAATTTTTGGAATTCTGTCATCGGGCATCCTTAATGCATGACCATCCCGCCGCAATTGCGATTGAATAAGGAGTATTCAATGCCAGATATTTTGCATTTTGTGAATAATTCGGCATTTGATACCTTATCGCGGAGGCTAAGACCACATATGGAGTGTAGACAGTCTTTGTGGAAAACGTCCAGCTGATTAATGTGATGTCTGTATGGAGTCCATGACTCAGATCCATAAAAAAGAATGGAAAGAACAACAGCACGGTAGACAAGGATTTTTGTGTCTAGTCGAATACCCCCTTTCGTTCCACAAGCGATGGCGAAGATTTCCAAAGGCAGAAGTGGCCTTAGCAATCCTGTTGACAATTTTATCATCAAAAGAACCGCCCTGGTTCACCTTGCTACCAAGGTAAGGGAAGGACTTTACATAATTGATATCATGACCGTCGACTTTCAGCTTGCGCGCAGGAAATCTATACTCTGGTGGATTTTGCTTTACGCCTTCAACTTGTTTTGGGGTAGGGTGTGGCTGATGCACTACCTCAGTCTTCCTTATGCTAATTGTCAGGCCAAAGGCCTTGCACGCGGCTGAAAATCGATCAAGAAGAACCTTGGCTTCTTCAAAGGATGTGGCTACTAGTGCGGTATCGTAAGCGAAGAGCAAGTCGCGAATAATTTCGGTGCGAAGAAGAGTCTTGGCCTTAAACCGTTGATTGTTAAATAAGCCACCGGATGACCGAAATTGAAACTTGACACCAGTGTCCAAATTATCAAATGCATGTTTCAGCATTAGTGAAAAGAAGAGCGCAAAGAGGACTGGCGCCATTATACATCCCTGTTTGGTCCCATTCGTAACATCAAATGGATCAGACATCATACCATCTTAGACAACACTGGCCTTCATCCCCTTGTGAAAGGAAATGATCACGTTCAGCATGTTTTCTGGAATACCAAGCCTTCTTAAAACTTGCCAAAGAGCATCGCGATTCACAGTGTCGAAGGCTTTCGTCAGGTCAACAAACACCATATACAATTCCTGATTTTTCTCACGGACCTTTTCTGCCACCTGACGTAAGGAAAATATCATGTCAATGGTGCCGCGAGCCGACCGAAACCCACACTGGGACTCTGGATACACCTTATCAACGAGACGATTTATGATTCGGTTTAGAATGAGCCTAGCCAGAATCTTTCCTGCAAATGAAAGCAGAGATATCCCCCGATGGGTGTCACAGACATTCTTGACTCCCTTATTTTTGTAGAGATGTTTGATGCAGGCATCTTTGTAGTCCTGTGGAACTCGGCCTGCTTTCCATATCTTTACAAAGAAAGCATGGAGCTTTTTTACCAGCACATGCCCACCATGCTTGTACACTTCAGGCGGAATTGGATCCTTTGGTGATGGGGACTTGCCAGAAGCAATTTGTTTGATGGATTCCCATACCTCCTGATAAGCAGGTTCTAATGACAATTCTGGAATATCTAGATTATGAGGAATAGAGGACACGACATCGCCGTCGATGACAGATGAGGTGTTTAAGACAGTTTCAAAGTGCTCCTTCCAACAATTGAGAATATCTGATTTATCAGTCAGCAATGCCTCTCCATCGGCTGTGCTTAATGGTAAAGCACCACTTTTCTGAGGACCAAATACCTCTTTCAGACCATCACAGAAGGCTTTCGTGTTCTTGCTGTCAGCAACTCCCTGCAGTGCAATTGCCTTATTGTACCACCATTGTTCTTTCATAGCTCGGAGAGCTCGTTGTACCTCACCTTTACACTTTTTGTAGGCCGTGTGCTTCACTGTTGAGTTTTTGTCCTCAATCCAACATTTGTGAGATGAGTGCATTTAGTTAATCAGTGCTTTAACTTCATCGTCACTTTCGTCAAACCAATCCTGGTGTTTTCTTTTCGGTATTCCAAGGACTTCTACTGCTACAGCTTGAGTTGCTTCTCGCAATGCTTTCCAAGAAGATTCAACATCATCAGTTACATCAACACCCTCAAGGTTTTCATCAAGCTTATTGGAGAGCTCAGTTCTCTTTTCCCTGGATTTAAGAGGCGGCACATCAATGCGTTTGGGGACTGTTGATCTTGTAACTCTGTGCCTTCGCACATGCAACGACAGTTTACTTCTGAGAAGGGCGTGATCCGAAAGATAGCAAGAAGTGTGGAAAGAGCGAGTGATTTTGAAGTCACTCATGTGCTTCCGCTTTGTTATGACGAAGTCAATAAGATGACAGTCCTTTGAACGAGGATGCATCCATGTCGTCTTCCGATGCACAGGTTGTTGGAATATGGTATTGGTAATACAGAGGTCAAACTCCCTACAGATTGTAAGAAGTCGTAAACCATTTGAATTTACCTTGCCTATGCCATGCTTACCAAGTACACCGGTCCACGACAGATGGTCACTATCAACATGAGCATTGAAATCGCCAGCAAGAACGAGTTTATCATGGTGTCGAACTCTGGAGAGGACATCACGGAGGGTATCGTAGAAGTCATCCTTCTCTTGATCTGAACTGGCTAACGTTGGGGCATAACAACTAACTAGCGTCACCCTGGTGTTTCCTTCTAACTCTAGGGAAAGAGTTGCAACACGATCAGACATGCCTTTGGGCAAAGACTATAAGGACTTTGCCATCTTTGACTTAATGGCAAAACCAACGCCTGATTGGCGGGGTTCATTTTCTGCCTTTCCTGACCAAAAGAAGTCATATCCACCCTTTTCCTCTCGAAGTTGAGAATTGCCAGGCAAGCGAGTTTCACATAAGATAGCAATGTCAACATCATACCTCTGTAACTCAAGAGAAACAAGGGCTGTCTTGCGCTCGGGTGCAGCATCATTATCCTGGAGGGTACGGACATTCCAACACCCTATTGAGAGATTCTTTGTTGAGGTTTTTTGTCGTATTCTATTGTTCTGACTGCGCAACTGGATAACCAGACAGCTGCAGCGGGCTGCCAAGTTAAGTGGTGAGCAAGCAATTTTAGGGCTCCTTTTATCGCCCCCTCTCTGTCACAAGCAGACAACAGCCCTCAGGTTTGATGTAAGAGTTTCCTTCTCTCAGTGGTATAACCGCGCCCCCAGACACCAACCTGGTAATTTTCTTGTACCGGCGCAAATATATATATATATATGTATAAGTATACATACACACAAACACACATGATGCTAGTTGGCCGTTGACCCCAAAAATGGGTTCATTCGCTCTTTGAAAGGTCTTGTTTTTAATCCTTCAGGGAGACTAGACGCCCTCCTCACCAAACAAGTCTGGTGGGGGAACCAGTTTAGTCGCCGGTGACCCAATCATGAGGCAGGTAGTACTCGGTTACATGGTACCAGTAGCATATGACATGACCTGACCTTAGTTCATTCGCCCTTTGAAAGGTCTTGTTTTTAATCTTTCAGGGATGCATATATATATATGAATATATATATATGTATGCATATATATATATATATATGTATGCATATATATGTATATATATGTATGCATATATATGTATATATATGTATGCATATAATTATTATATATCTATATATATATGCATATATATATGTATATATATGTATGCATATATATATGTATATATATGTATATATATATGTATGTTTTTGTATGTCTTAATCCTTAAAGGATGCATATATATATATGTAAATATATGTATGCATATATATGTATATATATGTATGCATATATATGTATATATATGTATGCATATATATATATGTATATATATGTATGCATATATATATGTATATATGTATGCATATATATATGTATATATGTATGAATATATATATGTATATATATGTATGCATATATATATCTATATATATGTATATATATATGTATATGTATGAATATATATATGTATATGTATGAATATATATATGTATATGTATGAATATATATATGTATATATATGTGTATATATATGCATATATGTATGTTTATATATGTATATATGCGTATGTGTATATATATGTATATATATATGTATGCATATATGTATGTTTATATGTATGCATATATGTATGTTTATATATATGTATATATGTATGCATATATATACGTATGTATATATATGTATGCATATATGCATATGTATATATATGTATGCATATATATATGCATATATGTATGCATATATGTATGCATATATATACGTATGTATATATATGTATGCATATATGTATATGTATATATATGTATGCATATATGTATACGTATATGTAGGCATATATATATGTATATATACATGTATGCATATATGTATATGTATATGTATGCATATATGTATATGTATATGTAGGCATATATATATGTATATATATGTAGGCATATATATGTATATATATGTAGGCATATATATATGCATATATATGTATGCATATATATACATATATATGAATATATATATGTTTGCTTATATGTATGTATATATATGTATGCATATATATATGCATGCGTATATGAATATATATATGCATGCATATATATATATTCATATATATATATGCATGCATATATATATGAATATATATATGCATGCATATATATATTCATATATGTATGCATGCATATATGAATATATATATGATTACATATATATGCTTACATATATATACATATATATATGCATACATATATACATATATATATGCATACATATATGCACATATGCATACATATATATACGTATATATGTATGCATGCATATATATACATATATACGTATGCATGCATATATATATACATATATATGTATGCATACATATATATACATATATATATGCATACATATCTGCATATATGCATACATATATATATACATATATATGTAAGCATGCATATATATATACATATATATGTATGCATGCATATATATATACATATATATGTATGCATACATATATATATACATATATATATATGCATACATATATATACATATATATGCATGCATATTTATATACATATATATATGCATATGTATATACCTATATATATATATATGCATACATATATGTATACATATATATATATGCATATATATACATGTATATATGCATACATATATATGCATATATATATGCATACATATATATACATATATATACATACATATATGTATATATATGCATACATATATATATATACATATATGTATGCATATATATACGAATATATGTATGCATATATATATGAATATATATATATGTATGTATGTATGCATATATATATATGCATATATATATATGAATATATACGGGTATGTATAATCATATGTCTGTATGTGTGCATATATACTTATATAAATATATATGTGTAAATATACATAGTATATATGCATATATATATATTATATGTGTGTGTGCGCGCGTGTGTGTATAAATGCTGCAAAAAGTATTAGTAATAATCCTCGATTTTTTTTCCAGATTTGGTTTAAATATTGGTGTGAAAACCTTACAATTTTAATATCTTTTCTAAACCTAACCGTATATTCCATGAACAAAGCTTCTTTCTCAGTATTGCACGTCTGTGGAACTTTCTCCCATTTTCTTGCTCGTCTGCTGACTATATTTTGGTCGTCTTCAAGTCCAATGTAAACAATTACTTGTTGAATTTTACCCTTAAATTATTCAATTTTCCAAATTTCCACTACTACCGATTACTACGATATTATCCCATTGACTACTATACACTCATTAACCCTTATCCTCGAGTGGCCTCCGTGCCTTGATAAGTGGTGACTCCTATGTAAAAAAAATAATGAATATCTTATTTTGTTATAGGAATGTAATAAAGAATTATAACAAAACTTTAAGTTGAAAATTGACCGCCTATCTCACAACAGATTAGCTTTGATTTTGACGAATAACAGTTTCCGTGCGAATTACATCAAGCCAAAAGGAGAACATACCTTTGTCGCACACATTTCCTCATTGCTATATTCTTGCTATTTTCTTCGTCCGATAGGTTCCCAAACTTACATAGACCATTATAACCGTTCGCTATCTAACTCAACGACAATTCAACGAGAACTTGTTTATTTAAAAACAAAAGAAAACGACCATGTTATAGTCAGCTGTGAAGCAGCTCCACAGTATTGTGTTTCACAGGTATAGAATAAGGAAGATTGCTGATAGAAGCTGTAGCTAGGCAAGTGTTTGCCGTAAATGTTTTACAGGGGGAGGCGCATAGTTTTGAAAATATTCTGGGACTGACTTTCACCTCTGATGTAAAATGGAACACATACATCAAATCTGTTGCCAAGATTGCTGGAAAAATGGTTGGATCCTTCTACCGCTCCAGTAGCTATTTCACTGCCAATGCATCCCTCTATCTGTATAAGAGCCAAGTACGTCCTAAAATTTAATACTGTTGCTACATCTGAGCAAGAACTGCTCGCCGCGCTCTATCCTGCCTTGGTAGTTCAAAACCGGCTCCAAAACTTAGTAGGTGATGCCCCTTTTTCTCTTCGCTACAACCTCTTTCTCGTAGAAGAGGCGTTGTGAGCCTGTTACTGCTCTATTGTTGTTTTGATGACAAGTGCTCGTCTGAGCTCCTATCTGTGGTCCCTCTTGCTAAACTTAAAAAAACATTCGACTAGCTACAACCACTATCAACAATCATCAACAATTTCCCCCACTCTCTATCTGTGCCTAAAGCTAAACGCAGTTTTCATGAACAAAGCTTCTTTTCTAGAACTGCCCGCCTGTGGGACACTGTTTCGCTAGTTTTCTTCCCGGTCGACTACAGTATGGTAGCCTTTAAATCCAGTGTTAAGAAGTTCTTGTTGAGTCGTCCCTTTAACTAACCCAAATTCTACCTAGTCTACACTATTGATGATTACTACAGTGCCACCTTACATTCATTAACTCTCATCCTCGAGTGGCCTTCGGACCTCGATAAATGGTGATTTCTTTGTAAAAAAAAAAGAAGCTCAGTCGAACACCTGTCATGATCTCCACCAATGACAGCGCGAATATATGAGAGGAGGAGGGGGAGGAGGAGAGATAGACAGATAAGTGGGGAAAATGTTAAGATCTGATAAGACAGGTTAATATCGCATTACGCGTATTATCAAGGATGCAATCTATGCATAATAGCAAAAAGAAAAAACACATAAATATGTCTTCAACGGAGAATCTCGCACCGCTTCTATATCACACCGCCCCTGAGTTACTCAATATTGCTAACAAAATAATAAAAAAAAAAAAAATCTTCTTTAGGCTGCAGTTTCAACCGACATCTTTTGTAGAACATGTACTACGAGTTGCGTGGAAGAGTGATTTCGTAGAACAAGGGTGGGGACGTCTGTCTTCACGAGCAGCAGTCAAGCTTAAATTAGATCACGTGGACCGGAAGGAAAATTCTTCCTAAATTCAAGCCAAGCCATAAAGTGGCCCAAGTAAGCATAATTTAGCATCTTTTCTCTAAATATAACTTACAGCTTTTTTTTTTTTTTTTTTTTTTTTTTACTATTTCAATTGCAAGAAGAGGTGTCTCAATTACGACGGGCGCTGAATAAGTAATGCCCCTAATTTCTAGTTGTATGATCTGGCTGAAAATTTTGCATTTGTAATGATTTATATAAGATCAAAGTGTAGCATCTGTTCCGGCAGATACTGCAAGCTATGACTGGCTATGACTAGCTATGACTAGCAAAGACCGGATGTGGGGGCAACCCCACATGCCTGACCATTAACCAGCTCCCATTTCCCACCTCTCGGGAGCTGGTCCCCTTTTTCCCTTCCCCCTCCCTTCACTCCTCACATTAAAAATTGGCCTTGTGCCTAATTTGCTCGGTGGGGGAGCAAATAAATACCATCTGTTCCGGCAGATACTGCAAGCAAAGACCATATATGGGGGCGACCCCACATATAAGACCTTGGTCAATGTAGGGGCAACCCTTCATACCAATTGTCACTATCCAGCTCCCTTACTCCCCAGGGAGTTGGTCCCCATTTCCCCTTAACTCCTCACATTAAAAATCGGCCTTGTGCCTTATTTGCTCGGTGGGGGAGAAAATAAATACCATCTGTTCTTCAGATGCTGCACTTCCATTTCTTGTTCTCTTTCGATGGAGGATCAGTCCTTCACGACTGAGACAATTTTTTTATTTTTGTACCTTTTCTCCACGTTAAAAAACGACTCTGGTGTCTCACTCTGTCCCGTGGGGGAGGCATTGTAAATAGGTACTAGCCAGGGTGCCCGGCGTTGCCCGGGTGTTTGCAGGTGTGTTTTGAGCAAAAAAAAAAAAGTGGAAGTAGGCAGGCAGGCTCGAACCCGTACCGCGAAGGAGGAAAAAAACGTGAAAAAATAAAAACAAAATAAAAACTTGACGTCTTTGCTGTTGCATCTATTGCCAAACCGAAAGGGTATGATTTTCGATAAATATCGACGAAAAAGTGACCTCTTCCTGTAGAAAAGTGCTATGTTGGGGATGTAGGAATTAATGTTTTAGGGAATTTTTCGATATTTGTCGTCCGAAAAGTCGAGCCTCAAAACAATACCGATCTCATGAAAATCCGTTGCCTTTGTCGAAAGTTTTAGGCATGCATACATACATACACACATGCATACATACATTTAAACAGACAGGTGAGATTTATATCATAGACTAGCCTGGGTGCCCGGCATTACCTGGGTATTTGAAGGTGTGTGTTGAGCAAAAAAAAAAAAAATGGTAGTAGACAGGCAGGCTCGAACACGTACCGCGAAGGCGGAAAAAAAACGTGGATAAAAACGTGGCGTCTTTGCTGTTGGGTCCATCGCCAAACCGGAAGTGGCGTAGGTTTAAATTAAGGCTAGACAATCGAAAAGAGGGGGTGACTTTCGAAAATATCGGCGAAAAAAGCGACCCCTTCCTGTAGACAAGTGCCAAGGAATTAATGTTTTTAGCCAATTTTTCGATATTGGTCGTCCGAAGGGTCGTACTTCAAAACATTACCGATATTGTGAAAATCCATCGCCTCTGTCAAAAGTTTTAGGCATACATACATACATACATACATACATACATACATTTATACAGACAGGTGAGATTTATATTATAGATGGGTTATTTTGCAAATTACAACTACACTAGACTAGATGAATTCCTGTCCTGGAATCCAGAAAAACCAAGAGACTACAAGATATACTATAACGTATTTAACTGATCTATTAGATTTAAGAAAAATTCATGTTTTTAACTTCTTTGCAGACTCAATATACAAAAGGTAAAGGAGAATTTAATGAAACACACGAATATCCATGTATCTCATATAGCGTTAGCCTCCAAAAGGGGACCCTTTCGACTGAAAGCACTGTTTTTATTCATTCTTTCACCATTTATCAATTATTTTAATTTCAGTAGTAACCAAAATACCACATTTACCCCATATACTACCTTACTTAAAATATCCCTAATATTTTAAATTGGGTTTAATTTACTGAAAATATTCACGAATGTATGTATGTATGTATGTATGTATGTATGTACGTGTGCTTATCTCGGCATTGTTTCCAGTCGTCCTGAACTTCCACTTGCCACTGGTATTTAACAACGCCCACTCAGGAGAGGCGTGGTTGGAGATTGCGTAACTCCTACCACAAAAATTCCACGTGCAGACACCCTTACAGTGGGTATCCATAGTCTGTCAAGACTTCAGGAAGCTACCATATTTGTATGTATAGAATTTTGGAATTCTTTTTCATCAATCATTACAAGAATGGTCTAAACGATGTTGCTTTTGGGGTTGATGGCTAAAAAGCCACATTAACGTTAGCCCTTTGAATTAAGGTCCCAGGTATATCCTTAATGTTCTTAAGGTTGTCGATATTTAGTGAACATTTCTTAATTGATATGTAATGTGGAGAGAACTTGAATGCCTATTGGAAAGGAACTTGAATACTTACTAGACATTACTCCCAAATGTATAAGGTCTCTCTGTACAGGGGTTTGTCAGGACAACCTGGCATAAGGGTACTTTCGCTTACAAGTAAACCCTGACTAAATATTCCAAATCACATAGTATTGACGGCTCATAACCATGTTGACACACCAGTTCTCGTCAAATCACGAAAGTTAAGCAAGGTTGAGCCCGGCTAGTACCACATGGGTGACCATTTGGAAATTCTAGGTGCTATATGTGCTTTCCGCTTATCTCAGCATTGAACCTCTGCTTGCCACTGGTATTCAACAATGTTGACTCAGGAGAGGTGTGGTTGGAGATTGTGCAACTCTCGCCACACAAATTTCACGCTAGGTATCCTTATAGTGGGTATCCATAGTATGTCAAGACTAAAGGAAGCTAACATTTATGCAGAATCCTTGTGCTGGAATCCAGTAAGACCAAGAGACCACAAGTCAATTAGTGTGAGGAAAAGTTATATGCCTAACATTTAAGAGATAAACGAGAACTTTAATGCAACATATGAATATCCACGTTTTTAATATATACTCCTATATATATTTTTTTTTATTTCAGTCGAAGTTCTCAGAAATCAAGAGGTCCACTACCTGGGGCTAATACTTGAACTCTATACGAGATACATAGATATTCGAATGTTCCATTAAAGTTCTTTCTCTCAAACATTAAGTTAACAAAGAAATTGAGAACATAATTTTCCTCTCCCCAATTAACCATTTTCTTACGTTGTAGTACATCTTTATTAAGCTTACTGGATTCCAGGACAAGAATTTATCTAGTCTGGTTGGGTATCCAGCTTCGTCCTATTACCTGAGATAATGTCACTTGGACAAGGTGCACTATTCCTCGTAAAAGCTAATGTGGGTTAGACATAGTGAGGAGCTCTTATTTGGGCAGCGAATACTATGTGATTTTGAATATTTGGTCAGGTTTTACTTCTATGGAAAAAGTATCCTCATGCCAGGTTGTCCTGACAAACCCTTGTACAGAGAGACCTTAGACACTCGAGGATAGTGTCTAGTAGGCATTCAAGTTCTCTCCTGTAGGCGTTCAATTGGGGTTCTTTGGGTATTTATATTTATATTAAAAATCCTTTTTTATTTATTTTATTTATATATTTTTTTGTTTAATTGACTCCTCACGAGGCCAGAGTTAGACATGAGGTCGGCTTTTAATGTGGAGGGAAAGCAGCTCCCCTAAAAGGGGCACTCTGGTTAGTAACCAAAATAAAAAATGTATCAGTCATGAAGGATTTCTCTGTTAACCGAGACCAAAAAATGAAGTATAGCATTAGAACAGATACTACACATTGAAGGCCAAAATAGAAAAAAAGAAAGCCTTTTTTCTATTTATAAAAAAAACGCCTTTATATATATATATATATATATGTATATATAGGTTGTTGAATTGCATTCATATGCAAAGGATCCACCTAATTTGCATATTCTTTTAAACATTGATTTTAATTAATTTCCTATTACTGTGTTCGGTTTTCTTATTACTATATATTGGGTCCAATATAATCTATAATATAAATCTCACATGTATTTATGTATGTATGTATGTATGTATGCCTAAAACTTTCGACAGAGGCGACGGATTTTCATTTTGAAGCACGACCCTTTGAACGACAAATATCTTAAAATTGGCTAAAAACATTAATTCCTTCACCCTCAACTGGGTACATTTCTACAAGGCAGGGTCGCTTTTTTCGCCGATATTTTCGAAAGTCATCTCCTCTTTTCGACTGACTAGCCTTATTTTTCTATCTACCTATATATCTGTCTGTTTGTCTGTCTGTCTATTTATCTTTCTATTTATTTATCTCTACCCATCTGTCTATCTATCTTTCTATCTATCTATTTATCTATATCTTTCTCTTACTCACTCACTCACATTCTCTATCTATCTATCTATCTATCTATCTATCTATCTATCTATCTGTAACGTAACCTCGTCACAAATCGACAAACAAATAAAAAATAATAATAAAATATCTAGGTTGGCATTTTTTTTTTTTAATCGTCATTTTCGGCATCGCGTAAAAAACGTCTCTTAGCGCCACATGTCCATTTTAACTGTCTGCGATTCTCCTTCCTTATTCAACGCCGGCCGCAGCCAGCCATTTGTCGCCTTCACTTTATACAATCATTTCCTTTGGCGGCAACTTTCTTTCTCTGGCCTCACGCGGGAAATTAGCCAGCCATTTCTCGTCTGCGAGTTCACGCGTCCATTTTCTTCGTCGTCCATTGTTTTTCTGGCCGAGCACGTGTTGCATTTTTCTCCTTTTTTATTCTTTCCGTTTCTCGCGCACACTTTCTAATTTGCATATGCGCGTTTTTCTGCTGCTGCTGCTGCTGCTCTTCGCATGCTGACCATCCTTCGCTGCTGCTGCTATTTTCCACGCACTCACACGGACTGTTACATATCTGCATCTCGCCCTTTGCTTTTTCTCTTTCCTTCTCTCTTCCTTCATCGCTCGTTTATTTTTGTTTTTGCTTACTTTGACTCTCTCTCTCTCTCTCTCTCTCTCTCTCTCTCTTAATTCTGTCTCATTCTCTCTCTTGCTCTCTCTCTCTCTCTCTCTTCTCTCTCGTTTTTCATTCTCGTACTCTCTATCTTGTTCTCTTTCTTTCTTACTCCCTCTTTCACTTTCTCTCTCTTCTCTCTCATTGATTCTCATTCTCTCTATATACTTCTTTCTCTCTCTTCGCTCTTCTCTCTCTCTCTCTCTCTCTCTCTCTCTCTCTCTCTCTCTCTCTCTCTCTCTCTTTGTGTTCCCGCCATTTTTCGTTTTTGTTCGCATGCATATGGCGCGTGTACGAACATTACTTAAAATATGATTTGGAGAGGCTCTCTAATCGCTGCGGGTTATTTTCCCATCGCTTGTATTACGAAACACGTGTTCTCCATCGCAACGTGTAGAGGGAATTATTTGTGCTTCAAATGATTTAGGGAATCCCCCGCTGCTTGGAAATCGGTAGACCAAAGTTCATAAAGTTTACTATTTAATCTCGGTGGATTTTGTTTTTTAAAAGAAAAAAAAAACTCGTTTGCATGGATCTAAGAAAAGTGTGCTCCAACAAAATTGAAGACTTCGCAATGAAACACCGCTTAGCAATTTGAGAGTAAGAATTCTTTTTCTCTCGCTTTTTTAATTACATTTTCATCCCAAACAAGGCACAGTGCTACTTCGATGTAGGAGGCTACTAACAGGAACATAAGTTGCAGGGATACTAAGTAGGGAGTTGAGCAGCGAGATGTCTGTTCACATTACACTTGAACTTCTGCATGTCAGTACAGTTGAGGAAGCAGAAACTCGAAAGGGAATTCCAAAGACTAGCGGGGAACAAACTATTAGAGTAGAAGTTCTTCTGATATATGGGGATCCGTATTGTGTAGGGGTGGGACTTGCTGCTTGTCGAGTTTGTCAGGGATATTTACGTCGAGGGGGTACAACAGCTTTTAGTTCGTTTCAGCATCTACCATTAAAATACTTGTAAAACAGGCAGAGGGATGCAACATTTTGTCGATGAGACAGAGGTTGAAGCTTAGATGACAGTTCAGGACCTATCAGGTTGGCGACTCTCTTTTGAACCCTGTCCAGGAGTGAGACTAATAGCAGATACACCATCCCAAATGTGACAAGAATACGCCATATATGGGCGAATGGTACAGATTACTTTCAGGCGTAAGTAACTTTCTAGCACGATAGATAGAGCCCACCTCCCTCGCAGCAGCCTTGGCAATGCCTCGATGTATCTGTTTCAACTCATATGCCCTGTGATCGTTAAGCCGGGGAGTTTGAACGAGGTACTTTCCAGTAATGTATCTTTAGCCATACTTATTGATGGTTGAGAATGTTTCTTGTAATTATTAAAGCTTAGTCTTGGCAGCATTAAACATTACTATCCATTTAGTTCCCATTGCACTGTAGACTGGATGTCTTCCTCTAGGATTTCTGCCATTGCCTTGGATATGCGTTCATTCGTTTTCCACTCGTGCCTGTTATAGAGCGTGGTGTCGTCAGCAAATATACCCATCTCAGAGACAATTTTACCAGGAAGGTCATTTATGAATATCAGGAATAATAAATATCCAAGGATAGACCCCGAGGGTACACCCGCATTTATATCATATTGTTTTGGCGTACGACCATCAAGAACAATCTGGATTCTTATTTAAGAAGGATTTGATTATGTTAAGTATTCGTTCAGTAATACCAAAGGATTTGATTTTCATGAGAAGACCATCGTACCATACTGTTGGAGACGCCCCTCCATGGGATTAATGGACTATCTCATGACGTCACTTCCTCTGGTGACGTCAGTTCTTGTATCGAGTACCGGAGCCCGGAGATTGGCACGGGACCAAGGAGGTCGGGTGCAGACGTCCCACGGTTGAGGAATGGTATTGCTCAACTCGCTTTGCTTGTAATCTATGTGAATACATGTTTCGTTTCCTAAAAATCCTGTGTTCCTTTCGTTTATTACCATATAACCCCATAACAACTGGGGACGTCGGATTCGACTTTCATATGGGTTAACTCCACAAAAAAGAATGAAATTAATTTGACTTCAAAAGAACATCGGATTTACAAGCTAAGAAGTCGGCTGACAATTACGTTATAAAAACAAAATCCTAAAAACAAAAAAAAAGTAAACGAACGCATGGCAAAGTTATCGACTAAATTGTAAGTAATCTTTTTGTCTCTATATTTAAATTGAAAAGAACTGTACGAAATGCATTTTTGTAATGCTTAAAAATTAATTTGGTTGCTTATTGAAAGTAGAAAGAAAAAAACAAGAAGAAAATGTTGACACAATTTCATAGCGAGGACAATTTTAGTGTAACTCGTCGACTGTTTATTCGTATGCAAATTTGAACATTTTTCAGATGAAGTGAAAAGTTTTTTTTGCCTTTATTTTTTGCTGCTAACTTTATGCAATATTTTAACAGAGAAATGTTTTTCCCACTTTTCGTTTTACTTCGGCTAAAAGAAAGATTTTTTTTTCATTGAGTGGAATTTTCTTAAATATTCTATATTTAACTGTCGGTTCTAAAGTGAAAAATTTTTTGTTTCTTCCTCGTGAGGACAACTCCCCCCTCCACACACACACATAAAAAAGTTTTGTCCACCCTCATATTGGGTTATCTCTAAGGGTTTTATCAAGAAGCAAGGGATAAATTGCTCCCTCCTCATACGCACACACTCAAGGAAAGGACATTTTCTTTTTATTTTTTATTATTATTTTATCTCTTCTCCAGTCAAAAATGGAAATAATTTTTTTTTTTCGTGCGGTTGGAAAAGCCATTACATGATGGAGGAGATTAAAACAATATTAATACAGCTAATCAAGGCCCAGATGAACCAGCAGCAGCTGGGGGAAATTAAAAATAACGTGATAAACAGCTCCAGTTACAATTTCAAGAGAGGCCACAAGCGTTGGAGGAGAGAATGTTACTTCAACAACAGAGACAAGAAGAGCTATTGTTAAAAATTTTCGATAGAACGGAACACAGGGACAACAGTTTTGCTTTTTCCCAGAGTACAATATGGAATGCTATAGAAACGTTCAACTACCAACTGGAGTTGGATGGGACGTTTGACGCTTTCTATCGGAGATATGAGGACCTATTCATCGTGGATTGTCAAGAGTGGAGCAACGCTAAGAAAGTTCGCCTACTTTTGAGGAAATTGGGGACCATAGGACATAGAAAGTTTTTGGATTATATTCTTCACAGAAAGACGAATGACTTGGAATTTTCTGAAGCGGTCAAACTTTTATTCGAACTGTTCAGCCCGAATTCTACGCTCTTTCATAGAAGATGGAAGTGCTTTAACATGCAAAAAAATCGACGACGACGATTACCTAACCTTCGCGTCTGTGGAAAATAAACACTGTAATGATTTCCGTCTATCTGACTTATCGGCAGATGACTTTAAGTGTTTAATTTTTGCGCAGGGTCTAGTCTCATCCAAAAACGCTGAGATTAGACGATGTGTTCAGTCTAGACTTGAGAGCGAACAAGGCCTCACCCTCCAGAAGTTGGCCGAGGATTGTTAACGGGTAGTCTGCGTAAAGAACAACTCGAGACACGTCGAGGAGTCAGGCGCAACATTCATTAGAAAGACGACCTTCAGGCCGAAAAAATACTCACCCCGAAAAAGCAAAGCTGGACGTAAAAAATCTCAGGCTACACCTAATAAGTACCACCCAGTCGCAAGACCCGGATCCCCTACAAGCCCATGCTATCGCTGTGGCAGGAAAAATTGGTCGAGTCAATGTTTTTACATATATACATACTGCAACGAATGTGGCAGGAAGGGCCACAAAGCGATCTAGTGCAGGAAGAACAAGGTCAAGAACAGCGTCTGACAGACTAGATTCGACTTGGATTCGGATAAGAACCGGCGCAAATATGTCACAGTTAACATCGCAAATGAAACTGTGCATCTACAATTGGATTCCGGATCATCATTAACACATTAAGGCATGGAAAAGGCTAAGGAAACCAACCATGCGGAAAACCAACAAATTAGCTCGAGCTATGACAGGTGATAAAGTGGAATTTGAGGGAGAGCTCACACTCCCGGTGCCCTTAAATGATGTTACTACAAAAGTGAAAATGTATGTACATAGGACACCTGAAAACCTGTTCAGTACTGATTGGACTGAGCGATTCGAATTGTGGGACCAACCTATGAATAAATTCTGTCATAGGGTAGAAGACTCGTCTACAGAAGCGCAACAACTGAAGGACGAGTTAAAAGAGGAATTTCCTGAAGTATTCTCACCAGGACTAGGAAAATGTACAAAGGCTATAGCAAGATTCGAACTAAAAGAAAACACTTTGCCCGTTTTCAAGAAGAAACGAAACGTCCCATTTGCAGCAACAAAGAAATCGAAAAAGAAAGCTTCAACGGAATCTGCCAAAGGAGTAAAAAACAAACAAAAGAAAAAACTGGAACTGCAAAGCCGGAAGATAAAAAAAAAAACACTCGCGCAAAAGAATTCCCCAAGCCAAAGCTACCTAAGAAGTCTCAAGGGACCCCAACAAATGAAGCACTTCAACAATTTCTACACGTGTATAGGATTACATCCAACCCGAACACACCCACAGCAGTCTCACATACAGAAACGATGTTTGCGCGGAAAGTGAGATCTGTTTTTGACAAGTTCTTACCCAAGCAGTCAAGGACACTAGTGACCACTTATGTACCCAGTAAACGTTTCATATCAGGTGAAAGAGTGTTTTTCAAAAGTTATAAAAACAACATATCATTCTGGGAGGTGGGTACAATTACTAAGAAAGTCGGTGACATGGTATATATCATCCAAGGACCAACATATACTTACAAACGTTACCAGGACCAACTAAGATGTCGATCAGTTGAAACCAGCGACAGTCAACCATTGGAAGATGAGCCGATAGACACTGTCTTCGAAACTTTTGATCTTGAACCTCCTCAACCAACACCTGAACTACGGTGGTCGTTCCGTAAAAGAAAAGGTTACCGAGCCATTAGTGGTAAACTCTAAAAGGAAGGGGAACTGACAGCTTTTACGAACAAAAAGCTTGGGAGGGGCTATCTCATGACGTCACTTCCTCTGGAGACGTCACTTCCGGTATCGAGTACCGGTACCCGGAGATTGGCACGCGACCAAGCAGGTCGGGTGCACATGCCCCACCGTTGAGGAATGGTATTGCTCCACTCACTTTGCTCGTAATCTATGTGAATACGTGTTCGTTTCCTAAAAATCCTGTGCTCCTTTCGTTTATTACCATTTAACCCCATAACACATACCCTGTCAAAAGCCTTAGGTATATCTAGGGATACTGCTCTCCCTCCCTTCCCCTGCCTTATCCAGTGCACGGTGTATGCGTTCAGAGATTACAGTTAGGATATCTGTAGTAGAACGGACTTGCTTAAATCCATAGTGATAGTAGGACATAGTTTAGCAACTGTAAGGTGGTGGACTAGAGCTTGATTAATTATAGACTTAAATACTTTAGCGAAAAGAGGGAGGAAGCTATGGGGCGATGATTTAATGAGTCAGTTCTTTTGCAAGAATTCTTATAAACTGGTACCACAGAAACGGTTTTTCAACAGTCAGAGAAGCAAGATTTGTTAAGGCATTTTTAGAAGAGTTTTGAGAGAACAGGAGCAACCTAAGCGGAGCATTTTTTTTTTAATAGTACGACAGGGATGAGATCAGGTCCACATGCTTTTGAGGTGTGTAGATTTTTTATGATATCATATACTTGGGAAGAGGTAATTTTCAGATCATCAGCTTACGCCTGGAAGATGTGACACAAGGATCAGAAAGTTTGATTGAAGAGTCAGCGCCACAGAAGAAGAGTACGCTAGCTTGCAAAATAATGCCTGGAAAGTGCCGTTAGCATTCCTTGGTAGGAACACCTTAAGCGACTAACAATAAACTAACCGCTCCTAAAAGAGAGAGAGGAAAATCCTGTGTGTGGACTTGCTAGAACTGCACAGGACGCGCAACAGAGAAAAAGCCGTTTCAGGAATGGTCTAGATCAGGGGTGGCCAAAGTTTTCGAACGGAGGAGGGCATATTGCTGTCTTTTTAGAGTAACGCGGGTAATAAAAATAACCTGAACGTGTTTTATACTATTTTTCACATCAGCTTGGCTTTAATTTTTATTTTATTGCGGACTATTATCCTCATCTTAGTTGTTCACGACGTTTCGGCCAACTATTCCTCTGGCCTTCGTCAGGTGGTAAAATAGTTCCAGTCGAGAATTGTCTGAAGATAGCGGTTTCAATCCTACCCAAAGCCGGCCAAAGGCTTACTTGGCCAAAAACGTGTAGAGACGACAACAACTACGGAAGGCAGTAATTGCAGTGGATGCAGTCAGAAGATTCGAATTCCTAACCCGTCGCAGTTACCACCTGACGAAGGCCAGAGGAATAATTGGCCGAAACGTCGTGAAACAACTAAGAAAAGATGAGGATAATAGTCCGCAATAAAATAAAAATTAATAAATAATACACATCTCAATAATGAATTCCAATTAAAAAATTATATATATATATATATATATATATATATATATATATATATATATATATGCATATAAAAAAAAAAGTTTTCCCAATACTACCGGATTCGGAATTAGATAGCCCGAACAGGATTGATATGTCGTACAACGAAACAACCAAATCAAACTCTATCAATAAATATTTTAAAATATAAACAACTTCAATGGCGACGGTTACATTTAAAAATAATTTGGTATGTAATTAACTGTTGCTAAATAAATTGTCTGGTCTCTACATATATAACTTTTGTTATTATTACCTATTTCGTTTTTTTGTTTGTTTATTTTTTTTTTTGTTTTTTGTTTTGTTTTTTGTCAAGTGTCGGGTTCCGCTGCAACACGCTGTACATGTTTGCCTCCTCTTAGTATGTATACGCGCTTGACAGCGTGTGTAATTTCAATAGGCTTTGTAGACAGAGTAAAAGGCTGTGAAAGAGAGTTCCATATGTTCGGTATGCATGTCATCGGTCTATAGTTGCTTGGGATCGATTCTTCCTTGTTGCTGCTTTGATGATTGAACGTAATTTTTCTTTCGTCAATTATGTATTATTCTAATCTTTCGTGAAGATTTCGGAATTCTTTGAACCACAAAACCCCGTTTTTAAAGACCACCTTAAGGATTTCTTATTACTATTATTTTTATCTACAAGTTCTCGCACTAGTGATCGCTCACTGACAAAAACGGAACCTGAGTGATAATCACTTTCCAAAGATTACCAGTACTCTCTGATTCACTCCAGGATTTTTGCAAATTAGTTTGCGTTCTCGCAACAGCAATTTTTAATTAAACTCTCGTCTATAACAGCCGTTAGTTTTCTTTTAAATTTAAGTAACAATAAGCCCCTTAAAGATTCCAGTACTCTCGGTTCCCTTCCAATAAGAAATCTGAATGATGGTCTCTTTATTTAATATTAGTAAATATGTCAGCTACTAAATATATATATATTGTCCAGGTATGAGCAATAAACAGGATTCATTGTACTGTATTGTTACCAAAAATCAAGTAGGTGATCTTTCGCGAAAAGGGGCTCTGTCGAGGGTACGAGTTGCTGATAAGTTAGACGCCAACTTTGCCAGAGGAGCGATTGAGAGCATTAAGTTAATGAGTAATCGGCCTGAAAGTTTCGGGTCAAGCAGGCGTATTTTTTAGACAGTGTAATTTCATATAAGCTATGGCTTGTAGATAAATCTGTTTCTCCCCCTCAACTTTTGCCTTTTAGACTAACAAGACAATCATGGTCGATTTGCTTTCATGTGTAAGAACGTGTTGAGTTGGGCAACCGACTTATGATTTTTGTAAAAAGAATGCAATGAATCCTTTGATTGTACCTATTTACTATACCTCCCCACGGGACAGAGTTAGACACCAGGGTCGTTTTTTAACGTGGAGAAAAGGTACAAAAATAAAAAATTGTCTTAGTCGTGAAGGATTTCTCCTCCACCGAAAGAGAACAAGAAATAGAAGTGCAGCATCTGAAGAACAGATGGTATTTATTTGCTCCCCCGCTGAGCAAATTAGGCACAAGGCCAATTTTTAATGTGAGGAGTGAAGGGAGGAGGAAGGGAAAAAGGGGGCCAGCTCCCGAGAGGTGGTAAATGGGAGCTGGTTAAAGGTCAGGCATGTGGGGTTGCCCCCACATCTGGTCTTTGCTAGTCATAGCTAGTCCTAGCTAGTCATAGCTTGCAGTATCTGCCGGAACAGATGCTTCTTATTTGCTCCCCCACCGAGCAAATTAGGCACAAGGCCGATTTTTAATGTGAGGAGTGAAGGGAGGGGGAAGGGAAAAAGGGGACCAGCTCCCGAGAGGTGGGAAATGGGAGCTGGTTAATGGTCAGGCATGTGGGGTTGCCCCCACATCTGGTCTTTGCTAGTCATAGCTAGTCATAGCTTGCAGTATCTGCCGGAACAGATGGTATTTATTTGCTCCCCCACCGAGCAAATTAGGCACAAGGTCGATTTTTAATGTGAGGAGTGAGGGGAAATGGGGACCAACTCCCCGGGGAGTAGGGGAGCTGGATAGTGACAATTGGTGTGAAGGGTTGCCCCTACATTGACCAAGGTCTTATATGTGGGTCGCCCCCACATATGGTCTTTGCTTGCAGTATCTGCCGGAACAGATGGTATTTATTTGCTCCCCCACCGAGCAAATTAGGCACAAGGCCAATTTTTAATGTGAGGAGTGAAGGGAGGGGGAAGGGAAAAAAGGGACCAGCTCCCGAGAGGTGGGAAATGGGAGCTGGTTAGAGGTCAGGCATGTGGGGTTGCCCCCACATCTGGTCTTTGCTAGTCATAGCTAGTCCTAGCTAGTCATAGCTTGCAGTATCTGCCGGAACAGATAATATTTATTTGCTCCCCCACCGAGCAAATTAGGCACAAGGCCAATTTTTAATGTGAGGAGTGAAGGGAGGGGGAAGGGAAAAGGGGACCAGCTCCCGAGAGGTGGGAAATGGGAGCTGGTTAAAGGTCAGGCATGTGGGGTTGCCCCCACATCTGGTCTTTGCTAGTCCTAGCTAGCCATAGCTTGCAGTATCTGCCGGAACAGATGGTATTATTTGCTCCCCCACCGAGCAAATTAGGCACAAGGCCGATTTTTAATGTGAGGAGTGAAGGGAGGGGGAAGGGAAAAAGGGGACCAGCTCCCGAGAGGTGGGAAGTGGGAGCTGGTTAAAGGTCAGGCATGTGGGGTTGCCCCCACATCTGGTCTTTGCTAGTCCTAGCTAGTCATAGCTTGCAGTATCTGCCGGAACAGATGGTATTTATTTGCTCCCCCACCGAGCAAATTAGGCACAAGGCCATTTTTTAATGTGAGGAGTGAAGGGAAAAAAGGGGGGACCAGCTCCCGAGAGGTGGGAAATGGGAGCTGGTTAAAGGTCAGGTATGTGGGGTTGCCCCCACATCTGGTCTTTGCTTGCAGTAACTGCCGGAACAGATGGTATTTATTTGCTCCCCCACCGAGCAAATTAGGCATAAAGCCAATTTTTAATGTGAAGGGAGGGGGAAGGGAAAAAGGGGGACCAGCTCCCGGGAGGTGGGAAATGGGAGCTGGTTAATGGTCAGGCATGTGGGGTTGCCCCCACATCTGGTCTTCGCTAGTCATAGCCAGTCGTAGCTTGCAGCATCTGCCGGAACAGATGCTATTTATTTGCTCCCCCACCGAGCAAATTAGGCACAAGGCCAATTTTTAATGTGAGGAGTGAAGGGAGGGTGAAGGGAAAGGGGGGACCAGCTCCCGAGAGGTGGGAAATGGGAGCTGGTTAAAGGTCAGGCATGTGGGGTTGCCCCCACATCTGGTCTTTGCTAGTCATAGCTAGTCATAGGTTGCAGCATCTGCCGGAATAGATACTACACTTTGATCCCGGCCCGAAGGCCAAGAAAGGATGAGATTGTAGCTAGCAAATTATCCTCAGTCTGAGATGACGTGACGCCCAACGCGTGGACACAAATAAACTAGCTAAAGAAGAACGAGGTAGGATTTAAAATGAGTTTTAACTGTTTATACAAGTAAACTAAGTAATCAAAGATCGACGTGCAAACCATCCTTTTTGGCCTTTCCATCCTCCTTGGCCCTTCACAAACTAGTTAATCATCTATCTTCCTTGACTCTTAACAAACTAAGTAATCAAACATCGACGTGCAAATCATCCTTTTTGGCCATTCTATCCTCCTTGACACCTTAACCGGTGTTTTCACTTAACTTTTTTTTTTTTTGCAGAGTTCAGCATTAAATCACCTGAAAGAGTTTATATACTTTAAAACAAAACAAACAAATTGCTCTTTTTACCTCAACACATTGTAAGCATTAATAAAATGAAGAAAACTTGTTATCAAGATGATTAGCTTAGAGCAGACGACCCCAGAGGAGGATTCTATTTAGAGCGTATAGAGAGAAGCGTGCAGAACAGAAATCTTCTATTGTATAGTCACATTGAAAGAATATATGATGGTTCATAGGTTATTAGATGTAAAACAGTTTACTGTCAAGATCAGTTTACAGAATGCAAAGGAAAACAAGGGCGAATGTGATAAGAACGAACTTTGGGAAAGAGGGATAAATGAAGACTTGGCCAGAGATAGGTTAGTTTGGAAGTCAATTTCTAAAAGCTGTCCAACACATGCCAGTATGTAAAAAGGGTGTAAAAACTGATGATGATGATGATGATGATGATGATGATGATGATGTATAAAACTTCGAAACATAAAGCCATTTATCAAAATAACAGAACTTAGCATTCTCTTATTTTGACTTTTAGTTCTCACATTCCATGTACGATATTTCTTACAAAGAGGAAAGAATTGATGTTTTCTGTGTCAGAATCTATTTAACTAACACTTTCACTAGTTTTTTTTTTTATCTTAAAGTAATATTTTTAGCTCATTACTTGGAGCGATATCCATAAACAAAAAATAAAAATAAATAAACGAAAAAGGGTTGATATGCCGTAGAACCACCGAACCAACATTATAATAAGCTGATTCCATTATATTCTAATTTCAAGATGTCCGTGATATATTATTGTAGACAGTTCCACCCCCGCAGTTTTAAGAGGCAAATAATAATTTCTGTTCTTGTTGTGCAGCAGACTGTATTTCTTGGCAGACAAGCAATTTTGCGAAAACGTCAACTCTTCGGTAGTGTAGCCTTGACGGTGTTTATTTCTATTCAAGACTGACATTTTCAAATGGGATATTTTTTCTCGAGAAGTTGGCGAAGTACGTACAGATTGCTGCCAAGCTAGAAGTACCTCATGGCAAACGAAGATGCTTATATTTTACATTCAACAGGGGCGGCGGCGTTTATGCACTGTCAGTGTTTTATAATGCATTTTCGACGGCTACACACACCAACTTAATTTTCTTAGTGTTAAGTTTTAGTTTCAATCGGGGTTTTCTAAGTAAATATAACGATGTCAATTCTAAAATTTATCAAACGGAATGATTTTTATTCTTTCTTTCTTTCTTTCTTTATTTATTTATTTATTTATTTATTGCAGACTTTGTTGTTTTATCATGTTTCGGCAGACTTAGCCTCTGCTGGTCCTGGTTTTTTTTAGATGAGGATTGGTTATTCGTATTTTTTGGATTCATCGGACTACTGTTCTCATCTTGAGTGTCAGTTTTTCAAGTGCTACGATACTTGTACAGTTTAATCAAAACATTAAAAAAATGAAAATATCGTAAAAGAAAGGTTATATTGCACGTATCCGTTATGGAACGAAGTCTTCCGAAAAAAAATCTCACTTAATTTCATCAAGTAGTTTTTTTATTTTTTACAGCGAAAAAACAATTTGTTATGATACCGAGCAAAAGGTAGTATTAAAGATGGGAGGGGTGTCGTTGCTTTAATTGGAGTTATCTCCCCGTGGCGTGTTTAACAAATTCCATACTGGCCGACTTATACGCGCTCTCATAAGAACGTATTTTCCCGCTGTAAAAAAAACTACTCGATCAAATTAAATGAATTTTTTTTTTTTTTTTAGATCTTCAGTCCAAAACGGATACGTACAATATAACCTTTTTTCTATATTTTCATTTTTTTTTTTAAGTCTTGATTAAACTGTACAAGTACCCTAACTACTACGCCACGGGAACTCTGGAATTTGGACGGAATTTCGAACTAGAATTGTCCGCAAGGACCTGTGGCGCAGTGGTTAGAGTACTTGGAAAAATCAATGGTAAAAGTGATATTCTCCTCGAGATTGAAGGTTCAATTCTCAGTGTGGGTAACCGAAAAATACAATTGCGAATTACTTTGAACGTCTATCCACCTATGGCTGATGGAACAAGAGCATGCCACCTCTGTGAAGTAAATAAAGGGTTCCGTTCGAAATTCCTTCTAAATTACCGAGTTCGACTGAAACACTTTCGAGTTCAATAAGATCTACCGGAAGAAGATCGGAAGTTACATCGACCGAAACGTTGTGAAAATGACACTAAAAATGAGAACAGTAGTCCGATGAATCCAAATAATAGGAATTATCCCCTGGTCTTCTTCAGGTGGTTAACCACGACAGAATAGGAATGTTGAGTTTTGTAACTGTATCCCCAACAATTAATGCCTTCCATAGTTGTCTCACCACGCAGTGGATAGAGGCGTTGATTCTCTATGGTTCCAGGTGAGAACTGTCTGAAGATAGTGGATTCAATTCTATCCGGAGCAGGCAAGAGGATTAGTTGGCCAAAATGTAGTGAAACAACAACTATAAAAGATGAGGATAACAGTCCGCAATAAATAAATAAATAAATAAATAAATAATATACTCAAATTATGAAGCCTGATCTCAAAGGATTCCAAAAATGAAAATAAATAAAATAATATAAAATCGAATGAAGTTATATATTTTTTTAAATTAAATAATTAAAATAATTTTTTTAAGTTTCATTGTTAAAACAACTTATTCACAGAAAAAAAAAAGACTTAATGTTATTTTTATTTATTTATTTATATTTTATTTTCTTATCTTATTTTATTTATTTATTTTTATTTTTATTTATTTATTTATTTTTTTATTTTTTTTATTTTCATTTGGTTGGGAGTATTAACCCGAGTGGTTGACTCCTCGTGAAGAAAGAAAGGTACATGTCCGATGTTGTTAACGGTTGCGTAAAGTCTGCCTAACATATTGTTGATGGCCATATTCACTATTAAAAGGAGAAAGAGGACGATCACGAGAGAGACGTGGAGCACAGAACGATATAACGTTCGAGATCATATAAGAGGCGTGGAGAACGTTCGAGATCACGTGGGTAACGTCACGCTGAAATAAATATCTTTGTTACAACGAAAAAACGAGTTGAACTTCTTTCCTATTCTTTGCCCACTTTGTGATTGATGC
>NC_136508.1:65685521-65693021 GCF_053919585.1 Euprymna scolopes
ACACACATATATATGCATATAAATACACATATATATACACACATATACATATATATACATATATATATACCTACATATATATACACACATATATACATATATATACACATATATACATATATATATATACTTACATATATACATATATATTTATATATTTGCATATATATACACATATATATACATATTTATATATACATGCATATACATATATATGCTTATATACACATATATGCATATATATACATATATATACATATCCGCATACATACATATATATATCTATACACACACATATATATATACGCACATATGTATACATATACGCATATATATACATATATACACATATATATAAATATATATATATATATTACAAGGTGGTAACCACTTATCAAGGCCCGGAAGCCACTCGGGGATAAGGGTTATTGCGTGTACAGTACGATAATGTTGAGATTTGATAAAGTGTCTACTTAAGGGAGTGGTTCATCAGGAATTTGTTTATGTTGGACTTGAAGACATCCACGTTTTAGTCAGGTGGGAAATAGGCAAACGGAATAGAGTTCCACGGGCGTGCACTTCTAAGAAAGAAACTTTGTTCATGGAATCTACGTTTTGGTTTTGGCACAGATAAAGAGTGGGGAAAATTTTTTACAGTTGTTTAAGCTAGACTGGTGTTTATCGTGAAAGATTGGCGAGGGGGGACCAGAAATTGGAACTCAGACGAGCACTTGCCATGGAAGTAACGATAAAACAAAGACAGGTTCGCAACGTCTCTTCTGTGAGAGAAAGGTTGCAGGGAAGAGAAAAAAGTATCTCCACTAAGCCACGAAGTCTATTTTGTACTCTGTCAAGGCAGGATAGTTTGTTTTTAGCAGGTCCTGCCCAGATGTAGCAGCAGTACTCCTTCCTTGGACGTACTTGGCTTTTATATAGATAGAGAATTGCATCAGCAGTGAGATATCTTCTGGAGCGGTAGAAGGATCCTACCATTTTTCCAGCGACCTTGGCAACTGACTTGATTGTAAGATGGGAGCACAGCACAGGATAGTTACAAAACACTCTCCCCATATTAAGAATAACTTTCAAAATCATAACATTATTATTTCAGCACAGTACCAAAAAATAAATAAGTACCCAAAGTTGTAATCATTTTAAAACTTCATCTTGCATTATTTTTTAAATTTGTTAAACAACGATGTTAATTTAAATTAAATTTTAATCACGTGATCACATTTTCAATAATTACGTGATTATATTTTACCCATTTAAAGTTTGTGAAATATGTAAACAAACTCCTGCTCAATACCGGTGTCGACTTTTCAGAGTCCCTTTTAGTGATTGCATGGTTCGGCGATATTTGTATAACTAAACGGCAAATCTGCCAAAAACAAATGCACAACATGTTTTTTGACAACTTATTCGAATCTATATGTATAGTAATACCAACCCGTGGGCGGGGGGGGGGGGCGGATTTTTCTGTTTTTTCTTTTTTTGTTTTTTTACTGAAACTGAAATTCATAATGATCAGTTAATTAATTTAGGCGTGAATCGTGTGCATACAAATATATAAGTATATAACCATACCTATCTGTATAAAGATGAATAGTGTGTGTGTGTGTGTGTGTGTGTGTGTGTGTGTGTGTGTGAGAGAGAGAGAGAGAGAGAGAGAGAGAGATGCGAGCGGAAAGAGAGAGCAACGGACAGGCAGAGGGGGAAGAGGAAATAAAAGAGAGAAAGGAAACATGCGAGAGGGGGAGAATGGAGTATAAATTTGGTCATAGTAAGCGTTTCTAGAACGGGGAATAAATACACTTTTGTGTATAAATAAAATAAATAAGCAATCGCCTACAAAATCTCTACAAAATTCTGTGAAACTCCTGCTCGATATCGGTGTCGACCTTTAAGAGTCCCTTTTAGTGAATGCATGGTTCGACGATATTTGTACAACTAAACGGCTAATCTGCCAAAAAAAAAAAAAAAAATACAGAACATGTTTTTTGACAACATTTTCGAATCTATATGTATAGTAATACAAATCCGAGGAGGAGGGGAGTTTTCTGGGGTTTTTTTTTTTGTTTTTTGTTTGTTTGTTTTTTTTTACATTTGTTGACAAAAAGTAATTTGTAAATTTTGTGCTTACGTATTTTTGGCACCGCGCTATTTTTTAAATAATTTAATTGTAATAAATATCGCTAACATGTTGTCGATACATGGCTTCGACTACATGAGACTAAGTAATAAAAAAACGACAATAATCACTTTCGTGTTTACAAAAAAATGGAGGATCGATTTACTATAATGTTGTAACTAAAAAGTGAGCACCCCTTTCAGATGTCAAAATATTAACTTTTTTTTTAATACTCTGGTAATTAGTGCCCATTCAATAATACTCCACTAAAAATTGCAAGAAATCGAATAGAAACAAATTTATATTGGGGTGACGCTCGTATGGTTCCGCCTAAATTATATATCTTTTTTTTTTTTTTAAATAAACTGTTAGTTGGAAGCATAGAATAGTTACAAAACACCCCCCTCTCCACACGGTAAGAATGGCTGAAAAATAACGGTATTGTTTCAGCACGGTACAAAAATGCATAGGTGCCGTAAATTTTCTTGGAAAACCTTTCTGTACTTTCACTTAACAATTTACGGTTTTAATAAAGATAGAAAAAAGCATTCATATTTTCCTATATAAAAACAACTGTTTACAAAAAAAAAAAAATGTACTGGTAATTTTGTTTATTTATTATTATTTTTTTTTTTTTACAACAAAAATGGGTTTGTTAAGGTTCTGCGCGTCTTGTATACTTCCAATTTCTGCTCCATGATGCGGTTATCAAAAGTTTTTAAATATAAAAAACAGTATGACAGGGTCCAATAAGGAACACGTTAAATATTGCATTAGGGTTCGACTCATGTAATCTTTTTTTTTTTTAAATAAAGTAATTTTTGTTTGCTTAAATAATAATCGCCAATCTTTCTGCAGTATTATTCGCCGACATGAGGTATCCACGCAGAAGTTTAAAACACGTCGTCGTATCTATAATCATTTTTTTTCGTCCACATGTGGCCGAATGACGAAGCGATAAATTTCGTGTCTCCTACTTTTGGATTTCAGCCAATCGGCGCTCTTCTGATGCCAGGGGTTGATGCTGTATAAAATGGATAACTTATACCAGAAACAAACGATGTCAAAAAAATTTTTTTTTTTTTAATATTTTGATATTTTCCCGTTTTAATTACCGCTTGGATTACCTAAAAAACGCTGTCGTAAGACATGAAGGAAAACGGGAGTGTAGTTTTTTAGTTTATCGAAAACAAACATACCAAGAGTTTCATATATATATATATATATATATATATATAAATCAGGAAAAATATCGTGACATTATATATATATATATATATATATATATATAATGTCACGATATTTTTCCTGATTTTTATACAGATACCGATTCAGTACTAAATCCCCAATTCCGATACAATTTCCGATTCCAAGTTTTTAAAATCTCTAAATATTAAACTATACATTGTTATTTTTCCCGATTACCGTAAAAAAAACACGTTAAATGTGTATATATTTTCTCAAACATAAAATTCCACTTGTGTGTATGGGGGGGTATCTACATTTGGTTTTTCTGGTAGTTAAAAATCAACAAATATTTATTATTTCATTATTACTACCTGCCATGGAAAGTTTGTTTTAAGCAAACTCAAATAAAAATGATAACTAAAGGAACCGTTTTGGGCATCGGAAAAGAGGCACACAATTTTCCGCTACCGATACCCCCAAAAGTCCCGATATATCTCTATCTTAGGTTGAGCATTTGGGAAGTGATAACCAAATTACCATTAACGTATAAAGCGATGCTCTTTGTGTAAAATTGAGCTTAGGTATTTGGACAATGTCAAAACATTGTTAATTCACTGCTCGTATAGCAGCAGCCGTACAACGCAACGATTAGAAGTTCCGACTGTCGTTTGAGCGACGGGGTTTCGATCCTGGCTTGAGGTAGTTACTTGTCTAGCCGCACTGATGAGCTGTGAAACAGCGAGACAGTACTGTATGTGGATGACTATATATATATATATATATATATATATATATATATATATATATATATATATATATATATATAAACATTTTTCCTTTTCGACATTTTACTTAAAAAAATTTTTCGAACACTTATGTGTGTGCGTTTCTAATGCAGCTTTCAACTTCGCATAATTTTGCCCCACCCATTCGAGCTTGTATGATGAGGGTTGTCAGTTAAACGCTGATGCGTCAGTCATTCATGAAATCCGTATGAAGACGGAAAACATAACGTTAGGAAGAGGCAGGGAACCATGCATTGAAGACCACCAGAGAATTTTCCAGTGACTTCAGGCAGGGAAAACTAGTTAAAATTTCTTCTTTTTTTTTTCTATTTTTTTTTTTTTGTTTCCTCTTCTACTACTTTTTATTTTTCTTTCTTTGTTATTTTATTTTCTTTCATCTCTCTTTATATTTACGTTTGGTTCTTTTTTTCCCCTTCTAGTTCACTTTTATTTTCCTTTTTGTTTTTTGTATTTTTTTCTGATTTTATTTAGTTTTTTTTTTTCTGTTCTTTTTCTTTCTTCATTTCTTTTTTCTTTCTACTTTCTTTTGTTTTCATTCTTTCTTATATCTTATCTTGTCTTTCTGTTACAACTGCATCTCCTCTTTCTCTTCTTGATTGACCTTCTTGATCTTGATTAACTCGGTCCTTAATCACTTACGATTTACCTTCCCTAAAGACACCGCTCCCAAGATGATACGGGGAAAATTCCTTAATTTATAGTTCCAACCACCAGCATTGATCCCTAAAACCTGAAGAGCTTCTCATAAATCCGATAGTAAGAGAGGAGAAAAATCTTGGACTAAAAGGCTGTACATCTTAAGTACAATTCTATCTCTGACAAAGTTGGCGTTACCCTTACCTGTAATCTATAATATAAATCTTACTGTCTGTTTAAATGTATGTATGTATGTATGTATGTATGTATGTATGTATGTATGTATGTATGTATGCGTGCATGTGTTTGTTTGCATACGTATGAGGGGTGGAGAGGGCTCCTGTAAGCCGTGGTGAAGACAACCCCTCTAGAAGAAGCAAATCTCTGATAAAAAAAAAAAAACATAAAGCAGATGACCAGAACCCGCATTAAGCTGGTCTGCAGTTTGACTTATAGCTGGCTATCTTGCTCTTGCTTGTTACTGGATCTCCACATTTGAACCACAGAGAGAGATTTAGCTGTCGTACAAAGCTAAAAATTTGTAATAACATCTTGGTATAGAAACTCCCTCAGACATTTGTCTAAAAAAAAATCCTGTGGCGATAGAAAACTTGTATTTCGAGTAGGCCTGAAAGGCTTGAAGCGTGTACAAACTGATCTGCCATCATTATATGTATGTATATGTATGTGTGCACATGTGTATGCTTTTTATATATGTACATGCGTATGTATATGTATGTATATATATGTGTATGTATATGTATGTATATCTATGCGTATGTGTGTGTGTTTGTGTTTATGTATGTATATATGTGTATATATGTATGTTTGCGTATATGTATGTGCATATATGCATATATATGTATGTATAGGTATGTGTATGTGTGTATATGTATATGTGTGTACGTATGTATATGTGTGTATGTATGTATGTATATGTGTGTCTGTATTTGTATATGTGTATGTGTATATATGTGTATGTGTATGTATGTGTGTATGTATGCATGTGTGTATATATATGTATGTATATGTGTATGCAGGTGTATATATGTGTGTATGTAAGCCGTGGTGAAGGCAACCTTTCTAGGAGAAGCAAATCTCTGATTTAAAAAACCATAAAGCGGAAGACCTGTACCCGCATTAAGCTGGTCTGCAGTTTAATTTGTTGCTGGCTATCTTGCTCTTGCTTGTTGCTGGATCTCAACATTTTGAACCGCGAGAGAGACTTAGCTGTCGTACAAAGCTAAGACTCTGTAACATCATATTTGTATAGATACTCCCTCAGATATTTGGGCTCATGGATTTTAAATGTCTGATGGAGTGGCACTCGTCTGACAAGACGTTGCAATCATCATGTATTTATATATATATGTACGTGTATATCTGTCTGTGTATATATGTGTGGATGCGTGTATATATATATATATATACATCAATGACCGTCTTCAGTGTCATGTCTGCTTGAGGGTGTGCAAGTCGCTGGTAGGACTAAAGTTATTCTCGGGCACATGGACTTTCAGTAACTGAGGCAGTGGCACTCGTCTTACAAGATGCTGCAATCATCATGTCTTGCAAAAACTTTCGACAGGACCGACAGATTTTCACGAGATCGTTTTGAAGCTTGACCTTTCGGACGACAAATATCGAAAAATTGGCTTAAAGCATTAATTACTTTACCCTCAGCTGGGCACTTTTCTACGGGGAGGGGGTTGCTTTTTTTGCCGATATTTTCTAAAGTCATCCCCTCTTTTTGATTGACTAGCCTTACTTCCGACTTGGCTTCAAACGAGCTAAGAAAACATGTGGCGTACAATACGATACGTCAAGTTTTCAAGAGAGAGAAAACTAGGATTTCTAGTCGGGTTAGGGTTAGAAGTTGAGAGAAGTGGATGTACAAATGATGTAGTACCTGAATTTAAGGTCAGATTTAACTCGAAACTGTGCGTGCGTCGCCTGTCTTATGAGTAAGTTAGACAACTAAAAAGATATATTAAACGTAAATAATTAGTCACATGGTCTCTCTTTCTCTCTATCTCTCTCTCTCTCTCCATAAGTAAATTATCTCTCAAAATAAAACCTTGAAAACTCGGCAAAGTCTCTTGTGTCATTCCTTCATGAACAGTTTATTTTGCCTAAGTTATAAAGACGATCACGCCCACACATGGAGCAGTGGCGACGAAGCTTAGCGTCGATGCAGAGAAATGAATGACCATCAACCGTGCACGTATGTATAAAAAGGCAATTGTTTTAACTGGTCACGAGCGGGAACGAACATATGAAAGTCAATCGATTCATGAAAATATCAAATTGGTGACCCTGTTCTTACACTCATGGCAGTTCTGTTTTCCTTCTACAGCCAAATCCCATTCGCGACGTTCACGGTAAACGGAAATACAGCATTGTAATATCATAACCTTGGTCATCTTTAACTTGGTTTATTCTCTGTTGGCTAAGGTATACTTCTAGGATGCCCACCTTCCAACACTTTGCCTTCTCACCCTTTGAGAAGAGGTTAGTTTCTCGCTAATCGTCTCAGCTGCCTATGCATGCTTGATTGGTTGGTTCGTTTACACGTCTTCTTTCGAAATGGTTACAAACCAAGAGACTGAGGAGCTTTTCTAACTATAACTATTATTAGATACGACTGAAAAAATAATTTTATGCCTTTTGCTTAGTCTTCCCTTCTGGCGAGAAGAAAATACATACATATGTATACACACACACACACACATATATACA
>NC_136508.1:65698021-65725521 GCF_053919585.1 Euprymna scolopes
CGGAAGAGAGTTCCAAAGGCGTGCACTTCTAAGAAAGCAACTTTGTTCATGGAATTTACCTTTGATTTAGGCACACTCTTTTAAAGGCGAATATTTCGGTTCACTGTTTATTTTTTTTTTTATTTTTTTTTTTTTATTTTTTCTTAGATGATTAGTTTCGTTTCGCTATTATGAACAGTTCGGTTTGAGCATATTTTATATTGTGTACAATTGCATGATATTTGCGGCTGCATTTAGAAGAAAACTCTATCTCTATCTGTGAAATGGTCTCAACCAAATATCTGTCAATTTTTGTTCTACAGACTTGAAAATTGATATATGAGGTATTCGGACCTGTGGAACAAAATTGACTTCGTTTTCAGCCGGTAAAATGCCTGAAAAATTTAAACTTTGCAGGCGTAATTCGACATGACGTGTATGCCTTATGCGTGTGCAAATATACATTTATACGTTTCACTACCTTAATTTGTTAAGTTTTGGTATACATGTATCGTTAGCTCAGATGGTAGCGAATACTGCCAGAGAGCTTAATCTTTTGATTTTGATTCTATCTGATGGCACTTTAATCATATTTAAAAAAATATCAATTTTGTAATTCTTACTGTATATTGGGAAAAATATACCAAGCAACAGAGAATTAAACCAATTATAATAAACTTGTGGCACCTGTGGAAATTCCACAGGGAACTCATTCATATGTAATAAGTTGATGTTGGCATTCTTTAAATGTTCAGCGTCAATGGAGACGCTCTCATATTATTGTAGTTCTTTTGTTAAAACTGTAAAAGTATTTATCTAAGCTAGATGGGACGCCTGGTTTAGCTCGGTTGTAAATTACGCTTAAATATGATATTTTAATTCTTGCAAATTTTGCATATATAATTATAGATTTAATGTTCTAGCGATTTTTATGTATTATAAAGTTGCGATTTCAAAAATAAAGATATATATATATATATATATATATATATATATATATATATATATATATATATCATATGGCTTGTGTGCATAAGCTTGAATCGAAATCTAAACCAAAACTTATGAATAATATACATATAGGTCAGTTTCGAAAGATAAAGGATACCCCAGTAGGGGCATTTGCGCGCGTGATTGTGAGGCAAGGGTTGAGCAATCCCTAACCACACCTCTACTGAATCGACACTGTTTGGGTCCAGTGACAAGGAGAAGACCAGTACGACTGGACATCCCAAATGGTCACCCATTGAGCCTGGTCACTACTTAAGTATGACCAGGCTCAACGTTTCTTAACTTCGGTGATCCAGCGAGAGCTGGTGTGTCAACGTGATTAGGCCGTGTGTATATATATATATATATATATATATATATATATATATATATATATATATATATATATAAGAGCACGCATATTTATATATATATATATATATATATATAAGAGCACGCATATTTATATATATATATATATAAGAGCACGCATATTTATATATATATATATATATATATATATATATATATATATATAAGAGCACGCATATTTATATATATATATATATATATATATATATATATATATATATAAGAGCACGCATATTTATATATATATATATATATATAAGAGCACGCATATTTATATATATATATATATATATATATATATATATATATATATATATAAGAGCACGCATATTTATATATATATATATATATATATATATATATATATATATATATATAGTGCGTTGGTTTTAAATAACCAAAAAGGGTTGATATGCCCTAAAAAAAAAAAGACAAAATCGTTTTCCCAAAATAAACGAATGACAAAGTGTATGAAGACTTCTGATACGAAAAGTATTTTTTCTAAACATCTGTCTGACATGCTGCCAACGAACGCCACCCGTAAGTGCTTCTTCGGTTCACAAAACCACCCGACACACATTGCTTGAGTCGAGTTTAGAAAAAATAAATAAATAAAAGAATATCTTCAGAAAAAAAAAACGTTCTTACACAGACCCGGCGGGCATATTGCCGCCACGTCTTTCGTCACTGATGCCGCCATATTGCATTCCACCCCCGACATCTTCGACGAGATTGTGTGCGAGATTTTCGTACTGAAATTCCAGAAATCAAAAATAAATGGCAGAGTCGACCGTCATTGGTGGTGTTTTCCTTTGCTATTTGCTGTGTTATGGCATATCAACACTTTTTTTCAACATTAATGCCGATATATTTTGTTAATTGTTATTACCTATCGATTGGTTTGGTTTTACGACATATCAACCCTTCGATCGATGCCTCCATTCAGTCTGTAGAGACAATGGATACCCCTTGCGTGAGTACTGCTGAGGCAAAGGGTTGCGTAAGTGCTATCTCCTGAATCGACACTGCTGGGATCCAGTTGTAAGGAGAAATGCTAGCCGACTGGAACAATGCCGAGATAAGCGGAGAGCATCTCGAATTACTAAATGATCAACCATTTTATTACGAGAACCGGTGTGTCAACCCTTTATAGAGACATTTAATGTTGAAGCACAATCTTTTTTACGGGATAACAATTTTGCAGTTATTTAGTACCGGAGCACAAATTATTTGTGTGTTCATATTTCCGCTGGTGAAATTCATGCGAAATAAGACGCAAGAGATCTGATAAGATTTGAACTAAGAATTATGCAGTCCGAGGTGTTATACGTTCGACAAATTTCGCACATCTTGGATTAATCTTGTATAAGTAATCGCAAAGTGCGACGATTTTTCCTTCACTATAAGTGTTCTTATGGGCGTCCTTGTGTCAAACTTACTGAGTAAACAAATCCCGCTTGCCTACAGTAAAGGATTTTCCTGCTTTTCTCTCTCCGTACCAAATACCAAACGCAACTTCCAGGTACGAGTTTCTTTTCTTATCGTGTCCCATCTTTGGATCAAAATAACATAAAGCTACAAACCAAATGCAATGTGGCCATCTTCAAAACTAATATAAACAAATACGTGGTGGGCCGTCCTATTGTTAATCAATCCATCTTCAGAAATCTTCTGCATATTCCATGGTTGTTTCTAATACTCAAGTGGTAGCACTCAATATCTAACCGACAATCCCTTTAACCTTTATTCTCGAGTAGTAACCGATTAGTATATAGGAAAAGCATTGTTTAATATATTTTATAACCTGGATAGTGAACCCTTCCCATCAATTATGGCAACAATTTTTCTTCAAGAAAAAATTTAAATTTTCTTTTAAACAAATGGGATTTTTTAGTACTAATCAGTCATCACTAGGGCTGTGACAACAGCATATTTTTTTCATTCTTTTGACTCTTTAAGTATACGAAGGGCGTGCAATAAGTAATGCCCCTGACCCACTTCCTATAAGAGTAGAGCAACGAAACTTGGCACAGTTATTGGTCTTTCTCTACATAGGGACCACCCAGAGTTATGCATTTCTCCCATCGTTTGATGCAGCTCTGGAGACCGTTTTTGTAGAACACCCCAGGTTGGTTCTCCAACCACGACGTGACTTCAGAAATCAAGGCTGCATCATCTGGGAAACACTTTCCTTTCAAAAACAACTTCATGGCTTGGAAGGGGTGAAAGTCAGGGGGTGCAAGGTCAGGAGAGTAGGGAGGATGGGGGAGGATTTCATACCTACACGCCCGTGCTTCTGATCTGGCCACATGCGAGTTGTGGACCGTAGCGTTGTCCTGCAGGAGGAAGGTACCTTTGCTGATCTTGCCCCGTCTCTTGATTTTGATAGTTTCCCTTAATTTCTTCAAAAGTGAAGCATAATAGGCTCCTGTAATTGTGGTACCCTTTGCAAAGAAATCTGTCATCACTATCCCGTCCTGATCCCAGAAGACTGTGAGCATGACTTGCCAGCGGAGGGCTGCGCCCTTGCCTTCTTTGGAGGTGGTGAGTCCAAGTGCTTCCACTGCATTGACTGGGCTTTGGTCTCTGGATCATAGTGATGGACCCAGGTTTCATCCTGTGTAATCAGTCTTTTGAAAAACTTTGACTCATCTTCTTGGCACATCTCCAAATTCATCCTCGAGCACTCGACGCGTTCTCGCTTCAGGAATGGTGTGAGCAACTTGGGAATCCATCTGGCAGACACCTTATGCATATGCAAATGGTCATGGATGATAGTTTCCACAGACCCTGTACTAATCTTGACATCTTGGGCTATTTGGCGAATAGTAATGTGCCGATCTTCCAAAATGGCAGCCTCAACTTGACGGACAGATGCCTCATCAATGGCCGAAGGCGGGCGACCAGGTCTGGGAGCTGTTTCCACAGACTTCTGGCCACATTTGAATTCACGATGCCAGCGTTTTACAAGGTCATATGATGGGGCATTATAACCATAAGTTTCTTTCATTTCATCAAAAGTCTCCTGTGGTGTGCGTTCTTTCAAATACAAAAACCGGATCACTGCTCGACATTCAACGGGCTCCATTTCATACCTGACTCAGTTCAAACACCTGTAAAACAGAAATCACAATTAGTTCAGATCTGTAATTTGCCACATAACCCGGAGAGATATAAATCATTTCACATGCAAAATTTCAGCTAGATCAGACAACTGGAAGCGGGTCAGGGGCATTATTTATTATATGCCCCTCGTATATTCGACACAGTAAGACAGTTAATCAACCGAGAATCACGTCAGTCTATATAAAAACATATAAGATATTAACGGATATATACTCAAGAGTCAATGAAAAAAATATGCTGTTGTCACAGCCCTAGTCATCACTTATCAAGGATAATAACTCCTTAAAGGATAAAACTAATACGAGGCTCATTTCCAAAGGAAATGCCTTCTATGTTTTTTTACTTAAAAACTAAAACGTTGGAAAGTCACTAAGTCGGGAGTAGTACAATCAAAACAACCGACCTTTCGTACTCTAGAATTTATTTTCTACATAGTCACCACCATTCTCAATGCACTTTTGCCCGCTTCTGGTCATGCCCCATACGTAAAAGTTCGTATCGTGCTTTGTCACTCACATCTCTGTGACCACTGAAATCGACGAACTCATCTTCTGTGCTAACATCAACTGTATTAGCTTCGTAAACGTTCAACAGGCGACGGTGAATGTTGATCGGTCCAATTGTTTCTGCATGGAGGAATTTAATGACGCATCTCTGCTTCTCGCGCATGTCCATGACAGGGGTTGTTTTCTTAGAATCTCACACCATCAATATCTACAACAGAGAGATGAAACTTTTAGGTCATGAATGCATAAGTTCAGTCATGATAACAATACAATTTGTAATGCCCATCTGATCCATTCGGGTGGAATAATAGTAGGGGGCATTACTTCTGGACCGTCTCTATTAGGTTGGATAGATTGACCGTTGAATGATGAAGATTGAAAATATTCACACACCACCCACTCCCCCCCTCCCAAAAGTCGATCCAGAAAACAGCAATTCTTCTCCCTCTGTCAGAAACATTATCAATAATCAGATTAGGACAAGTGCTAATGAAATGGATAGATTAACCGTTGAATGACGATGAATATTATGAAAATATCATGAAAATACCATCAACTCAAAACGACATCCGACTCCGAAAACAGCGCTTGATCTCCCCTCTCCCAGAAACATTGCTCGTTGAATATTAGAAATAAATGACAAGATAAGAGGAAGCTAGGTTGCTGAAAGTAAACTGAAGGTTCACTTTCTACTTTTCTAAATATGTATTGGCTAAACAAATGCGCAAAAAAAAAAAAAAATTAATTAAAAACAAAAACGGTCAATTATTTATTTTTATTTATTTATTTTTTAATATATATTAATACGATAACGTGTGTGTTCTTTTGTGTGTCACGCTTACATCCGGGTCGTTTAATTGTTATGTTCTATTTCTTGTCATAAATAATTTTACCAAGAATTCTTCATAAGTTTTGGTTTCGGTTTTGATTATAGCTGATGGCACTTAAATCATCTATTTTTTTTTTTTAATAAATAATTTTATCAAGAATTCTTCATAAGTTTTGATTTCGGTTTCGATTATGGCTGAAGGAACTCAAGTTATATATATATATATATATATATATATATATATATATATATATATATATATATATATATATTCATGAGTTTTTATTTCGGTTTCGATTCAAGCTAATGCACCTAAGTCATATGGATATATATTTTTTTATTTTTTGAAATCGCAACTTTATAACATAAACATCGATAGAACATTAGCTCTATAATAATATATACGAAATCTGCAAGAATTAAAATATCATATTTAAGCGTACTTTAAGACCGGGCTTTGCTGGGCGTTCGTGCTTGCTTAGATAAATACTTTTGCAGTTTTGACAAAAGAACTACAATAATATGAGAATGTCTCCATTCATACTGAACATCTACAGAATGCCAACATCAATATATTACATATGAATGTGTCCCCTGTAGAATTTCCATAGGTTCCGCTAGTTATTATTATTATTATTTATTTATTTATTTATTTATTTATTTATTGTATTTTTGGGGTGGTTTGGACTGTTGTTCTCACTTTGGTTGTTTTTTTGTTTTTTTTTGTTGATTTTTTTTTTCACGACGTTTCGACCGTCTTCGGGTGCATTCAGACTGGATGTTATTGGTGAATAGTAAAAATGTTTTATTTTTGTTGTTTTGTTTGTTTCCCCCCCCCCCCGCCAACGAACATAGCTTTTATAAATTCAAAACGCAAATAGTGCCAAGTCTATTTCTCTTCTTTTTTTTTTTTTTTTTTTTTTTAAATAGATCTGGGTCCATCCCATTCAAGAAATAGGCTTGGTGCTATTTGCGTTTTGAATTTCTAAAAGCTATGTTCGTTGGGAAAACAAAAAACAAACATTTTCACCATTCAATAATAACATCCAGTGCGAATGCACCTGAAGTCGGTCGGAGGTTACATCGACCGAAACGTTGTGAAAAAAAAAACAAGATGAGAACAACAGTTCAAACAATGCAAATAATACCACAAATAATTGCCAATACTTATCTCAAAAATATGCAAACATCATACCAAAAACGGTCAAATCTAAAACTTTCTACGGGGATATCTATAAAAGCTTTCATTTTGAAAAGCAAAAGAGGCACTACCACAACAAAACTACGCTGCTCTTTATTGCATATTTTGACGAAATCCAAGGAAGAGGGTCGAGAGAGTCACGAGGTTTCCGAAAGAAAACTCAAGGTACATTGTTCCGCTTTCTATATGCTTGTGCTTTCTATGTGCTTTTTCGACGCCAGTTCTCAGCGCCAAAAATGTGGATATTATCAGTCTGGCGATGCAATATTTTATCATACAATTAGTATGTTTATCAATAACCAGCCAAAAATGGCGCTCTTGTACGGAATATGCGGCCAAGAAGTAAAAAAAACAAGGCCACAACGATTATAACCATGTGTCCTAATAGAAAATAGAATAAAAAAGTTAGTTTCCAAATATATAATTAAACTAGTGCATTATGTGTGTGTGTGTGTGTGTGAGAGAGAGAGAGAGAGAGAGAGAGAGAGAGAGAGAGAGAGAGAGAGAGAGAGAGAGAGAGAGACTCTTGGGAGTTTTTCAACCTTAAAAACTGTATAAAAACAAACTTTGAATCCCAAGTGGTTGGTTGAAAAACTCATTTGCTTGTAACCTAATTTTTCTCTTAAAATCACTGCATTAGTTTGTTTCCAATAATTTACTCTAGTACTTTATATATATATATATATATATATATATATATATATATATATATATATATATATATATATATATATATATATATATATATATATATATGTATATATACATATTTATTGATATAGATATATATATTTATTTATTGATATAGATATATATATTTATTTATTGATATAGATATATATATACTTATTGATATATATATATATATATATATATATATATATATATATATATATACTTATTGATATAGATATATATACTTATTGATATAGATATATATACTTATTGATATAGATATATATATATATATATACTTATTGATATAGATATATATATATATACTTATTGATATATATGTATATATACTTATTGATATAGATATATATATATATATACTTATTGATATAGATATATATATATATACTTGATATAGATATATATATACTTATTGATATAGATATATATATATATACTTATTGATATATTCGTATAAATATATATTCATGTACATTTATATATTCATATATATATATATATATACATATATATATATATATATATATATATATATATATATATATATATATAAAAGAAAGAAAATTAAAACTGTAAGGTCAACTTTACAATCAAAATTTATTGTTCGACTGAATACATTCTATCTAAAGAACTAGTTTACATTTTGGATCAACTCTAGAGGAGTTTCATTCAAGCTGAAATATTATGCGCGGTTTGTTTTTATATTAATTTTTTATATATCCAATATTTTTTTATTTTTTCATATTTTTATTTGGCAATTTATAACTAAAATAAATTGCGGTTTCACTTAATGCCTTAACTAGCAAATTCTAGTATTGCTACAAATATAATTTGCTGATTTCTTGAATAACAAGAATAGCATTCTTGGAAACTCCACGGAATAAGGACTTTGTAAATTGTTTTTTGGAGTATATAGTCGAACAATAAATTTTGATTGTGAAGTTCAACTTACAGTTTTAATTTTCTTTCTCTTATAATAAGCTCTACTTTCTATTGCGTGTTGAGCTTTTTTAATTCGGTTTACCATTGTGTATATCAAGTAAACACTACATCCATTTGTTTTCATTAAAGTAGTAGAGTTCGTGTGTGTGTTTGTCTGTGTGTACAACCCCCTTCCCCCCATGATCAAAGAAATATAAAGGCGATATATGTGTACACCTTTCCTGGTCAAGAAATATTAATGGCCATGATAGGATACTTCTGTCAAAGGAGACATATTTTATACGTAATTTTTATATATAGCATTCTTCAAACCACATATACATTGATTGAGTTACGGTCATTAACATATCACATTAAATTAAATCTACCCGTGACCCGTTGGGTCAGTATGTTATATTAACTATGGAATTAATGTATGAGCGTAACACTTGTGACGTAAAGAAAATATTTTTCGTGACATGACAGAAACATTTCTATGAAAGTATATTAAAATGAAAAAAGAATATAGGTAGATTTCTATGAGTTGTTCTATTTATAATTGTTTATTTTTGAAAAAAAAATTTACAGCCATTGAATTATAAGTGGTTTGCCATACTTACAGGTAAATGTGCACAGAACAGATATCATAATACTTAAAGTTAAATTCAAATTTTGATATATCTTTTAAATTAAACGCGAAAAAAAAAAAAACAATTGGGACGCTGAAAACGTACACAGTAAAACAATACGTTTTATTGTCGTGTAAATCGCCGCTATAATTTGCTGTTATGGATGTCAACGGGTAAAAGCAGATTTATTTCTAAGAAAATTGCGTTAAAATAACTTATACGGAAATGAACGATGTAAAAACAAGCAGAAAGTATTAATAATTGTTTATTTGTATGATTTAACCGCGAAAAAAATTGTAATGCTGAAAACGTACACAGTAAAACAGTACTTTTTATTGTCACGTTGATTATTTATTATTATCGTATACTAGCATGGGTGCCCGGCGTTGCCCGGGTATTTGGAGATGTATGTTGAGCAAAAAAAAAGTGGTCAATTTTTTTAAACTTTGACCACTATTATGACCCCCTTAAAATGTATTGTTTTCGGCTCAAATCAAGTTATTAAGTTAGATCCATGTCCAAGGAACCTATATCTAAAATTTCAAGTATTTAGACCCAAAATTGTCGGAGGTGTTTGGTAGAGTTCTCAAATGTCAAATCGTTAAACTTTGACCCCTGAATCGCCAAATTTCTGGTCGAAAACCGATCACATCGATTTTCCCAAATCTCAGTACCCTGTATATCAAATTTCGAGTCTGTAGACTGAAAATTGACAGAGTTATTGCGTAGGGAAATGTACACACACAGACACACAGATACACAGAAAGACAGGCAGACACTTTCAATATTATATTATATTATATTATATTATATTATATTATATTATATTATAGATATATAGATATGAAACAGGTCAATAATTATACGTATTATTTGTAATTACGTTTTGCGTTTGCTTCCCATACCTTGAAGTTTTTTATTCAATAAATTACAGATATTCGCTTTTCTAAGGACGTCCGTTTGTTCGAAGGAAACCGGTCCAGCGATTTGTGTTTATTTGTTTACGTTGTTATATGCTTATGTTTATGTACGCATGCGCAACCGGAAGTCGTAAACCAGATGTTGGGTTACAACCCCCGTTACAAGGCCATTAGAGTTTTATAATTATATAGATTGTTGAGTTATCCGTTTCTTACACTGTATTTAGTAGTTTTCTTTGGTCATTTAAACTATAAGTACGCCGATATAATTCATAAGTTGTTTTTTGAAAAACTTCTACTCCAGAATACATAATTTTCCCCTATTTTCAACGCCGATGCCCGGGGGAAGGGGGGTATGGAGTTAGAGAAAAATAATTAAAACTAATAATAAACATACAAGAAAAAATATAGTAAAGAACATAAGTAAAAAATATAGTAAAATATGCAAGAAAAAATATAGTAAAATATATAAGAAAAAATATAGTAAAATATGCAAGAAAAAATATAGTAAAGATCATAATAAAAAATATAGTAAAGTATACAGGAAAAAATATAGTAAAGTATGCTAGTAAAAATATAGTAAAATATATAAGTAAAAATATAGTAAAATATACAAGAAAAAATATTTTAAATTATATAAGAAAAAATATAGTAAAGTATATAAGAAAAAATATAGTAAATTACATAAGAAAAAATATAGTAAAGTATACAGGAAAAAATATAGTAAAATATATAAGAAAAAATATAGTAAAGTATATAAGAAAAAATATAGTAAATTACATAAGAAAAAATATAGTAAAGTATACAGGAAAAAATATAGTAAAATATACAAGAAAAAATATAGTAAAGTATATAAGTAAAAAAATATAGTAAAATATACAAGAAAAAATATAGTAAAGTATATAAGAAAAAATATAGTAAAGTATATAAGAAAAAATATAGTAAAATATATAAGAAAAAATATAGTAAGGTATATAAGAAAAAATATAGTAAAGTATATAAGAAAAAATATAGTAAAATATATAAGAAAAAATATAGTAAAGTATACAAGAAAAAATATAGTAAAGTATATAAGAAAAAATATAGTAAAGTATACAAGAAAAAATATAGTAAAGTATATAAGAAAAAATAAAGTAAAGTATACAAGAAAAAATATAGTAAAGTATATAAGAAAAAATATAGTAAAGTATATAAGAAAAAATATAGTAAAGTATATAAGAAAAAATATAGTAAAGTATATAAGAAAAAATATAGTAAAGTATATAAGAAAAAATATAGTAAAGTATACAAGAAAAAATATAGTAAAGTATACAAGAAAAAATATAGTAAAGTATATAAGAAAAAAAATAGTAAAGTATACAAGAAAAAATATAGTAAAATATATAAGAAAAAATATGGTAAATTACATGAGAAAAAATATAGTAAAATATATAAGAAAAAATATAGTAAAATATACAAGAAAAAATATAGTAAAGTATATAAGAAAAAATATAGTAAAGTATACAAGAAAAAATATAGTAAAGTATACAAGAAAAAATATAGTAAAGTATATAAGAAAAAATATAGTAAAGTATATAAGAAAAAATATAGTAAAATATATAAGAAAAAATATAGTAAAGATCATAATAAAAAATATAGTAAAGTATATAAGTAAAAAAATATAGTAAAGTATATAAGAAAAAATATAGTAAAGTATATAAGAAAAAATATAGTAAAGTATAAAAGAAAAAATATAGTAAAGTATATAAGAAAAAATATAGTAAACTATATAAGAAAAAAATAGTAAAGTATACAAGAAAAAATATAGTAAAATATACAAGGAAAAATATAGTAAAATATATAAGAAAAAATATAGTAAAATATATAAGAAAAAATATAGTAAAGTATATAAGAAAAAATATAGTAAAATATACAAGAAAAAATATAGTAAAGTATATAAGACAAAATATAGTAAAATATACAAGAAAAAATATGGTAAAATATACAAGAAAAAATATAGTAAAGTATATAAGAAAAATATAGTAAAGTATATAAGAAAAAATATAGTAAAGTATATAATAAAAAATGTAGTAAAGTATATAAGAAAAAATATAGTAAAGTATATAAGACAAAATATAGTAAAATATACAAGAAAAAATATAGTAAAATTTATAGTAAAATATAGTAAAATATACAAGAAAAATATTGTAAAGAATACAAGAAAAAATATAGGAAAATATATAGGAAAAATATAGTAAAATACACAAATAAAAATATAGTAAATTACATAAGAAAAAATATAGTAAAAGATAAAAAAAATAATTAGTAAAGTATACAAGAAAAAATATAGTAAAGTATATACGAAAAAGTATAGTAAAGTATACAAGAAAAAATATAGTAAAATAACGCAGAAAAAGTAGTAAAGTATATAAGAAAAAATATAGTAAAATATATAAGAAAAAATGTAGTAAAGTATATAAGAAAAAATATAGTAAAATATATGAGAAAAAATGTAGTAAAGTATATAAGAAAAAATATAGTAAAATATAAAAGAAAAATATAGTAAAGTATATAAGACAAAATATAGTAAAGTATATAAGACAAAATATAGTAAAATATACAAGAAAAAATATAGTAAAATATACAAGAAAAAATATAGTAAAATATACAAGAAAAATATAGTAAAGTATATAAGACAAAATATAGTAAAATATATAAGAAAAAATATAGTAAAATATACAAGAAAAAATATAGTAAGGTATATAAGAAAAAATATAGTAAAATATATAAGAAAAAATATAGTAAAATATACAAGAAAAAATATAGTAAAATATACAAGAAAAAATATAGTAAAATTTATAGTAAAAATATAGTAAAATATACAAGAAAAAATATAGAAAAATATATAGGAAAAATATAGTAAAATATACAAGAAAAAATATAGTAAATTACATAAGAAAAAAAATAGTAAAATTTATACTAAAAATATAGTAAAATATACAAGAAAAAATATAAGAAAATATATAGTAAAAATATAGTAAAATATACAAGAAAAAATATAGTAAATTACATAAGAAAAAATAAAATAAAATATAAAAAAATATATAGTAAAGCATACAAGAAAAAATATAGTAAATTATACAAGAAAAATATAGTAAAATACATAAAAAAAGTAAAGTATATAAGAAAAAATATAGTAAAGTATACAAGAAAAAATATAGTAAATCATACAAGAACAAATATAGTAAATTATACAAGAAAAAATATAGTAAAATATATAGGAAAACATATAGTAAATCATATAATAAAAATATAGTAAAATATACATGAAAAATATAAAGTATATAAGAAAAAATATAGTACAATTTACAAGAAAAAATATAGTAAAGTATATAAGAAAAAATATAGTACAATATGCAAGAAAAAATATAGTAAAGTATATAAGAAAAAATATAGTAAAGTATATAAGAACAAATATAGTAAAGTATATAATAAAAAATGTAGTAAAGTAGATAAGAACAAATATAGTAAAGTATATTAGAAAAAATATAGTAAAGTATATAAGAAAAAATTTAGTAAAGTATACAAGAAAAAATATAGTAAAGTATACAAGAAAAAATATAGTAAATCATACAAGAACAAATATAGTAAAGTATACAAGAACAAATATAGTAAAATATATAAGAAAAATATAGTAAAGTACATAAAAAAATATAGTAAAATATACAAGAAAAAATATAGTACAATATACAAGAACAAATATAGTAAAGTATATCAGAAAAAATATAGTAAAATATACAAGAAAAATATAGTAAAGAATACAAGTAAAAATATAGTAAAGTATACAAGAAAAAATATAGTAAAGTATACAAGAAAAAATATAGTAAAGTATATAAGAAAAAATATAGTAAAATATACAAGAAAGAATATAGTAAAGTATACAAGAAAAAATATAGTAAAGTATATAAGAAAAAATATAGTAAAGTATACAAGAAAAAATATAGTAAAGTATATAAGAAAAAATATAGTAAAGTATATAAGAAAAAAATATAGTAAAGTATATAAGAAAAAATATAGTAAAGTATATTAGAAAAAATATAGTAAAGTATATAAGAAAAAATATAATAAAGTTTATGGAAACATATAGTAAATTATGTGAGAAAAAATATAATAAAGTTTATAAAAAAATATAGTAAAGTATATAAGAAAAAATATAGTAAAGTATACAAGAAAAAATATAGTAAAGTTTATAAAAAAATATAGTAAAGTATATAAGAAAAAATATAGTAAAGTATATAAGAAAAAATATAATAAAGTTTATAGAAACATATAGTAAATTATGTGAGAAAAAATATAATAAAGTTTATAAAAAAATATAGTAAAGTATATAAGAAAAAATATATTTAAGTATACAAGAAAAAATATAGTAAAGTATACAAGAAAAATTTAGTAAAGTATACAAGAAAAAATATAATAAAGTTTATAGAAACATATAGTAAATTATGTGAGAAAAAATATAATAAAGTTTATAAAAACATATAGTAAATTTTGTGATAAAAAATATAATAAAGTTTATAAAAAAATATAGTAAATTTTGTGAGAAAAAATATAATAAAGTTTATAAAAAAATCTAGTAAATATGTGAGAAAAAATATAGCAAAGTATTTAAGAATATAGTAAAGTATACAAGAAAAAATATAGTAGAGTATATAAGAAAAATACATTAAATTATATGAGAAAAATATAGTACAATAAATGAGGAAAATATAGTAAAATATAGAAAAAAATATATTAAAGTATATAAAAAATATAGTAAAATAAATGGGGAAAATATAGTAATGTATATAAGAAAAAATGTAGTAAAATAAATGGGGAAAATATAGTAATGTATATAAGAAAAAATATAGTAAAATAAATGGGGAAAATATAGAAAGTATATAATAAAAAATATTATTAAGTATATAAAAAATATAATAATGTTTATAAAACATATAGTAAAGTATATGAGAAAAATATATTAAATACACCAGAAAAAATATAGCAAAGTATTAAAAAAAGATAGTAAAGTTTACAAGAAAAAATATAGTAAAGTATATAAGAAAAAATATATTAACTTATATAAGAAAAATATAGTAAAAAAAGAAAAATATAGTTAAATATATAAAAAATATAGCAAAGTATTAAAAAATATAGCAAAGTATTAAAAAAAGATAGTAAAGTTTGCAAGAAAAAATATAGTAAAGTATATAAGAAAAAATATATTAACTTATATAAGAAAAAGATAGTAAAAAAAGAAAAATATAGTTAAATATATAAAAACATACATTAACGTATATAAGAAAAATATAGTAATATAAATGGGAAAAATATAGTATAGTATATAAGAAAAAATATTGTAAAATATATAAAAAATATAGTAAATTATATAAAAAAAATATAGTAAAATAAATGTGGAAAAATATAGTATATATATAAGAAAAAATATAGTAAACTATATACAAAAATATAGTAAAATATATAAAAAATATATTAAAGTATATAAGAAAAATATAGTAAAATAAATGGGGAAAAATATAATAAAGTATATAAGAGCATATCTGAGAAAATAGACCACATCCTGTTTGTACACCCCTCGGCTAACATCCACATCTGTGGTGACTTCAACGTCCATAACGTGGAAAGGCTTACCCACTCATATAAGACGGACGATGAGGGGAGGTTCTATCATGATTTTGCCACTGCCTATGACCTCACTCAGATTGTTCGCGAGCCCACCCGTGTGCCCGATACTACAGGTCAATATGCAAGCCTCCTAGACCTTTTTCTCTCAACTTCCCCTGAGCTATGTTCATGTTCCGTTCTTTCTCCTCTAGGATCCTCCGACCACTCCGTCGTATCATTTAAGATAAAAATGAAATGTAATAAGTCTCCAGACGTACCCCTCCACTGTACTGTATACCGATACTCCATGGCTGACTGGGATAGCTTCCGTACATTTATATCTGATCTACCTCTGCATTCCATGTTTAAAAAGGATGTGTCCTCTATAGTATCAGACCTGACTGAATGGTTAATCGTAGGCATAGACCTATTCATACCATCTAAAAAATTCCAACAAAAACCTACCAGCCAGCCATGGTTCTCCCCAGAATGTGCTGCTGCCATCGCACACAGAAATCACTTTTTCCATTGCTACCAACGTAATAGATGCACTGAGACTAAAACTGCTTTCAGGAACGCCAGCAACCACTGTAAAAGAGTAAGAGTAAACTATATGCCCAGTCTATTTAATCAAAAGTAGCTGATCAGCGGCTTGGTTCCCACCAGTTTTGGCAAATAACAAATAGGATCCTGAACAGAAGTGTGCGTTCTATCCCAACCATTATCAACGGACCAGAGGTCATCTCGTCAGCTTCAGACAAGGCTAAACTATTTGCAAAGAACTTTGCAGCTAATTCTACCCTATGCTATGAAGGCCATCAACTCCCCATATTTCCTCCTATAACACAGAACAAGCTAGGTAACATACAAATATCTGTGCATGAGGTCGCCAAGCTAATCAAGAACCTTGATTCCAGTAAAGCTACTGGCCCTGACGGCATCCCAATTATAGTGTTAAAAAAGCTTCAACCAGAACTTGCTCCCAAACTGTTTAAACGTTGTCTTAAGGAGAAGTGCTTTCCAACACCCTGGAAAACTTCATCAGTATGCCCTGTATTTAAGAACTCAGGTGATAAGTCATCTCCCTCTCAGTACAGACCAATAAGTATCCTGTGTGTCATGAGTAAGTTGCTGGAATCCATATTAAATAGAGAAATAGTCAACCACCTCAGCAGAAATAACCTTCTTAGTGACACGCAATATGGTTTCCGTTCTGCAAGATCTACCGCAGATGTGCTAACGGTTATATCTCATAGGATTAGTGAATCTCTTGACAAAGGCTTCCTTTCCAGGGCAATTGCTCTTGACATACCAAAGGCCTTCGACAAGGTATGGCATAAAGGCCTACTTCACAAGATCTCCAGCTACGATATAACTGAAAATATTCTCTCTATCATTAAATCATTTCTCTCTGATAGACTCATAAGAGTAGTGGTCTATGGATAAAAATCAGAGGCCTGCAGTATTAATGCTGGAGTCCCTCAAGGGTCCATCCTGGGCCTAACTTTCTTCCTGATCTACATCAATGATATTCCTAAACACATACTTAAATCATTCGTTAACATCTATGCTGATGACACGACCATCTACAGCAACACATGAAAGGCTGTAAATGACAAAGCTCTCTCTGATTCTCTCTCCTCTGATCTCGGTTCAGTGGGGGAAGACGTGGCTGGTTACCTTTAATGCATCTAAAACCAAACTCCTATCTTTACATCATCAACGCTCTGATCCCCATCTGGCATCAATTGAAATGGATGGCTCTCGTCTAGGAGAAGCCCCATGTTTTGACAAGCTTTGGGGCTTGGCCTTCACTCCTGATCTGAAATGGAACACGTATATCAAGTCTGTTGCCAAGGTCGCTGGAAAGATGGTGGGATCCTTCTACCGCTCCAGAAGATATCTCACTACTGATGCAATTCTCTATCTATAAAAAAGCCAAGTACGCCCAAGGATGGAATACTGCTACGATATCTAGGCAGGAGCTGCTAAAAACAGCCTATCCTGCCTTGACAGAGTACAAAATAGACTTCGTGGCTTAGTGGGAGATGCCCTTTTCTCTTCCCTGCAACCTCCCAGCACAGAAGAGACGTTGCAAGCCTATCTTTGTTTTATCGTTATTTCCATGGCAGGTGCTCGTCTGAACTCCAATCTTTGGTCCCTCCTGGCCAATCTTTTACTAAAAACACCCGTCTAGCTGAATCCACTGTCAAAAACTTTCCCCACTCTTTATCTATGCCTGAATCAAAACGTAGATGCCATGAACAAAGCTTCTTTCTTAGAACTGCACGCTTGTGGAACTCTGCTCCGTCTGCCTGCTTCCCTCCTGAGCACAACTTGGATGCCTTCAAGTCCAACGTAAACAAATTCCTGATGTATCGCCCCCTTAAGAAGACACTTAAAATATCCACACTAACGTACTGTACTTATCCCTGAGTGGCTTATGTGCCTTGATAAGTGGTGACAACCTTGTAAAAAACATAAAAATGAAAAAATATAGTAAAATATATAAAAAATATATTAACGTACATAAGAAAATATAGTAAAATAAATGGGGAAAAGTATAGTAAAATATATAAAAAAATATATAGTAAAGTATATAAAAAATATTGTAAAATATATAAGAAAAATATAGTAAAGTATATAAGAAAAATATTGTAAAATATATAAGAAAAATATAGAAAAATATATAAGAAAAAATATAGTAAAGTATATGAGAAAAATATATAAGAAAAGTATTGTAAATTATATCAGTAAAATATAGTAATGTATATAAGAAAAAATATAGTCAAATATATAAGAAAAAATATAGTAAAATGTACAAGCAAAAATATAGTAAAATGTACAAGAAAAAATATAGTAAAATATATAAAACTATAGTAACATATATAAAAACTATAGTAAAGTATATAAAAACTATAGTAAAGTATATAAAAACTATAGTAAAGTATATAAAAACTATAGTAAAATATATAAAAACTATAGTAAAATATATAAAAACTATAGTAAAATATATAAAAACTAAAGTAAAATATATAAAAACTATAGTAAAGTATATAAAAACTATAGTAAAGTATATAAAAACTATAGTAAAGTATATAAAAACTATAGTAAAGTATATAAAAACTATAGTAAAATATATAAAAACTATAGTAAAATATACAAAACTATAGTAAAATATATAAAAACTATAGTAAAGTGTATAAAAACTATAGTAAACTATATAAAAACTATAGTAAAATATATAAAAACTATAGTAAAATATATAAAAACTATAGTAAAGTATATAAAAACTATAGTAAAATATATAAAACTATAGTAAAATACATAAAAACTATAGTAAAATATATAAAACTATAGTAAAGTATATAAAAACTATAGTAAAATATATAAAAACTATAGTAAAGTATATAAAAACTATAGTAAAGTATATAAAAACTATAGTAAAGTATATAAAAAACTATTGTAAAATATATAAAAACTATAGTAAAATATATAAAAACTATAGTAAAATATATAAAAACTATAGTAAAATATATCAAACCTATAGTAAAGTATATAAAAACTATAGTTAAGTATAAAAAACTATAGTAAAATATATAAAAACTATAGTAAAGTATATAAAAACTATAGTAAAGTATATAAAAACTATAGTAAATTATATAAAATCTATAGTAAAGTATATAAAAACTATAGTAAAGTATATAAAAACTATAGTAAAATATATAAAAACTATAGTAAAATATATAAAAACTATAGTAAAATATATAAAAACTATTGTAAAATATATAAAAACTATAGTAAAATATATAAAAACTATAGTAAAATATATAAAAACTATAGTAAAATATATAAAAGCTACAGTTAAGTATATAAAACTATAGGAAAATATATAAAAACTATAGTAAAATATAAAAAAATTATAGTAAAATATATAAAAACTATAGTAAAGTATATAAAAACTATAGTAAAATAGAAAAAATATATTAAAGTATATAAAAACTATAGTAAAATATATAAAAAACTATAGTAAAGTATATAAAAACTATAGTAAAATATATAAAACTATAGTAAAATATATAAAAACTATAGTAAAATATATAAAAACTATAGTAAAGTATATACAAACTATAGTAAAATATATAAAAACTATAGTAAAATATATAAAAACTATAGTAAAATATATAAAAACTATAGTAAAGTATATAAAAACTATAGTAAAATATATATAAAAAAAAACTATAGGAAAGTATATAAAAAACTATGGTAAAGTATATAAAAAATATAGTAAAATATATAAGAAAAACCTCAGCGAAACAAACGTGGTTTAAAACTTAGCTTTAATACCACTGCCGTCTTTGTAGAAGCATTACTTTGCGCACGTTCCTTCGTGTGCATGTGTTTGTACCTATATATATATATATATATATATATATATATATATATATATATATATATATATATATATATATATATAGGTACTTGCAAAACATTGTTTTGATCCAAATTTAGCGTAATTTAAAAATGTACATTCTGTTTATATGCCCCTCGTCCCTCTCTTCCTCCCCCTTCTCTCTCTCCCTCCCTCTCTCTCTCTCTCTCTCTCTCTCTATCTATCTCTCTCTCTTTCGTAGATCACAACACATATGTGTATGTGTGTGCGCGTACATGTGTATGTATGCGTGTGCACACTATTTGGGCTTCCTACGGGTTGCCTGTAATCGGATCAGGCCAAGCGGTGGAAAGTTGTGAATTTCTAAAAATACCGAATCCAAAATCTCGGGTCTTTTACAACCGGCTTTACCAAGAACCCCATCCCTCCATCTCTCGACTCCACCAAAAATAAATAAATTCTGAGATTTTTCTTTCTTCCTATTCTCTCCTCCTGCTGCCCCTTACCCCTCCGCCTCTCTTCATTTCTCATTATCATGCATTATTATTTACTAACTAGGTGCTTTCACTCATTGTCAGTGATTGCTCGCTTGCAACAACAAGTGGTGTTTACTATAGTCATGGTGACAACAATCCTCCCCCTCCTCACGAGAATATTATCAATATTATGTACTCACTCGGAGTTTTTACACAGGTCATCGTCAAAGATTTCTCTTCGAGAACAACCTGCGATGCTTCCTGGAGTCTGAATGACAACAAGTCTCCCCACATTTCCAGTACTCTCCGCCTATTTCGATAACCATTTGCAAATGAATCTGCCTTATCTCAACAGCTGTTTACCATTGATTTCTCGCAGGCAACGACAATTCGTCCTTATTAGAATTTTGGTGGTAATAAGCATCTCCAAGGTCCTGGCCCTCTTAGCACCCTCCAGATGTGCTTAGTACTTTCTCTCCTCGATCTTTCCATCCTCCTTGGCCCTCTATGACAATTTGTTGTGATGCCAGTTGATGCCGACACTTTTTTTTAGGGAGGGGGGTTATACTGTTTCAGTTTTCTTGCTTTGATGTGATTTTTTTTATGTTTTTGTTTCACTTTTGTTGCCTTTTCTATATGTCCGTTTGGCGATTGTCATTCTTGTAGATTAAGTTCCTCATTTCAGGGTTTTCTTTAAGATTTCGCTGTTTTCAGCATTATTGTCCGCTACATAGTCTTAGTCTTTCCCTTGATTCCGATTTCTCCTAGTCTTTTTTTCCAAGTTCTTTGGAACTGTTCCCAATGCTCCTACAATTATTGGTACTATGTTGATTTTCTTCGGGTTCGTAGTTCTTTAGCAAGGTCTGTATATTTGTTTCGTTTTTCTGTCTCTTGCTCTTTACCCTGTAGAGTGCTAGGACGAGAAAATCTAAAATTTGATATGTTATTTTTGTTGTTGTTGTTGTTGTTGTTGTTTATTATTATGACGTCCGGTCTTCTGGCTTGGATTGGCTTATAAGTTTGTATCTTCATATCCCAAAGTATTTTGTGGTTTTTATTTTCTACTCTGATCTCCGGTTTATGTTTGAACCATTTGTCTATATGTTCGAAGTGTAGTTGTCAACCAAGCTCCCAGTGTACTACCTTCCCCATGCAGTCTCGCGTGTCCCTATATTCCTTTTGGGCTAATTTGCTGCATTATTATTATTATTATTATTATTATTATTATTATTATTATTATTATTATTGTTAATAATAATAATAATAATAATAATAATAATAATAATAATAATAATAATAATAACTAGCGGGACCTGTGGAAATTCCACAGTGGACTCTATCATATGTAATATATTGATGTTGGCATTTTTGTGGATGTTCGGTGTAAATGGAGACATCATGATATTATTGTAGTTCTTTTGTTAAAACTGGAAAAGTGTATATCTAAGCTAGCAGGGACGCCCGGCATGGCCTGGTCGTAAAATATGCTTAAATATGATATTTTAATTTATACAGATTTCGTATATATCACTAGAAGAGTCAATTTTCGATCCATTCTAATACATTATAAATTTGTGATTTCAAAAATAAAAATATACCTATATGGCTTGTGTGCATTAGTTTGAATTGAAACCAAAACTTATGAAGAAAAAAAGAATGTATGTATATACAGTAGCGTCCAAAAGTTAAGGAACGAGCGATTATTTTTTTTTTAATGGCTTCTAACTTTATCTATGAAAAAGAAAAAAAAATTTTTGGTGAATTTTCCAATGTTTAATAATGGTAGTTAAAGAGAAACTTTTTTTAATTTTGATTTTAATACATATTAGTTTTTTTTTTGTTTTTTTTTTACATATAAATGAATTTAATTAAATTACAGGCGTCCAAAAGTTAAGAAACGAGGGAAATTCATTATGAAAAAATAAAGAATCCTTTCAGTATTTAGTGAAAAGCCACTTGTTTTCAATCACACTATGGCATCTTTTGCTGCAAGACAGAACCAATCGTTCACATGTTATAGGTGAAATATTATTCCAGGATGTTTTTATACATTCCCATAAATCATCAAGATTTTTTGGGGGGGGGGCTGTGATCGTATCACCAATAATTTTCCAAACATTTTCAATTGGATTCAGGTCTGGGCTCTGATCTGGCCAATCCATAACGCAAATATTGGATCTCTTTAACTCTTCTAAAACTATTTTTGCTTTATGGCACGGTGCGTTGTCTTACTGTACTTTTAACGCACTTAGGGGACAGTCTTTCTTCATTTTTTCTTCTGACATGTGGTCTTTTGTCTGATCCGAAAAGATTAAATTTAGATTCATCAGTAAAGTGAACTTTTTCCCATTTTTTTCTTCCCAAAACAAATGTTTTTCGGCGAATAACAATCTGGCCTTTTTATTCTTAATAGAAATTAAAGGCTTTGAGCATGGACTTCTTGAAAATAATCCAACTTCGTTTAATCTTCGTGAGATCGTATGTCGGGAAATCTTGTGTCCAGTTTCGGATGCAGTTTTAAAGCGATCAGAACGAGATGATCGAGTGATTTTTTTATCCTCCCTTTTTTGTTGTTATTCGGGGTCGGCCCGATTTTTTCTTTTCAGACAATGGTAAACCTTTTTTTCTATTTTCAATAATCCGAAAAACAACGCTTTCAGACCTTTTCAATATTTTAGCAATCTCCCCTATGGACTTTTTTCCATCATAATTGTCACAAATAAGCTGTTTTTCTTGTATTGATAGCCTTTTTCGAACATTCGAAGTCGACATTTTGTTGTTGTTAATAAAATTGGTAACGTTTGTATTAATTTTCTGCGTTCCTAAAATTTTGGACGCCTGTAGCTTAATTAAATTTATTTATATGTAAAAAACTAATATGTATTAAAAATGTAAAAAAAATATGTCTTATTTAACTACCATTATTAAACATTGGAACATTAACCCAAAAAATTTTTTTTCCTTTTTTATAGATAAAGTTAGAAGTGGGAAGAAAAAAATGGGAAAAGGTTCATTTTACTGATGAATCTAAATTTAATCTTTTCGGATCAGACAAAAGACCACATGTCAGAAGAAAAAATGGAGAAAGACTGTCCCCTAAGTGCGTTAAAAGTACAGTAAAATTTGGAGCCGGCAGTATAATGGTATTGGGCATGATATCTTCAAAAGGAGAATTCATGGAAAAGTTAATGCCCGAATGTACAGAGAATTGATTAGAGAACATGTGGTACCTAATCTTTCTCATTCTGATATCTTTATGCAAGACAACGCACCGTATCATAAAGCAAAAATAGTTTTAGAAGAGCTAAATAGATCCAATATTTGCGTTATGGATTGGCCAGATCAGAGCCCAGACCTGAATCTAACTGAAAATGTTTGGAAAATTATTGGTGATAAGATCGCAGAAAAAAAAAATCTTGATGATTTATGGGAATGTATAAAAACATCCTGGAATAATATTTCACCTATAACATGTGAACGATTGGTTCTGTCTTGCAGCAAAAGATGCCATAGTGTGATTGAAAACAAGTGGCTTTTCACTAAATACTGAAAGGATTCTTTATTTTTTCATAATGAATTTCCCTCGTTTCTTAACTTTTGGACGCCTGTAATTTAATTAAATTCATTTATATGTAAAAAAAAAAAAAAAACTAATATGCATTAAAATCAAAAATTAAAAAAAATTTTTTTCTTTAACTACCATTATTAAACATTGGAAAATTCACCAAAAACTTTTTTTTTCTTTTTCATAGATAAAGTTAGAAGGCAATAAAAAAAAAATGATCGCTCGTTCCTTAACTTTTAAACGCTACTGTATAACTTGAGTTCCTTCAGCTATAATCGAAACCGAAACCAACCAAAACTTATGAAGAAGTCTTGGTAAAATTATTTATTACAAGAAATGGAAAGGCATACCAACTAAACGACAGACACTCAGAAGAAAAAAAATAAACGTGACACAGAAAATAACACACACGCTATCGTATTAATATATAGATTAAAATATTTTATGTACCAAAAACAGTTTTTCACGAAACTATTTTAGTTAAAACACTGTTGTAATAAAAATAATTTATTTCGAAAAAGGAACTGTTATTTAATATGTGTGTATATATATATATATATATATATATATATATATATATATATATATATATTTAATGTTTTTATAAAAATATTTTATGTACAAAACCAGTTTCCTTTCGCTAATAACGTATCGCTTTTTTGGTTAGTAACGTCAATGCTTTTCATGAAGTTCGTTTCATAACAGATATGCATTTTGGCTTTTGTTTACATGAAAATGTTGTAATAATATTTTAATTAACGAAAACATCAGCGTCTCTCTCTCTCTCTCTCTCTCTCTCTCTCTCTCTCTCTCTCTCTCTCTCTCTCTCAATAAACAAATGTAAAAAAAATAAACAATGAAAAAAACAAATAACTGCTCAATTTTTGTCCTCGCCGGCCGAGAGATTTGTGTTATCGTTTTTTACTACGGAATAACTTAAAATCAGTTATTTCTTAACAACTTTTGAAAGAAAAAACCCTAAATTTTATAGAATTAAAAACAAATATAGCGGTGAGAACATGCTAATCGAAGATTACTATTGACCGTAACTAGTTATACAGTCTTTTTGAAATTTTCATCTCTATTTTTCTCGTTATGTACTGAATATTTGTTAATGAAACCTATATTAAATATGTTCTTTATTAAATTTTAAAAAGTTTCTATTCTGAAGGAGGTTTTATAAAATTTAATCTAAAAAGGTTATTTTAAAGTTTTTGTTAAAAAAATTTCAGATTTTCTCATTATTCAGACCTGTATTACAAAGAGGGGGGTGCAAAAAATGAATTGTGTTATGAGGAGAAATACAAACTGAAACAGAGAGAATATTCAGACCTGTAATAATACAAAGAGGGGGTTGCAAAAATGAGTGGTGATGTAAGGAGAAATACAAACTGAAATAGAGAAGGAGAGTTTTAAAATACAATCTTAAAAAGATAAGATACAAGTTAGAAAAACATTTCATCACAGGCATGAAAATTGTTAAACAAAATGTTTTTACTATAGGCTTTAAAAATAAAGGTACAAGATTCAACTTGAAATTTATTTATCTTCAAATTGCACTTTTATAAATTTTACAAAGTAAGGTATAAAAATTTGATTTAAATTGAATCAAAAAAATTATCTTGGATTTATTTTATGTAATGTACATTTTCTTGCGATTTAAAAACATTATCTTTCATCTAGCAATTAATGATATAGATATAAAATTTGCAATGATTTTTTTGAAAAGTGAATTTAACTTTAATTATTATGGTATCTGTTCAGTGCACATTTACCTATAAGTATGGCAAACCACTTATAATTCAATGGCTGTACGTTTTTTTTTCAAAAATAAACAATTATAAACAGAACAACTCATACAAATCTATCTATATTTTTTTTATTTTAATATACTTTCATAGAAATGTTTCTGTTATGTCAAAAAAAAAACTATTTTCTTTACGTCACAAGTGTCACGCTCATACATTAATTCCATAGCTAATATAACATATTGACCCAACGGGTCACGGGTAACCTAGTATATATATATATATATATATATATATATATATATATATATATATATATATATATATATATTTGTTTACCGTTTTTGGGGAAAGAATTCCAACAAAGTGCTCGATTACAAAGAAAAAACCTTTTTTCTATATAAGAGCTTAATATTTATTTATTTATTTATTTATTTAAATGTACAGAAGGTCCGAAAAACATTGGTGCCGTATATAATTCATCTCATTATTCTGAAATGTGTGTATATATATATATATATATATATATATATATATATATATATATATATATATATATATATATATATATATATAATTCATCTCATTGTTCTGAGGATCACCTTGAAAGTATTACTTTAAGTAATATCTATCAAGATTTTTCATCTGAAATCTATCAGTGTCTTATCTCGCTTATATATATATATATATATATATATATATATATATATATATAGGGTTTTTTCTTCTATATATTCATTTCGCATAATTCTGTCTTTTCTCCTCTTCTAGTAAGAAACATTTAGTTCTTGTCTTCAGTGTGATTTTTACAATGAAAATCACAATCAATACGAGAACAATAGTCCGATGAATCTAAATAATACGGATAACCACTTTTTCCTCTATGAACAATTAATAAACATATTTCCATGTATTTTACATATTTGTATGAATATAAAAATACATATAACGGTTAATGGGGATAAATTAGTCACTGTGATTATAGCACAGTAAGCATAAGTAGTAGAAATTTTGTAAATTGAATTACTTGGGGGGGGGGCGGTTCATCAAGAACTTGTTTACGTTGGACTTGAAGACAATCAGATTGTAGTCAGCTGGAAAGCAGGCAAACGGAAGAGAGTTCCACAAGGAGAGAGGTCTTAGAAGGTTATTAGAATGCACTTTAATATACATATATATATATATATATATATATATATATATATATATGTATATATATGAGAGAGAGAGAGAGAGAGAGAGAGAGAGAGAGAGAGAGAGTGTGTGTGTGTATTAGTAGTACTTTGGCGAGTGGTGGAACTGGTAGAGGTTTCGTAAATTTATGTCAGTCTTTTCCTGTACAAATTCTATGAAATTATACACATTTACAGTGAAACCTCGGGATACGGTGGCCGTAGGATACGGTTTTTTGAGGTTATGATGAGGAATACGATTGTTTTTCGGTTCCTGGTTACGGTATTTGCCCAGCTTTACTGTAGTATTTAAAATGTTATTTGGTTATATACCTGT
>NC_136508.1:65733021-65743021 GCF_053919585.1 Euprymna scolopes
TTTATTAAAGTTTGTGCCTATTTCCATTCTATGGAGGCCAGGCGCGAACGCAGACCCCACAATTTTATTATACCATCCCTATTTAAGTTAAAACATACTTATCAAAGTATTATTATGTACATCTATATCAAAAACACTTGTAAACGTTTTCTTTTAATTTTTAAATTCCATACTTTGTGGACCAGGCGCGTACGTAAACCCCACAATTTTAATGAATCATCATTATAACAGATCAAACATACCCATTGCTGTGTCTCGATACATCTTCTATCATTATATGTGATTAGTTTTCTATAATAGTCAACCATATAGGAGCCTATTTGTGACCAGGTATTTATTTGGTCCCCCACCGAGCAAATTAGGCACAAGGCCGATTTTTAATGTGAGGAGTGAAGGGGAAATGGGGACCAACTCCCCGGGGAGTAGGGGAGCTGGATAATGACAATTGGTATGAAGGTATTGACCAAGGTCTTATATGTGCGGTCGCCCCCACATATGGTCTTTGCTTGCAGTATGTATTTATTTGCTTCCCCACTGAGTAAATTAGGCACAAGGCCGTTTTTTAATGTGGAGAGAGAGGGAGGGAAAAGGGGACCAGCTCCCGATGGGTGGGAAATGGGAGCTGGATAGTAACGGTTGGTATGAAGGGTTTCCCCTACATTGACCAAGGTCTGATATGTTGAGTTACCCCCACATATGGTCTTTGCTTGCAGTATCTGCCAGAACAGATACTACACTTTGATCCCGGCGCGAAGGCCACGGAGGTGGCCTAGTCGTGACCAGACACACACACAGACGTTAAACTTTATATTATAGATATGTGTATAAATGTATATGTACTCCTATAAATTCGTTTTTCTTTTGTGTGTATTAAAACCCCTCTTTTCTATTTATTTAAAAAGAAAATACAATTTTCTTATATATGGGTTGTGAAAATGCATTCACAAGCAAAAGATCTAGCTAAATTTGCATATTCTTTTAAATATTCATTTTAATTAATTCCTTCTTAGTTTTTTCGGTTTTCCTATGGGATGATCATCTAGAGTTAACTATTACGTGTAATTATATTCATGCACATATTCTACATGATTTATAGTTGGCTAATATTTGCATAAAATCTTCACAGTAAACAAAAAATTGTTTCCATATATATTTATGTATACGTATATATTTTTGTTTAATCTATCTATCTATCTATCTATCTATATATATATATATATATATATATATATATATATATATATATATATATATATGTGTGTGTGTGTGTAAGTGAAAGTGTCTGTGTGTGTGTCTGTGTGTCTGTGTACATTTCCCTACGCAATAACTCTGCCAATTCTTAGTATACAGACTCGAAATTTGATATACAGGTTACTGAGATTTGGGAAAATCTATGTGATCGGTGTTTGGCCAGAAATTTGGCAATTAAGGGGTTAAAGTTCAACGATTTGACCTTTGAGAACTCTACCAAACTCCTCCGACAATTTTGGGTTTATGCACTTGAAATTTTAGATATAGGTTCCTTGGACATGGATCTAACTTAATAACTTGATTTGAGCACAAAACAATAAATTTTAAGGGGGCAAAACGGGGTCAAATTTAAAAAAAATTGACCTCTGCGGTCTCTACCAAATTACTCAGACAATTTCTGGTCTAATCATTTGAAATTTTACATAAAGGGTATTCAGAGATATGGCAAGCTTTTTAATCGGTTTGGGTCGAACGTTTTTAGTTACCAATATATAAATGTATGTATGTATGTATGTATGTATGTATGTATGTATGTATGTATGTATGTATGTATGTATGTATGTATGTTTGATGTCTGCCCAACACTTTCGACAGAGGGGACGGATTTTCTCAAGATCAGTATCGTTTTGAAGTTCGACCTTTCAGACGACAAATATCGAAAAATTGTCTAAAAACATTAATATCTTCACCTTAAACTGGGCACTTTTCTACAGGGGGTCGCTTTTTTCGCCGATATTTTTTAAAGTCATCCTCTCCTTTCGATTGTCTAGCCTAACCTTTAAAAAATGTCACTTCCGGTTTGGCGGTGGTCGTAACAGCATAGACGTCAGATTTTTCCCCCGTTCTTTTCATCATTTGCGGTACGGGTTCGAGCCTACCTTCCTACTACCACTTTTTTTTTTTTTGCTCAACATACACATCCAAACACCCGGGCAACGGCTGCCTGAAATGCTAGTATATATATATATATATATATATATATATATATATATATATATATATATATATATATATATATATATATATATATATATATATATAAACTTTATTATCGGGTAATAACTATGAGTTTATCTTTACAGCTCCCACGAAATCAATTCAAGTTTCGTCTGAAACTTTTAAAAACATCTTTTTTATAGGATCAGGACAGTTTTATTACCTTGCACCTCTGATCAAAAAGTTGAACTCCATTAACAACCGGTGCATAACCTAATTTCGCCATATTCTTGCTTTTTTTCCATCTCTTTCGTTCTCTCCCACTCTCTTCTTCTAAATTTCCTTCTTTATATATTACTTTCTTTTTTTCTCTCACTCTCTTTTTTTTTCTCTGTAATTTCTTTCTTTCTTTCTCCCCCCCCCCTCTATCTTTTAGCCACGTATTCCTCTTTATATTTATGAACCTTAAAATTTTAAGAGACGTTCAAGAATTTTCGCCATTTTGTTACAAACTGACTGACTCGAATTATATATATATATATATATATATATATATATATATATATATATATATATATATATATATTTATATATATATATATTTATATATATATATATTTAGTGGCAGGGTACATATATATATGTCTGTATTTTGTGTAAGTATGTATGTATAAGTGTAGTTATGTATGCGTGTATGTTTGTATGTATATGTGTGTGTATGTATATATGTATGTGTATGTATGTATATATGTATGTATATATGTATATATATGCATATATATATTTCTGTACTATTAAAATAGGCTGTCTCGTATATGATAGTTGTAGCAATGTATATTACAAGTATGTATGGGTGTCTGAATGTATTTGTATATATGTTATATATGTATATATATACACCCGTGTGGAATGTAGTGGCATGCTATTTCATATATAAAGGGGTTAACACGCTACTGAAGTAAAAAAAGACACCTTATTATTATTGAAAAAGGTCTTTGCATTTGTGCATGTATTGCTGTGTTTTCCTGCGTTGTGAGTGAGCGGGTTTCTGTGTGTCCCTGCGCGTGTATGTGTATGTGGGTGTATGCGGTTGTCTGTGTTGGTATCTATATGTGTATGTGTCTTGTATACGTCTGTGGAGATGTGGAGACACGAGTAGAAGGGGATGTTGTCTGCACCTGCGGATGGTCTGAATGTGTATGCATTGTGTGTATGCTGGTGCGCGTGTGTGTATATGTATATGTATATGTGTATGTGTATATAAGTATTTGTGCTTATATATATAAATGTGTGTACGTGTGTATGTATGTGTATGTGTATATGTGTATGTATATGTATGTGTGTGTATGTGTATATGTATGTGTATATCTATGTATATATGTGTGTGTATGTATATGTATGTGTATGTATATGTATGTATATATATATATATATATATATATATATATATATATATATATATATATATATATATATATATATGGGTTGATTTATGAGGACGTGTATCCAGTTGGGGTCCACGGGTTTTGGAGTTCCCAATTATACAGTATTATTATTATTATTATAATTATTATTATTATTATTATTATTATTATTATTATTATTATTATTATTATTATTGATATTGGTGGTGTCATTAGTATTATCAATATTACAAGAATTATTATTATTATTATTAGGATTATTAGTGGGATTAATATTAGTTTTGATATAATAACAGTCATGATGTATGGTACCCAAGTGTGTACATGGATGTCTGGATTTGAGATTCCACGTATGGATATTACTACGTATGTAGGTATGGATGTAAACATGTCATAGCTGTATATGACCATTATATGTCTATGTATGTCTATATGTGTGTGTCTATGTATGCGCCGGTGTAGCAAGATGTAGGCGTTTATAAGTATATTAATATATATATGTACATGTGGAGTTTAGATAACTTTCGAGATTTTATGTTTATTCTTATTTTGTTTGTTTATTTGTTTTTATTTTTATTTTTTATTTTTATTTTTTTATTTATTTTTTATTTATTTGTTTTATTTACCTTATTTTAATTTTAATTTTATTCTTGCGTAGTTATAGTTATTGCCTAGTTTAAGTGCGTGTGTGTGAGTAAAATAAAACGAACAGCATATATTCGCTTCTGAATATCTGTATTAACGTGTGTGTGTGTGTGTTTGTGTGTGAGTGTGTGTGTTGTTGTGTGTGTGTGTGTGTGCGTGTATGTGTGTGGATGGGTGTTGATTGAAAGACACCGGTCAGTACTCAGTGACCATAGGAAATGTTTTTAATTTACAGACTGTAAGACAAAAATACTAAATTCTCAAGTACCTTATGCCATAAAAACCAAAAGATGGGATGGATAGAGAGAAAGGGAAATGAAAAAGAAGATGTTTATTATCTTCAAAGACCTCACTTGTCCTCTCACCGATTTATGACTCCCACCCAGGTTACATTCTAACTTTACAAACGAAATAGGAAAATGTTTTTTGATTGAAATATCAGTTTTCGACGATAATACTTGGCCTGAAGACGTAGTCCCCCAACGTGGGTGATTACAGAAACATGTATGTACATATGTAGCCATTAATGTTGGTATAAATAAATTTCATATACCTGCTCTGTTCACTCATTGAGCACTCTTTGGTAGACACATGTTGTTTCATTGGATGTACTTCTAGGAAACTAAACTCTACTGGCTATATATATATATATATATATATATATATATATATATATATATATATATATATATATATATATATATATATATATATATGGTTGTATAGTCTGGTTTCCTAAAGGTAGAACCACTGGAACCCGTATTTTTATTAGAGAGTGCTCGATGAAGGATAGAGCAAGTATATAGTATATTTATTATACAAACATTATTGGTTGCATGTACGCATACATGTTTCAGTGGAACCTCAAAGACAAATGTGGCGATTAAATCAGCCAGTTCCTGCCAGAAGTGAAGGCCGTTATTCGGAAACTGGAAACGATCAAAAACAGAATATATAGACAAAAACGTCTATTTTATTTAATGAAATATACTTAAGAGAAAAAATTATATATATATATATATATATATATATATATATATATATATATATATATATATATAACTCCACCCAATATCTTTGCTGATGAGGAGACTTTGTTTCAAACAAGGCCGATAGTCATTAGTCGCGTGCTCTCGTGTAATGAATGAATGCGTGAATGTAGGAGTGACATGAAATTCTTAAAGATAAACTAAAATGACCGAAAATGGGCTGAAATGACTTAAATAAAAAGTAAATTACATAGAATGACTTTAATGAACTTAAGGATGAATTGAATGACCTTAAAATGACTTGAATGCTTAAAAAATAACTGGAATCCTTCAAAAACAACTTGAATGATCTGGAGAATGACTGTAATGGCTTTGAGAATGACTTGTTTTAAAGTGGGTGATCATTTTACATTAAATTAATACAGAAAAGTGAATCCCCACTTTATATCACACAGTTACAAACATAAGAACAGCATGTAGTAAGGACAGGTACTACACTTTGATCTTGGCCAAAAGGCCAAGAAAAGGATGGTATTTATTTGCTCCCCCACTGAGCAAATTAGGCACAAGGCCGTTTTTAATGTGAGGTAAAAACCAGCTCCCCTAAAAGGGGTCACTCTGGTTACCAAAAATAATAATTGTCCCAGTATAGAGGGTTTCCCCTCCATTGACTGGTACAAATCATCTTAAGTGCAGCATCTGCCGGAACAGATACTACACTTTGATCTTGACCAAAAGGCCAAGAAAAGGATATTTATTTGCTCCCCCACCGAGCAAATTTCCCTCCCTATGTTAAGAATGGTTTTTTAAATAATAACGTTATTTACGTCCGGATCACTCTCTGCACTAGTACCATATTTATATATATATATATATATATATATATATATATATATATATATATATATATATGTAATATTAAAATATTAATTATTTTATTTTATAAAAATACAATTTATTAATTGGTGTTGCTGTTTTTACCTGAACTCTTTCCCTTCACTTTTTCTTTCCACCTTTTTCTTTCTCTTCCCATTATTTCCTTCCTTTCTGTTTTCCCCTTTGTTTTTTCTCTATTCTTTTTTTTTCTTTTTCTATTTCGACACAAACCTTAATTACCACCCTTTCTTTTCCGTTTTCTTCACATATATTGAAGACCATCTCCTTTTTAATTCTTAACGACATGCATTGTCAGATCTTCATAAATGTTTCTGTGATTGCTGAATCTCTGAATGCGCTTTTGTACAAGCAATATCATCTGAATAGGTTTCTAGTTACTTGTAACTGGTTGACCGAAACATGCTCATGAAGGTGTAGCGACATATTAATGCCTATGCAAAACAAATAAAATTTACATATTGCTCCACTTCGGTATTGAGCACGCTTGTAGCAACCTTGTTAAAACTTAATAACTTACTGGAAAATATTTATCTGGAATTCCTGACGGATCCTATAGTGGATTAAACGCAGAATATTCAGTGTAACTTAATCGCCATATATATTTTATAAATTACTATATATATACATATATATATATATATATATATATATATATATATATATATATATATATATATATACTAGCAGTTCAGCCCGGCTTAGCTCGGGCCCTATATACTGTTCATAACTTTATGTGCATATATATATATATATATATATATGTGTGTATATATATATTAAAAGTTTGACATGTCCAGGTAACCTACATCTAGAATTTCAAGTGTTTAGACCCAAAATTGGCGGAGGCGTTTGGTAGAATCTGCAAAGCTCAACTCTTTCAACTTTGACCTCTTGGCCGCCAAATTCTCGCCCAAAAAACTGATTAAAAAACTTGCTGCATGTCTGAATACCCTTGACGTAAAATTTCAAATGTTTAGACCCAAAATTTGTGGAGGAGTTTGGTAGAGTTTTCAAAGGTCAAATTATTGAACTTTGACCCCTTGACAGCCAAATTTTTTGGCCGAAAACCGATTAAAAATTTTTCCCAAATCTCAATACTCCTTATGTCAAATCTCAATACTCCTTATGTCAAATCTCGAGTCTGTATCTATAATTTTTTTTTTATTTTCACTTCAAAATTGTTAAATCAATCATTAAGAAAAAGAAAGTCATCATTAAAGAAATTTATTAATCTATTTTATCGAAAACTTGTCTTCCGTTTATCACGAATCTTTTTCATTTCATTTTTTGTTGTTGTTTATCGTTTTGGTTTGTGAAGAGATATATAGTTTTTAGCCCCCCCCCCTCTACCATATTATATTTTAAAAATATTAAAATTTATTTTCTTTTGGAGAGTAGGGGCTCTTTTTAAAACTTAATCTCCCTCAGTATTTTCTTTAATTTTCTATTCTTTAGCAATTATCAAGACCCCTCTTTTAAAAACAATATCTCATCCAGGACCGGTCATAAAATGTATTTTCAATCGATATTTATTCAATAAGGGACCAGTTTTCCTGCCTAATTGGACGAGTTTTCCGGGTACGGGTTTTCCGGGTACGGGTTTTCCGGGATGAGTTCCCTAAATTCTTCTATTTATATTTATGTATGCATATTTATTTTTGTTTGAAAAATTTTGCCAACCATATTTCTCCTAGAGTTTTTGGTCTACAGACATGAAACTTCATATATAAGGTATTTGAACATTTACGAAACTTTATATTTGAGTTTTAGCCCGAGAAAATCGGTACAAAAGTGTGAAAATTAAAAAAATAAAATAAAGTTTGCCAGGGAAAGTTCGAACGACTTTTTTCTAATGATTTTTTTTATAAATCATTACTATGTATTGAGTCCAATATGATATAATAATAAATACGAAGTGCACATTATTCAAACTATCATATTAAAACTTATTTTACGACCGGGCGCCCTGCTTATACATTACATGTTCGTGTATATATATATTGTTATACCGGCCTCCCTTGAACAGAGGAATTTACACCGATTAGCACTATAAATAGCGCTAGTAATTCCAACATCAGTGAGAGAGATGCGACTGCACTTCAACTGCTAGCCGAGTGCCCAGCAGATATACACGCTTTCCTATCTTTGTACATTATTGTTAATACACTTGTTCCTTAACCGATATATATATATATATATATATATATATATATATATATATATATTTCCACAGCCAGAAAACGTCGCAGCTTCCAAGAGCCAAGAAAGCCAACAAGCCCAAGACTCAGCTTGTTGGCTTTCTTGGCTCTTGTGAGCTGCGACGTTGCACAACACTATCTTCGCATGGTCTTCAATCATGGCCAACGAGCATAAATTTACACGTTCTAAAACGGGAGATTCTACAACTCTTAGATTACATGCAATTCCATTTTAGAAGAACTACCCATTAATGTTAAAAGATAAACTTATCGTTTATTAACCAAGCTAACCACATCTAAAAGAAAACTTACGTAACATTGCACAACATGGTAACTATATCCGCAATAAACTTAGATGCCTAGTCTGTCAGCATTTAATCACAGATTCTCTTTTTACAATTCAAAATACACAAATTCTAATACACCAGCCACGCCTAACCTGTGACAGTACCAATGCAATATGTTGCAGTCTTTGTGCAAAATGCCCAAACAGGCAAGATAGAGTTTATCTTTCGGTACAGATTAAACGACCACAAACTAGTTATTAAATAAAACACGCAAGATTTTCAACCATACTAAGCGTCCTAAAACATCAACTCTATTTTGACATATACAGTAAGATGTGTGTGTGTGTGTGTGTGTGTGTGTGTGTGTGTGTGTGTGTGTAGTATATTAGCTATGTATATATACATGAGTATATGCATATAAGTAAAAGCATATGTATATATATAAGTCTATTAGCTATGTATACATATACAGTTATATATATACTAGCAAAAAGTACCAGTCGTTGACTGGGTTCAAAAACCGCCTGCAGAAAATAGACTCTGATTTATGAAAGTATGATAGGTTATGAAAACGAAGGGTTGTAAAAAGATAGCTTTGAATTTGGGAGTATCAAAACCAAAGCAAAATATGATGAAAGTAAAAATAAAATAGATAAACCCCATAATCTATTATACCATACCTGTTCACACTGAAACACTTATCACAATGTTCTGTGGATCTATATTAAAAAAACCGTGTTAAACCTTGTGACATATTTCCATTCTATGGAGGTCAGGCGCGAACGAACATCCCATAATTTTATTATACCATATTTCTTCAAACCGGAACATAATTATCAAAGTATACTTACGCAGATAGATATGAAAAGTCTTTATTAAAGTTTGCGCCTATTTCCATTCTATGGAGGCCAGGCGCGAACGCAGACCCCACAATTTTATTATACTATACCTATTTAAGTTAAAACATACTTATCAAAGTATTATCATGTACATCTATATCAAAAACACTTGCGAACGTATTTTTTTTTAATTTTTTTAATTTTTTATTTCCATACTTTGTGGACCAGGCGCGTACGGAGACCCCACAATTTAAATGAATCATCATTATGCCCGATCAAACATACCAATTCCTGTGTCTCGATACATTTTCTATCATTATATGTGATCAGTTTTCTATAATAGTCGATAATATAGGAGCCTATTCTTGACCAGACACACACACACACAGACGTTAAGCTTTATAATATATATATATATATATATATATATATATATATATATATATAAAATATATATAATATATATATAATATATATATAATGAATATATAATATATATAATATATAATATGCATATATAATATATATACATAT
>NC_136508.1:65750521-65763021 GCF_053919585.1 Euprymna scolopes
ACGCTTCCAAGAAAATGTGTTTCTTTAGGCGGCGCAAGGAAGTCTGCTGATTATCATCCTTAAAGTAAGTTTTCGTGTTTTTGACTTGCCGTTTTATCTATCTTAAACACCTTTCTTAGTTTTACTTTGTTTTTGAGCATTGTGTTTTCACTGATATTTAATTGTTTCTGACGAAATAAACTAAAAATGTTTCTCATTATGGGCTGCGAAACGCGCGTAAAACGGTAAAGAAGAAAATATTAGTACTACCTGAAAAAAAATAATAATAAACAAAAAGAAGGTGAACTTATTATTTTCTTTAGTTATTGTAATCCATTAGAATTCATTCATTGAAATGATTTTAATTTTAAAATAAGTTCGTCTTCATCTTGGTGTGATTGTGAAACAATCGATGACTATCGAACTACAGTTCCAATCATCTGTGAAATGAATTTTATGTATCATTTGTCCCACGATAACATGTCTACGCCTCGTGTCTCTGTTTATTTTATTTCATTTCATTTTATTATTTGATGTATTTTCTTTCTGCTTCTCATTTGGAATTCTTCGCGGCTCAAATTACTGAATCCTCAGCTGCGCATGCCCTGTTTTCAGAGCAGGAATTCCTTCTTCAATTCACGAGTTTTTATTTCTTTTTTATTATTATTTTGCTTGTTGTTGTTGTTGTTGTTGTTGTTGTTGTTGTTGTTGAAATAAAATCGACGATGAAAACGTAGACTCGTATTTCTTTCATCGTGAAAAAGAATTCCTGAATATGTTCTTCACAGATGCCATTTTGGCGCGGAGAAATCCTCATAGATTCACGTACTCAGTTTTTTTATGACCAATTAAACGCGGCGCCTTCCAATTAGGTGCGTCCACGAAGAGCTTTAAGAGGCGCTGTCTATCCGTTCCTCTATCACGTTTCGGTTTGAAATAAAATTTTCATGCCATAAAGGCGCAGGATATATATATATATATATATATATATATATATATATATATATATATATATATATATATATATGTGTGTATGTATGTATGTATATATATATATATATGTATGTATGTATATATATATATGTATGTATATATATATATGTATGCATGTATGTATATATATATATGTATGTATATATATATATATGTATGTATATATATATATATGTATGTATATATATATATATATGTATGTATATATATATGTATGTATATATATATATATGTATGTATATATATATATATATGTATGTATATATATATGTATGTATATATATATATATATATGTATGTATATATATATATATATGTATGTATATATATATATATATATATATATATATATATATATATATATATATATATATATATATATATATCGGAAAACATGTACCCGGAAAACTCGTCCAGTTTTGTTAGGTAGGAAAACTGGTCTATTATTGAATAAATATCGATTGAAAACACATTTTATGACCGTTCCTGGAGGAGATATTGTTTTTTAAAAGAGAATGTACATCCCATAATATTTTTTTTAAAATATTTTACTTGTTTACTGTTGTTTAAAAAAAATTTAATTAATTTTTCTAAGTGTTCGTTTTCTCCCTAGCCTTGTAAGTTTTTAGTGGTTTAACTGTTTAAAGAGCTAATTTAGTAAAAAAAAAAATAAAAAAAAAAAAAGTAATGCCAAATATTACTTTTGAACAAAAAATGTCCGACATGGGAGGATTACGTCTTAGGAGTCTCGATAATAGAAAACTAAAGAAAATACTGAGGCAGATATTGCTTTAAAACGACACCCCACCCACCCCCCTACAAAAGAAAATAAATTTGCATCCTGTTGTGTCGTGGCACAATAATAAAAAGAATAAAATCAAGTCGAGGTTGGTTTAAGGAACAAGTGTATTTAACATCACAGGTACAAAGGTAGGAAACGGATATAACTGGCTTTCACGCAGCTAGTCAGTGGTAGTACTGTCGCTTTTTCCATCGGTGTAGGTATTACTGGCAGTATATACAGTGTGAACCGGTGTAATTTCCCTTGTGTTAGAAAGGCCGGTGTAACAGTAAATTCTTTAGGCAATGCCCAAGATCACTATTCAGAAAAAAAAAATCAAACTACAGGAAGTGGATACGGTTGATTATGTAATGAAACCGAGCGGAAGAGACGAAAAACGAAACCATATATTTATTTATAAAAATACTTTAGTTTTAAGACTTCTCGTGCTATTACAAAACAGCAAAAAAAAAAAAAACACTTATTGTATTATCGAATAATAAAACAAATATTTTATTTGGGAAAATTAATTTAGCTTAAACATTTTTTTGTGTTCATGAAACAACAAAAGGCATTTCTGCAGTATGCGGACGGCGGCCATCTTTTCTTGGTACGTTTCACTAAACTGTCGCTATGTAGCGCCTCGCGGTCAAACTATATTTAAATTATCAATTTGTTGTTGACTTTTCAAAGTTGCTTTAATTGAAAAAATGTTTCATTTAAATTATTTATTTGTTCGAAATAAAAAATGATATTTTACTTTATAAAAAGCCAATGTTGCTTAAAATTGTTTTATTAAAATTATATTTTTTTTACGCAGACTTTTAAATAAATGTTTTTACAATCATATATTGATTCATTTTTATACAATAAATGTTTTCATTTCAAATATTTTTTTGTTTGGAAAAAAAAATCTTGTTTGTTACTTATTTTCCGGAGTTATCTTTTCTTTTTTTTTTTTTCGTAATAGCACAAGAAATGTTTAAATTAAATTAATTCTTCTGAATGAAATATTTGCTTTCTTTGATAATACATAAGTGTTTTCTTTCTATTTTTTATTTCGTAATAACACAAATGGTGTTAAAACTAAAGTATTTTTAAAACAAATGTATAGTTTCGTTTTTCGTGTCTTGACTTTGTCACTCCGTTATCAAGTTTATATTTTTAAAACAAGAGTAAACAAGTAAAAATAATTTTAACAAATATTATGGGGGGTGGGTAGTCACTTTTAAAAACAATATATCCTTCAAAAACTGTCATAAAATGCGTTTTTAATCGATATTTATTCAATAATAGACTGGTTTTCCTACCTAGCAAAAATGGATGTTTTTTTTTTCGGGTACGAGTTTTCTGGGTAAGAGTTTTCCGGGTACGAGTTTTTCGGGGGCGAGTTTTTCAGGAAATTAGTTTTCCGGCCATCCAGCCTAACATCACAACTGCCTGTCAAAAGTTTTATTGCCACACAAGCCGAAAGACCCGCCATATAAAATCAATAGTAGGTTCTTTGATATGACAGGGGCGCATTAAAAATGAATGTTTCTGTTTAGAGCACAATTAAACCATGATACTTGATATTTGCATTTTAAACTTTAATTCAGGCCATTATATGAAATAATTTTATAAAATAAACAAAAGGTTCTCTTTAGTGCGATACAGATTGCAAATATTGTGGTGGTGCTCGGTAAAAATGGCACCGGAAAATATGGCACAGTGAAAAAGGAAAAAAAATGAATAAATAGGTAAAAATTGACGACGGAAAATTAGGACTTCTCGAGAAGTGCAAGTAAAGATCCCATTCCCCTAGTTTAAAATAGAACTAAGCCTCATTAGCTTTAGTTTAGAAAAAAATCTATTTGGTTAGGTTTAAATTCTGTAGAAGCACCGAAAAGAATAATCATAACGTTTTATTTAATAATTATTTTATAATAAATATTTATATATAATAATCTGAAAACTGTCTAAATAAAATTTTACCGTAATTTTACCATAATGGAAGCTTATTTTAATGATTTAATCATTGGCAGTCACCGTTTTTAATTTTCTTAGACCAAAAAGATATTTACTTTTTTAAAAAAAATGTTATTATACAGAAAATTAACAAAATAGATTTACAAATTTACAAATAATCAAATAAAACTGCTCATATAATAGGAATGTTGGGCTTGTTTTCTAATAGACTTTAAAACGTTTAATCGGTTCAAAAAACAAGTTGTGACGGATGTCACGTGAGAATAAGAAAAAAGGCCTACACAATAGGATCATATCTTTGGAGTCTCGGTGATGATTTATAAATGAAAATAAAACAAATTACTGATAGGAATGAAATAATAATAATAATGATGATAATAATAATAATAATTATGATAATGATAATAATGAAATAATAATAATAATGATAATGATAATGATGATGAAATAATAATAATAATAATAATAATAATAATGAAATAATAATGAAATAATAATAATAATAATGAAATAATAATAATAATAATAATAATAATAATAATAATGAAATAATAATGAAATAATAAAATAATAATAATAATAATGATGATGAAATAATAATAAAAATGAAATAATAATAATAATAATAATTATAATAATAATAATAATAATAATAATGATGAAATAATAATAATAATAATAATAATAATAATAATTATAATAATAATAATAATAATAATGAAATACTAATAATGATGATGTTACATGATAAGGGTGCTCCCTTTTCATGTAAGTATAAAAATAGAGAGATTTAGTTAAAATGAAAATGAAATAGAATAGACGAAATTCGAACCTCGTAATTTAGGTTTAGAAATAGATTACGAGAGAGAATTAGCAAATGGAATGTAAAAAACAAACCATTGTTTAGCTTAGAGATAAAATAGTTTTAAGAAAAGAATGTGCATTGTAAATTCTGTTATGAAATTCAATTGAAGAATGCAACTATAAGATAATTTAATAAACATGTTTTTAACATATTGGAAATATAGGTTACTGGGAATATAGGTTAAAATTCCTTTTGTAAACAAAGGAAAAAGTTTTGGACACGTATTTCCAGAACACGTGAAAGAAGACACACGTTTTAACATGTGTATGACGTCATGGAAAATGGGAAGTTCTCGATATAGTTAGAAACTTTAGAATTAAGCAGAGGGAGTCTGAGAGAGAGCCTGAGGACGAGAGATGACAGTCTGGAATCGAGAGATGGGAGTCGAACGTCTGGAAGCGAGACGGTCACCTTTGAAACATAGAATATAAAACTTTGAATTCTTGACTAAGAAAACCACGACCGGTCGGAGAAGAAATAAACCCATCATGTGTTTTTATAAACGTCATCTTTGTGTTGTAATTCTACCAAAAGGTAAAGTGATTATATGTCTTATATATCATGTGTTTTAAAATGTCTTCACATACACGATTTCTCAACATCTCTCTTAATAAGACTCTAAGACTCACTTTTAATAAGACTCCTATATAACAATGAAATAATAATAATAATAATAATAATAATAATAATAATAATAATAATAATAATAATAATAATAATAATAATAAATGAAAATAAAGCAAATTATTGGTAGGAATCCGCCCAATAAATGTTACCGTATTTTATTTTATTTTTATTTTTGATCAAAGATGTCAGTCAGAGTTGCCTTATTTTCTATATGGCGCTGTCCTAATTTAAAAAGTATTAAGAAGTGGGTTTCTTTCTATTAATGCGTAATATTAAATTGATTTTCATAATCTGTCTTTTTTTAATCGCCTATTCACAATTTTATATGACTTTTTCGAAAGATCTTAATCTAACTCTAATTTTAACGTTTACAATAATGTCATAATAGGGAGGAAAACTAAAAGAAAACTTTAAAAATATAAAATTAAAAAAAAAAAAAAGACTTGGCGCTATTTGTATTTTAATTTTTTAACGGCTGTGTTCGTTCAGAAAGCAAATAAATCAAACATTTTTTTTTCACTATTCACCAATAACATCCAGTGTAAATACACCTGTAGCAGCCGACACTCGCTAAAAACACAGGCAGGAGCTACTTCTCACGACTTCGAGATTTGAAATTCATTTTCTCCCTGGCTTGTCAAATAAAAAGCCAGCTCTTAATCACGTGAGAGAGTATATAAAAGGCGAAATCTGAAACTCTTTGATCCTGACCCTGCCTGGAAGCAGATTCGCCTGGGGCTTTGGCCCCGGGCAGAACGTGAGTACTGCAAGCTAACATGGCGACCTTTCAAACTCATTTGTTTCCAACGAACATTCTTTGTCATGAAAGAACATACACCGACACACACGCGCGCGCGCACCGCCACACACGCGCGTGTGCCTACTATTTCTTACCACGAGATACGAACCCTTTGCCCTGTCTCTACTATCGGACTCACGCACGACAACACGTCAACACACTGAAGTCTTTGTCCTTTCTTTCTCTTTTAACCGGCTTCCTTCGCACCGACGGCTACTACCTAATAAACGTGTAAATAGAACTAAACTATTCTCTCTCTCAACAAGCCGGCAATATATTAATTCTGTCTTTACGCACGAACACTTCAACCTACTAACCCGTTTCTCTCATCTACTAACGCCACTAACGAAAATGACAAATAAAGTTGTTTATTAATATAGAATGAAACTCCATTCCGTTTCCCTCATCTCTATATACCTGAAGATAGTTGGAGGTTACATCGGCCGAAACGTTGTGAAAAAAAACAAGATGAGAATAATAGTCCAAATAATACAAAAATAATTTTTAAATCCTATTTACAAAAAAAAAATGGTATATTTTATATTTAGAATTATTTTTCTCTCCTCCTCCTCATCCTCATCATCATCATCATCATGCAGTCCGTCAGTCTTGAGGATAACTAGTTGGGGCCTCAGTGCTTTATCCCTCGATGTTGGCGTAGTCTCACTCCATCACCAAAGGACTTTCCACATTGGCTCCAAACTTGCTTGCGCAGTATCTGTTGTATCTGTTGCTCATCAGATAGACACCCTCTGAACCTCCAATGCTCATGTCCAGTGGAGCGAACCCGCGACGACTGGAAGCAGAGGAAGCTGCAGCTTTTGGCTAAAAGTAATCTCCGCGAGGTAAACAGTCGCCCTATCGTGTCCACTACTACGTCTTTTCTTTCTGGATAAAGTTCCATAGCCTTTTAAGGAAAACTGCGAGGCAGCAATAGGATTTGAAGTCAGATTTCCCACCTCTTAGCCTTTTGCTGTGATAAGGCCCACAAGGCAGTGGTGTTTGATTTTGGGGTTGGTTTCCCTAGTCTTCGCCCAACCCAGGGCACCCACAAGACGGTGGGGTAGGGGTTAGTAGTGTGCCAGAGCATGTCCACACATCGGTGGGCCATAACGCACTATCTCTGGGGTCCCCTACTACTCCGAGATCTCCTAAAAGTTTAGCCTGGGGACGCAAGGCACTCAGTTACCGTGTGTGGCCAACGTGGAGGCACTGTAGGAGTCTTGATGATAGAGAGACTATGTACTGGCAGAGAAGACTTAGTTGCTTCCTTTTCACCACAAGGTTCGCCAGCGGTGTTAGCTGGAAGCGAGAAGGCATGCAAGTATGGACTTAACCCTAACTTATACCTAACACACAAGACTCATCACATCCCCCTGCCGGATTAAGAATCCAAACGCACACACTATTTTTCTCTAAACCGAACATGTCTGCATCCTTACGATGTCGGTAAGTAAAATTAATAATAAAATGAGTGTTACATCGGCCGAAACGTTGTGAAAAAAAACAAGATGAGAATAATAGTCCAAATAATACAAAAATAATTTTTAAATCCTATTTACAAAAAAAAAAATTAGTATATTTTATATTTAGAATTATTTTTCTCTCCTCCTCCTCATCATCATCATCATCATGCAGTCCGTCAGTCTTGAGGATAACTAGTTGGGGCCTCAGTGCTTTATCCCTCGATGTTGGCGTAGTCTCACTCCATCACCAAAGGACTTTCCACATTGGCTCCAAACTTGCTTGCGCAGTATCTGTTGTATCTGTTGCGCATCAGATAGACACCCTCTGAACCTCCAATGCTCATGTCCAGTGGAGCGAACCCGCGATGACTGGAAGGAGAGGAAGAATCCAAACGCACACACTATTTTTCTCTAAACCGAACATGTCTGCATCTTTACGATGTCGGTAAGTAAAATTAATAATAAAATGAGTGATACATCGGCCGAAACGTTGTGAAAAAAAAAACGAGAATAATAAAATGAGTGTAAATTTTGTCTCTCTAATACATTCTAAGTCAATGAGTTGTTTGAAGATCAGTGGGTGACCGGACAAAACCAACCAAGCAAAACTCAACCAAAATAATTCAAGCACAAACGAATGTAAAAATGTATTTATTTATTTTTAATAAATACATTTTTAAAAGTAAAAATAAAAATCGTTGAATATTTATCTTCTTTTAAATAATTACCAATAACAATTATATTTCTTTGGCAAAAAATGTTTTGATTTCATTTTTAAATATTTTCAATACTTTATAAATACTGAGTAGTGAATATTTAGGCAATCTAGAAAAGTACCCAACAACAAAGTCAACAGCAAACAGCGTATGTTCACATTCAGTTTTTGATCTTAAACACTTCCTGTTTAAATTGTTGGGTAAAAGTACATCATAGTTAACAAAGCGTCCGCTCTATGTTAAAATAGCTCTCTAAATAATCTGCACTGTACTGAAATAATAACGTTATTATTTAGAAAGCAATCCTTAAGATAGAGGAGGAGGTTCTTTGTTAACTATTCTGTACTTGCACATAACAATTTAATAAATCACTAAAATTGGGAATTTGAAACTTTCGCCGGTAGTTATATTACTGGCGAAGTTTATTATCAGGAAAAGAATTTGCCCAAACACGGTTTGCTGCTAACTGTGAATCGGGTAGTCTTCTGGTTGTCAATATTTATGAAATTATCTATACTTTTATATTGGTTTTGTTTGTTTATGTTTTTCCCCAATTCGCAATTATAATTTTTTGTTTTTTTTGTTTTTGTTATGAAAGAAAATTAGCTATTATTAGAGTTCTTGGTATTTATGAAGAATCTACGGAACGTGCTGAAATAATGACGTTATTATTTTGAAAACCATTCTCTATTGAGAAAAAATGCCAAAAAATATGAACTACAATTTTTGGTTTAATATTGATGAGGGGCCGCTTAGCAGCTTATAAAAATTATAAGTTTTCTAAGCAGAAACAAAGAACATTAAAAGGAGCAAGCATAATAAATATAAGTCCTGCTTTATGGTTAATTAGTTCATTTGTCATGGGTTCCATTTCAGTTGTTCTGTAGTGTTGCTCTTGGCATAGGGCTATAAATTATGATGAATAGTCAAACGAATAGAGAAGAATGAGAGTGGATATACAAGCAATTGAGTTTTACATTTCTTATTCCTACCTTGCCAAGAACGTTTCACACTGGCTTGCTATAAGAATCGATCAAACTAGCGGGAAACATTTTCAGCTTCATGTTGATCGTGATTAGCCCTTTAATTAAAAAAAAAGCCTGGTCTCCATCCCTACCAGAGTAAATGCATATTAAAAGGAAATAAATAAATTAACAACTTCCAAGGAATGTCATCCCAATTCCCCCCTCTTCACCTATCTTCCTACTCCTGGCAACACTAACCTAAACACCCAGCTGCCGACCGAGAGCGCATCACCCCGCACCCCACCTCCCCTCCTCTCTCACATCCCACCCCTACACTATCCTTCAATAGCTGACCGGACACATCCCACTAGCGACTTACGTGACCCAGATAAACGTAGACACCGCACACATCAGCAGAAAAAAAAATATAATAATAATGATAAAGACAACAAAACAGAGAACGTACAAAATTAAAAAAGCCCACGTTAAAGCAACACGTTACAAACAAAAAAAGAAATAATAATAAAAAAATAAGACAAATTAATAGAAATAAATAAAATTATAAACATGTTAATTACCTAATCATACCATACATAAATCCCCTACTCACATTTGCTCCGAGGCCCCACATAGCTACCCAACTTCCGCTCCATCATCTAGCATGCTTTGAATCGATCTGTTACGCTTACCATTTGAAAAGGGAATTTTTCCGAAATTAATAATTGAATTTGTCGCAGACATAACAAGTAAGACATTGTACCAATACAACTGAATAAATATATGTATATATAAAATATATGTATGTACTTATTGATTTGTAAATCGCCACTTGTTCTCATCTTCTCTTGCCAACAACGACTATATTTCATTTCCCGCATTGTGACAGCCTAAATCTCTACTACATATTAAAAGATATTTATTGGAGGGGGCGGTTAGCCTTTAACTGCGGGAAGGATTGAAAAATGGGCGATTTTACCGATTTCGATGCAACAACTATCACTCTTGGCTTGAATCATAACTGATTGGCGAGAATTATTGAAGCCGTCATACTTTATCAATGATGCATTTCTTTCTCGCCTCCCCGCGAGCACAAAGTCAGGCACAAGGTTCTATTAATGCGAGAAGACCCAGCTCCTCAAAAAGGGAGCTTATCATTGTGCCATATATGGGTCGATAGGTAGAACTGCCGATTATCAACGCGATGGTTCTAGGTTCAATCCTCGGCTAGGAAAAGGTACTAGTCTCGCCGCACTGATGAGTTGTGATACAACGAAACAGTACTGTATGTGGATGAGTACAAATATATTTTAAGCCCCCCCCTCTTTGGGTAGAGCACTGTCGTAAATAATCCCACCCGCTACTTAATTGTTTGTAAATGCGAGGCTCGCTGTTTGTTTGTAAAAAAAGACAAGTGGCTTGAGCACTTTAAATGTAGTGGACGAATGTTTGTTTAAAATGGACGTTTGTTGAGGTCATTTGCGGGCGCTGCTCTCGTGGGTCGATGGGTAGAACTGCCAGCTTTCAATGCGATGGTTCTAGGTTCAATCCTCGGCTTGGGAAAGGTGCTAGTCTAGCCGCTACTAGTGATACAACGAAACAGTACTGTATGTGGATGACTATATATATATATATATATATATATATATATATATATATATATATATATATATGAGAGAGAGAGAGAATAATAAAATTGATAAAGATGCAAATAATATTTTAGCAAGCAAACCTATCAAGATAGTAAAAGCTCAACACGATGAAGTGGAGCAATTAATATATGTAAAAGATGAGAATAATAAAAACTTTACTACATAATCACATCAATAAGGAAAAAGGGTAGAATGAACCTATTTCGAAGCCAAATTCTTCTCATCAAAATAGGAGAAAGTGCCACAAAAATCTGGCATAAGGACATGAGCTTAAAAATTAGATAAAGATTATATGTAGCAGAAATGATGTTGAAAGTTTAGATAGAAAGAAAATAGGAGAAAAGCCGACAGTGGCTACCACTAGTAACCGCCTCCATCTCTCTATGTTAATAATTTTAGCCGGTTATCAGTAATTTACGTGACTGGTGTACGATAATGCATTAGATAATGAAAGGTATTGTTGTTGTTTTAGGTGAAGGGGCCTCACTGTAGCTGTTTGGTTTTGGGTCATATTTCCACAGGGCAACGCCGGTACAAGGGTCCTGCTAGTTATTTATAAAGCCAATCCTAACATGAAGAGAGAGAAATTTGTTAACTATTCAGTACTTTCACCTAAGAATTTGATAAATAAATTTGGGAAACTCAAACTGTCTCCAGAAATTATATTACGGGTAAAGTTTGATATCAAAAGCTGAATTTATCTGAACACCTGTAATTTTTATAATATTAAACCAAAAACTAAGTATTTGTTTGAATGTCAAAAAAAAACGACATTATTTTTGCACCAACCTATTAGTTCAATCTTTGAGTATTTTTTTTCCAATAGAAAATGGTTTTCAAAATAATGAAATCATTATTTCAGCACGTTCCGTAATATTCTGCATGAGTACGCAGAACTCTAATAATTGCTAATTTTCTTTCACAACAAAAAAGTTATAATTGTTGCATGAAATTGTATACAGGCAATTTAAAAACTAAGACAGAGAGATTATTAAAATCAAGTTCACATTACGCATCAATAGAAAGAAAAAAAACACCCCTTGACATTTTTTAAATTGAGACAAAACTATATGGAAAATAATCTGAAATGGCCGCGATAGGTCTCTGACATATTTGAAGTCTCGATAATGGTTTTAAAACAACAAATAATTGAAAATACTGGTAGAAACCCACCAAATAAATGTTACTGTAATATTTATTGGGTGGATTTCTACCAATAATTTGGTTTATTTTTTATTTTAAGTCATTATTGAGACTTTCGTGATATAATCCTATCGTGTGGGCCATTTTTTTCTTGTTCTCATGTAACTCCCAAAATTTGTAATTTGTACATCAATTTCGCAAATTTTCTGTAGTATGATATTATTTTAAGTAAAAATCTTTTTTTCGTGCAAGAAAATTTAAAACAGTGGCCGCCAACGATTAAATCATTGAATTAAGTTTCCATTGTCAAGAATTTAAAAAAATAAACTGAATTTAGGTAAATAAGGCAGCGACAAAATTTTATTTAGACATTTTTCAGATTTTTATGCATAAATATTTATTATAAAATAATTATTAAATAAAACGTTATTATTCTTTATTGTGCTTCTACAGAATTTCAACCAAACCAAACTGCCCTTTACCAAAGTAAGGCTAAGGGGACGTAGCCCTATTTTTAACAAGGGAAATTGGAGCTTAACTCACACGTCT
>NC_136508.1:65773021-65778021 GCF_053919585.1 Euprymna scolopes
ATTCATTCAGCTTTATATATATATATATATATATATATATATATATATATATATATATATATATATATATATATATGACAACAAGAGTATGAAATGAAGACACAAAACTATACATAGGTAGATATAGAATGGATCATTTATTGAATAATGGAATGCAGGCAAAATTTGGGGGATAGAAGGGACTCTTTATTCTAGGGCATTTCGAAGCCTATTGCTTCTCATCAGAAAAGTAGAGAAGGTGCTAGGTAGCATGGGGGAGATGCGTCGTCTAGCGTAAGGTTCATTAGGGATGAAAAAAATTTAGGGGGATTATAGAATGTTGGGGGAAGCTTTATTGAATTCTAAATAAATAAGGAGAAGCTTATTATATATAGTATGATATATAAGAATATATATGGTCTTTAACATAGTATTGAGATTAAGGAGTATATGTATTATGGTTAAGTGGGGGGGGTAGATAAGGTTGTAAAACTGAAAGGTAATATGTGGCAATATATTTATGAATTTCTACTGTTATGATATAGAGAGTATGATCATAAGGGGGCGGTCGGAGATTAGGGTGGCAATGACTATGAGTGCGTATAACTTGAATTTTTTTCATCCCTAATGAACCTTACGCTAGACGCCGCATCTCCCCCATGCTACCTAGCACCTTCTCTACTCTTCTGATGAGAAGCAATAGGCTTCGAAATGCCCTGGCATAAAGAGTCCCTTCTATTGCCCAAATTTTGCCTGTATTCCATTATTCAATAAATGATCCATTCTATATCTACTAATAAATAGTTTTGTGTATTCATTTCATACTCTTGTTGTCCTATTGTATAAGCTCCAATAATTACTGTTGAGCTTAGCATTATCCGGATAAGTCTCCTTTGTGGAATAGTATATATATATATATATATATATATATATATATATATATATATATATATGTATAAGGAAGAAGATTCTTTAAAACTACGTATTGGTATAAAAACAAACAAGAGTTGGAGTGCTGGATAGACAGGGGAGAGGGAGGAGTGAGAAAAAAAAAGGAAAGTGATACAAGGAGGAATATAGATAATACTTATAATTAGAATTGAAATAAAAAAAAATCAGAATAGAAAAAAAGAAATTAAAATGAAGAGAGGACATTGTTTGTTAAGAGAAAAAAGAAAAAAATTAATGAAATATAAAATATTAAATCAAATAAAGTAAAAACGTAAAAATAAATAAGAAAGAGAAAATATGAAAGAGAAACAGAAGGGGATAAATAACGAAGAAAATCTTGTCTAACAAGTGTCAAGAAAAAGCAGCAGTAAATTGTGCGTGCCAACAAAGTCATGATTCGGTTAGAGTTTTTGTCGTCTCCAGCTACTTTAGTGGTAGTGGCGGCAGATAGAGTACAGAAAAGATACGCCCAGTTCAGAAGGTAAATAGATGCGAGAGAGAGAGAGAGTAAGTTATGAAAATATATATGGCAATTAAGCTACACAAAATATTCCGCGTTTCATTCTCGTGAGAATTCGTCAGGCTTAAGGATTCTTACGAGAATAAAACGCGGAATATTCTGTGTAGCTTAATTACCATATATGTTTTCATAACTTACTACCTAGCTCTTTTTTTTTATTATTATTACATTTTCACCCCAAACAAGGCACATTGCCACTTTGGTGTAGGGGGCTACTATCAGGGGAAACAACTACTAGGTTACTATGTAGGGATTTGGGCAGCAAGATGTTGGTTCACGTTGCACTTGAACTTCTGCATGTCAGTACAGTTGGGGAAGCAGTGACCTGGAATGGAATTCCAAAGTCTAGCGGTTCTGGGGAAGAAACTACTGGAGTAGAACGATCTTTTACATCTAGGAATCTCTACAGTGTGGGGGTGGGATTTTGCAGCCTGTCGGGTCTGTCGAGGGTATTCACGTTATGGGGGCACAAGTGCTTGCAGTTCATCAGAGCATTCACCATTAAAATACTTGTAGAACAGGCAGAGGGATACAACGTTTCATCGATGGGACAGAGGCTGAAGCTTTGATGGCAGTTTAGGGCCTATCAGATTTGCGACTCTCTTTTGAACCTTGTCAAGGAGCGAGAGACTAGTAGCCGATGCACCAACCCAAATATGACAGCAATACTCCATACATGGGCAAATGGTTGCCTTATAGAGGTACAGGATACTATCGGGTGTTAGTAGTTTTCTAGCACGGTAGAGAGAGCCCACCTTCCTTGCAGCGGCCCTGGCAATGCCCTCGATGTAATTGTTCCAACTCATGTTTCCTGTGAACGTTAGGCCAAGGAGCTTGAAAGACGTACACTCAGATAAAGAGTCGTTGGCTATTGCTATAGGTGGTAGAGAAGGTTTATTGTAATTATTGAATGAAACTAGTTTAGCCTTGACGGCATTGAACGTGACTCTCCATTTTGTCCCCATTCCACTACTGATTGGAGGTCATCCTCTAGAGTTTCTGCCATTTCTTTAGATATGTGTTCATTTGTTTTCCTGTCGTGCCTGTTATAGAGTGTGGTGTCATCAGCATATATACCCATCTCAGAGGCAATTTTGTCGGGGAGGTCATTTATGAATATCAGGAACAGTAGAGGTCCAAGAATAGATCCCTGGGGCACTCCCGCATTTATATCATATTGTTTAGATGTACGACCGTCGAGGACAACCTGGATTTTTCTCTTATCTAAGAAGGATTTAATTATGTTAAGTATGCTACCAGTGATACCGTATGATCTAATCTTCCTGAGGAGACTCTCATGCCATACCCTGTCAAAAGCCTTAGATATATCTAGAGCTACCGCTCTGCCCTCTCCCGCTTTGTCCAGTGAATGGTATATACGTTCAGAGATTACAGTTAGGATGTCTGCTGTGGAACGGGCTTGTCTAAATCCATATTGTTGGTCAGTCAGAAGTTTAGCATCTGTAAGGTGCCAGACTAGAGCATGGTTAATTAAGGTCTCAAATATTTTGGCAAAAAGTGGGAGGAGGCTAATGGGGCGATAATTTAATGGGTCAGTTCTTTCGCCAGAATTCTTGAATACTGGTACCACAGAAGCAGTTTTCCAACAGCCCGGAAAGCAAGATTCATTAAGGCATTTGTTGTAGAGTTTGGAGAGAACTGGAGCTACTTCGGCTGAGCACTTTTTTAATAGCACAGCTGGGATGAGATCGGGTCCACATGCTTTTGAAGTGTCAAGGTTTTTTATGATAGCATGCACCTGAGCAGGGGTGATTTTCAGGTCGTCTAGCGTGGCGTCTGTCCGCATAGGAAATTCAGGTAGGGAGTGGTTGGAAGGGTCCAGTGTGGAGTTTGAGGCAAACCGACTGGCAAGCATGTTAGCCTTTTCAGTTGCTGAGCAAACAACCTCGTGATTGTTGGTTAGTGGGGGAATTGTTGATTGCCCATTATTTACTACACTGTTGTAGATTTTCCAGAAGTCACGAGTTCCTAGTTGTTGTGCTCCGATGCGTTTTTTAGTGGTTTTCGTCTTAGCTGTCGCTATTTCTTTCTTAATGTTACTTCTAGCTTCTATGTACTTCTGTCTGTTTGAACTATACTTGTGTCGGTTAAATCTGCGGTATGCATGCTGCCTTGGAGCAATGGCAGTTGCGCAAGTCGAAGTAAACCATTGGGCTTGCTATAAAATTTCCGCATGGGAACATGCGCTTCGATTGCAGTTTTGAACCATTCAGTGGTCTCGTTTGCACACTGTTCAGCAGGAAGAGAAAAAATATTTCCCCATGGGGCGTCTCTGATAAGATCTCTGATGGCTTCCCAGTCAGCCTTTTTATAATATCTCGTTGTTTTGAGCACTGGCTCTTCAGTTTTGGGTCTAGAGTTTAGGGCGATTTCAACCATTATCACTGCATGATCAGCGTTCCCAAGTGGGCTGTCGGCTTTCGTTATACAACCATCAGGAACTGTGGTCAAAAACAGATCTAGAAATGATGCGTGTTGTTCTTGCTGGTCAGGGAAACGGGTTGGAAAAGTAACAATTTGTGATAGGGAGTGAGATATAGAGAAGCTATGAGTTGTGCTGCCCGCTGCATCTGTGTAAGTAGATAATCCAAGCCAGTTTTTGTGATGGACATTAAAGTCACCGAATACGTGTACTTGGGCGCTATTGTCGAGGGAGAGTGTTGTGTCTATGCTGTCAGAGACTTTGTTTATTATGGTGCAGGCTTGGGTCGAGGGAGAGCGGTAGAGAAAGTAAAAGTAGCTAACGTTGTGTTGCATAATTAGTCTAAAGCACATAAAGGCTTGATCATCCGTTTCTAGGTTTGTTTCTCTAGTCAAGGGAAGGGTATTACGAATGTAAACTCCAAGTCCGTACATGTGTCTGTCAGAGTCCGAGATATCCAGGCATGTTAAAGTAGTTGTATTGAGCACTGTTGAAATAAATACTCAAAATTTACGCATAAAATGATGTCTTCGTATATAAATTTATGTGATTAAATGAAGTAGTCACATCAACAAATGCTCCACTGGGCGATTTCATCGATTTCTAGTTTTAATCGAATCGATTGATTGCCTGCTCTAGTTAGGGATCCCCTCACAGTGTCCCGCATTGCACTGTAAAGAATCTACTGTTCATTATATAAAACTATCTGTTAGTAATGGCTTCCTTAATGTCTAAAATGCAAAAGTCAATTAGCATGGTTCAATTGTGCTCTAAAAAGATACATTCATTACGGATGCGTCCTATCTTATAAAAGTACCTACTGTTGATTTTATAGGCTGGGCCTTTTTGTTTGTGCGGTGATAACACTTCTCAAAAATGCACTTGTGCTCTTAGGTTATATAAAAGTGGTAACTTTGGTCGAATTTGAACTTTCGTCTTGATTAGGATTTATCGATCATCGATCTTCGATCATCGATACTTATCAGATACATTCCGATGTAAAACCTACATAAGAACACTCCCAGACAAATCAAGTACCTTCGTGTAATTTTTTTTAAAATCGTCCTAGCCATTTCCGAGCCCATAGGGAACTCTCTCTCTCTCTCT
>NC_136508.1:65783021-65827874 GCF_053919585.1 Euprymna scolopes
TTTTTTTTTTTTTTTTTTTTTTTTAAACCCATCCTCCCTCTTTATTTGTATAAGAATGGTATAACCTAAAGCCGTGAATAACTCAGTATGGGCTCGGCCCAAACTTCTTTGCGATTTGTTGACCCACAAACAGGGAGAACACATTTTGAATCAAGTGATGGCTGTGTCTTATACAACGTTTACTCAAATTCAGTTCCAATTTGCAGATAAAAGGTGAAAAAAATATTTTATTTTTATTATCAATATTATTATCTATATATTAATAGGTTTGCGTGTGTGTAATTTTTGTGCGTTACGCTTACATCCGAGTGACTCGTTTTATTGCTATGGACTTCCATTCATTGTAATAAATAATTTTACCAAGAATTAAGTTTTGATTTCAGTTTCTATTCAAGCTGAAGCACTCAAGTCATGGATATTTTTTTTACTTTTGAAATCGCAACTTTGTATAAAAAATCGATAGAACATTAACTCTATAGGCAGTGTCTGTTGCACTGTTGCAGTTAAGTCCTGGCAAAGTTCGACAACTCTAGAAGGTTCAGTATTTTACATCGTCATATTACGAATTATTAGTTTTAAAATAAAAATTATTAAAGTTTTAAAATAAATAAAAAATATGTGTAATTAATATAAAAAATATTTTAATATTGAAAGTAAGCACTTGATTAAATTAAGTAAATGAACAAAATATACATTTTTGGTGCTAATGCAGAGAGTGATCCGCGCTATTTTTTAAATCGCATTTCCAAGTTTAATCAAAATTTTATGATTTTTTATTTTATTCAATTTTAAGGTTAAAGTACAGAATAGGTACAAAGCACCCTCCCCTCCCCATGTTAAGAATGGCTTTTTAAATAACGTTATTTCAGCACGGATCAATCTCTGCATGAGTACCACGTTTTTATATATTTATAACTATTTATTTAACAGAAAAATGAAACCATTTTTAGAAAGTGTATCAATGTCTTAACAGAAAAACGAACAAAGTAAAATCTGAAGTAATGAACCACGTAACAAAATATAAATTTATACAAAATAAAACAACTTTGAAAATTAAACGTTTCTTAAAAAGTGTATTGTTGTCTTATGCTTTTAACAATTCGTGGAAATGCGTGTCCTTTCTCACGCCGTCTCCACAACTCTTTCATTAGATGGGAATGGTACAAATTTTCATATTTTTTTGATATATTAATTATCTAGCTTAGATGAATACTTTTATTTTTAACAAAAAAAGCTACAATAATCTCAGAGTGTCTCCATTTACGCTGAACATCTACAGAATGCCAACATCAACATATTACATATGAGTCTCCTGTGGAATTTCCATAGGTTCTGCTATTATTGTATTCTTTATTTTGTGTGATTTCATGTTATGTGATATTCCCGTCGGTTTCAACGCATAAGATCCGCCACAACAATTAAGTCGTCTGGAAATTCACATAGATGCTTTGTTTTAGTGATGAAGGTTTTGTGTAGAATCAACCACACGTTTTGATACAATTGTTAATCTCAGTTGGTTCAATGGCTACCATAAACTAGAGAAAATAGATCTCGGGTTTTGCATCAGTTTTCCTTCTCCTAGATGCATATCTTAATGAAGACTGAGGATGTATCTCTCCAGGTGGATTAAATGCGCACCTGGAAATTTTTACATCCTGGCGCATATATATATATATATATATATATAATTTGGCAGTAAGTCCTTATTTAGACACGTTTTCCGATCTTGTTGGATATCTTTTCTATTTGCCGAGCGGTCTTAATTCCGATAGGCATATTATAGAGGATGGCGCCCAGAAGTTATTGGTCGGCCATATATTTCTCAAGCGCTTTCTACCGGGCACCCACCTTTATGGCTAATTAATATATATATATATCTATATTTTTATAAAGTAATAGGGTTCGTGTGTTTCTGTCTGTGTGTACAGCTCTCCATCATCAACGAAATATAAAGGAGATAAGAGGGTAGACCTCTCCTGGTAGAGAAACATTAGAACCCATTTTAGGATGTTTCTGTTATAGGAGACATAAGAATCTTTGCCTAATTTCTTTATATACTATTCTACAAACCACCCCCATATCGAATGACTTATGCTCATTTGCATATCACATTATATTAAATCTCTTTAACTAATTACCTCGACCTTATTACATATTGGAAATATTCTAATCATTTCAACTGTACTATTTACAAAATCTATTTAACATTTAATCTATCTATCTATATATCACATTATATTAAATCTCTTTAACTAATTACCTCGACCTATATATCTATTAAAACAGAGATGTGTGTGCCACAGACGATTTCTGATTGGTTAATCTAATAATCACATCTCCTAAAAAACAATCGTTTCTACGCTCTTACCTTTACCATAAAATATTATGGCTTTATTTATTGTCCATCTTGGAAGGATTTAATTTTTTAATAACTTGTTATTTACAAATTAAAAAAATACGAACCTATTATACGAAACTAAACTACACGAAACGCGCACACACGCACACACACACACGTTCACTACCGTCACGTTGTTATGGCAACCAAACCCGCTGACTTTTGGCCTTTTGGTAAAGATCAAAGTGTAGTATCTGTTCTTCAGATGCTGCACTTCATTTTCTTGTTCTCTTTCGTTAGAGGAGAAATCCTTCACGACTGAGACAATTTTTATTTTTGTACCTTTTCTCCACGTTAAAAAACGACCCTGGTGTCTAACTCTGTCGCGTGGGGAGGCATAGTAAATAGGTACATAAACAGTAAACACACACAGTAAATGTGATTTTCTTAAATTCATTTCGGGTTTGTATTACTGTACACATAGATTCGAATAAGTTGCCAAAAAACAAATATATAACAAATAAATGTTATCAAAGGCAAGATAAATTACTTTTCTACCAAACTGGATATATTTTTCGTGTTTTTATTCAATTTAACATGTTTATTCAGCTCGAAAAGCATACAGTGTTTACCGATGTATTGGAAAATTCAAGATGGCGGCCGATTCTCTCTTTAACACGGTAAGTTTGGAAAAAGGTGTAATAAATAAAAAACCGGTTAAAATACTGTTAAAAACTCGCTCAATATATGTTACCGTGACATAGGTTGACATATATTCGGCGGGTTTTTAATAGTATTTTGTATAGTTTTTTATTTATAACACCTTTTCCCAAACTTACGGTGTTAAAGAATGTGTGAGACGCCATCTTGAATTTTCCAACACATCGGTAAACACTGTATTCTTTTCGAGCTGAATAAACATGTTAAATTGAATAAAAACACGAAAAATATATCCAGTTTTTATCGGTTTTTTACCTTCTCTGCAGAAGTACAAAAAAAAAAAAAAAAAAAAAACGGAAGGTACTTTTACAGAATGTTAAACTAACCCTAACCGATGTTTTATGTTTAGTTTAGGAAAAGTCAGAAGAAACAAAAGTCATTATTGCATGAAATATACGTATTTAGTTGAAGTATTGTTTATGTCAATTCTTTCGAAGAAATTTAGCAAGAATACCTGTAAACCAGGAAATCGGTAAAATGTCATCATGGATGAATACTTGTCTATTATAATTTCTACCCTTGACAAAAACTTAGCCATAACAAAAGAGATTTATTGTTCAGATTGTTTTTGAGATTGATTTCTAAAAAGATATTTTATAAATAAAATCGACTTTAAAATTAAAGACTTAAATTACAATAATTGAATTTAAACATTCTTATTTCAATATTTGGCACATAACACCTGCAAAAATGATCACAATGTCAGGATTCCATTTTATTTCAGAATCAATGGCAAATTGTGTAGATTGATATCTCATTATATTAAATACTAATATTTAACATTAGTTTATCATTTAAGCCGATAAAAAGCCCTTTTTTTTTTCGAGTCATAAAAGGATTTGGAGTTTCCTAATCAAACTTTCGGGTGCAGTTGCACGCTCTCAAAATAACTAAAGTGTTGGCTTTAAAAAAATTGGTTCATTAAAACTAAACAGGTTTAGTTTTAATAATAAAAAAAAAAATTTAAAAAAAATCGCTTTGGTAATTAGATATGTCGTATGGTTATCCCTAATCGCTGAATAAAACCGCTAACGAGTTGAATGATTACGACATAAAATTAAACTCGGGTTCCTGAAACGGAAACTTCGTTTGTTTTTGTTTTTTTTCTTATCAATATATTTACATTGTTATTTTGTTTTCATTTTCAATCATTCGAACAGTTTTCTTTTTCAAGTAATCCAAGTTACAAAATTCCCACTGTTTACTATGCTAAAATCACAATGACTAATGTATACCTATTAACCCTTATCCTTGAGTGGCCTCTGGGTCTTGATAAGTGGTGACACCCATGTAAAAAAAAAATCACTCGAACAGTTTTCTTTTTATAATGTACAGTTTTAAAAGTTTAAAAACTATATAGTTTTTACTTCAGGAAAATTAAGGGGTCAGTTTTTACGATGTGCCCTGTTAAAATACTGTTAAAAACTCGCTCAATATATGTTACCGTGACATAGGTTGACATATATTCGGCGGGTTTTTAATAGTATTTTGTATAGTTTTTTATTTATAACACCTTTTCCCAAACTTACGGTGTTAAAGAGGGTGTGAGACGCCATCTTGAATTTTCCAACACATAGGTAAACACTGTATGTTTTTCGAGCTGAATAAATATATTACATTGAATAAAAACACAAAAAATATATCCAGTTAGATAGAAAAGTAACTTATCTTTCCTTTGATAACATTTATTTATATATTTGTTTTTGACTATTTTTTCGAATCTATGTGTACAGTAATACAAACCCACGATATGAATAATCACGTTGTTATATATATATATATATATATATATATATATATATATATATATATATATATATATAAATATAAATATAAATGAGATTATAGCAGTTAAAAAACATTTTTAAAACACACACACACCTTTTTCAAAGTGATCAGAAATCGTATAAAAGTAAAAAGGGTAAATTTTTACTTACTTTCCAACTTAATCACCTTTAACGTGACTTTTACAGTTTTTTTTTAAATGGAATTCATTTACCGATACAAAAGAAATGATAAGTAAATAAATCCATAAATAAATATTATAAATGGTTTATTTTAATACTTGCCAGGATGCGGAGGAAAATAAATGAAGGGGGAGGGGAATAAAATAAAAATATTTTGGAAACAGAGTAAGTTTGAAAGAATTGCTTTGCACAGAAAGAAATTAATGAAAAAATAAAATTAAAATTTCTTTTCTTTCTTGATTTTTTTTTAGTTTTTTATGAAAAAGGAAGTCAAAATTAAGACTATAAAAAACAATTTTTATTAAGAGCGAACCTCAGTCGTCAGGTCTGTAAAAAAAAGACGTGGAATAATAAATGTTTTCTAATACAAATTGTTTTTACTTATGTGTTCATTTGTCTCTTTGAAGTTCGTTTGTTTAATATATCGGTTTGCAATATAATTTTGTCATTCTGTCAGACTCAAATTTTAAATCTATATATCTATAAAAGTGAAAGTGTGTGTGTGTGTGTGTGTGTGTGTGTGTGTGTGTGTGTGTCTGTGTACATTTCCCTACGAAATAACTCTGTCAATTTTTAGTCTACAGACTCGAAATTTGATATACAGGGTACTGAGATTTGGAAAAATCTATGTGATCGGTTTTTAGCCAGAAATTTGGCGATTAAGGGGTCAAAGTTCAACGATTTGAGCTTTGAGAACTCTACCAAACTTCTCCGACAATTTTGGGTCTACACACTTGAAATTTTAGATATAGCTTCCGTGGACATGGATCTAACTTAATAACTTGATTTGAGCCCAAAACAATAAATTTTCAGGGGTCATAATAGGGGTCAAAGTTTAAAAAATTACCCTCTTTTTTTTGCTCAGCATACACCTCCAAACACCCGGGCAACGCCGGGTACCCATGCTAGTATATATATATAAGCCTCAGCAATTGCTCCTGACAATCGGATGCACCGATAGAAAGCGCTTGAGAAAAATATGGCCGACCAATAACTTCTGGGCGCCATCATATATATAATCCTTTTACTTGTTCCTATCAATCAGGTATTTTTCCGAGGAACACAGAGGTCCTTGGCCTTCAGGCCAGAATCAAAATTTAGTTAACTAACTTAATTTTTTTCACTTCACTTTTTTGGTCTGGCTTAATGGAGAAACCCTTCATAACTGATACATTTTTTTTTTTTTAATTTTTGTTACTAACCAGCGCGCCCCTTTTGGGGGAGCTGGTTTCTCTCACATTAAAAACCGACCTGTCTAACTCTGCCCTCGTGGTGAGGCAAGTAAACAAAAAAAAAAAAAAAAACAAAAAAAAACACGTCTCTGAGTTGTCTGAATTTCCGCTATTCAACGAAACACATGTAAGACGTACTACAGTAATATTTGAATAAAATACTATCACTATGAAATACAATTTCTGGTTTGGGAATGATTACTAACGATGTATGTGTGTGAGTTTAACCTTTTAAAGGTAATATATAAAACTTAATCCGAAGTCCATCGTTGGAAAACTATTTTGCTTGTACCTATTTACTATGCCTCCCCACGGAACAGTTAGACACCAGGGTCGTTTTTTAACGTGGAGAAAAGGTACAAAAATAAAAAAAAATTCTCAGTCGTGAAGGACTGACCCTCCACCGAAAGAGAACAAGAAATGGAAGTGCAGCATCTGAAGAACAGATGCTACACTTTGATCTTGTTTATATATTTTATTGCTTTTAAAATTTTGAAAATACAATTAAGTAAAAAACAAAAGATTTTTAAACAACAAAATTAGGCACAAGGCCCTATAAGAAATTGGGGAGGGGAAGGGTTCAGTCTTATTTATTTGCTTTCCCACTGAGCAAATTAGGCAGGAGGCCGTTTTTTTTAATGTGGAGATAAGGGGGAGGGAAAGGGGGATCCAGCTCCCGAGAGGTGGGAAGTGGGAGCTGGATTAGAAACTGTTGGTATGAAGGGTTGCCCCTTCAGTGACCAAGGTCAGATATGTGGGGTTACCCCCACATATGGTCTTTGCTAGTCATAGCTTGCAGCATCTGTCGGAACAGATGCTACACTTTGATCTTGTTTATATATTTTATTGCTTTTAAAAATTTTGAAAATACAATTAAGTAAAAAAAAAGATTTTTAAACAACAAAATTAGGCACAAGGCCCTATAAGAAATTGGAGAGGGGAAGGGTTCAGAGTCTTTGTGACTAAAGTGATTAAAAGTAATAAATGTAGACTTTGGAATCTTACTCTTGACTGCAACATTTACCAATGGTCTTGACCAAAAGACCAAGTAGCAAGATTTAGCTAGTAAGTCAAATATCTTCTAATAGCTGTATTACTTTGCTTTCAATAGTTCACGCTGTCCTAATACTATTTTACGGTTTACCATGAAAGTTGTTTGGGAGGGTTTAAAGCATATGGGCTTTTCTTTCTTCTTTATGTCCTGGCTTTTTTTTTTTTTTTTTTTTTTTTTTTTTGCGTTACCAAAAGACGAAGGGTTTGTATTACTGTACACATAGATTCGAAAAAGTTGTCAAAAAACAAATATATAACAAATGTTATCAAAGGCAAAATAAGTTACTTTTCTACCAAACTGGATATAATTTTCGTGTTTTTATTCAATATAATGTCTATTCAGCTCAAAAAGCATACAGCGTTTACCGATGTATTGGAAAATTCAAAATGGCGCCCGACTCTCTCTTTAACACGATAAGTTCGGGATAAGGCGTTATAAATAATAAACTAGACAAAATACTGTTAGAAATTCTATCAATATATGTTACCATGACATAAGTTGACATATATTCGGTGTTTTTTTAATAGTATGCTGTCTAGTTTATTATTTATAACACCTTTTCCCAAACTTACCATGTTAAAGAGAAAGTCGGGCGCCATTTTGAATTTTCCAATACATCTGTAAACACTGCATGTTTTTCGAACTAAATAAACATGTTACATTGAATAAAAACACAAAAAATATATTCAGTTTGGTAGAAAAATAACTTATCTTGCCTTTGATAACATTTATTTGTTATATATTTGTTTTTTGACAACTTTTTCGAATCTATGTGTACAGTAATACAAACCCCGGACGGTGCTGAAATAAGGTTATTTAGAACCCCTTTTTTTCTTTTTTGCCACAAACAAGACACATTGCCACTTGGAATATAAGGGGTTACTATTTGGAATCGTGTCTAACAGAATTCCGTGCGGAGTTAAACCGGGAGATGTTTATTTATTGTGCATCTAAATTTCTGTGGGCTTGTACAGTCAGGGAAGCAGGAAACAGCGAATTTTAAAGTCTAGCAGTCCGAAGGAAGAAACTATTAGTGACTGTCTTTCCGGTATTTAGAAACCTCAACAATGAAGAGGTGGGATTTTGCTGTTTGTCGGGAGTATATGAGTCGTGAAGGGGGGGGGGACACAAGTGCTATGAGTTCACCGGAGCACATTCAATTAAAGACCTTATAAAAGAGGTACAGGGATGTTACATCGCGGCGATAGGTGTATCAAAATTTTTGTAGGAATTTTTGACACCCCTAACACGAAACTGCAAATAAAATATAAAAAGCTCGTATTTTCTCTTTTAAAGGTGGGTTGTTTATTTTCTTTATGGATTATACTTCCAAAATAAACTATTAAAGTTGTATAAAAAGTAATAGAAATATTTTTTAAAAAATAGTAATGAAATTAATTGAATGTTACGAGTTCAGTATTTTTCAATTTTTAAACTTTAAATCTATCAATTTTTCTATTGATTCTATTTTTACGATATTTTCAGGGTCAATGTGAAATTTTATGCTCTTTCCAATAAACCGAATATAATATTTTAGACAAACGTTTTTTTTTTTTTTTAATTCACGCCCACCATTTTCAAATGTCTATTAAAAAGTAAATAATTAATTTATGTACCAAAATTTTATATATCACAAATTGAAGATAAAAGATCAATAAATAATATATTCAAATTTAAAAACAAAAAATAGTTTGTTTGTTTGTTTGTTTTTTGTTTTTTTTAAATCCACGTTGTTTGTTTTTGTTTTTTTAATGAAACCTTGGTCCTTGCTCCTTTTTAATTGAAAAAAAAATTAGGGCTTGAATGACATTTTTCGAGGAGTTATAAGCTTCGAAAGATGGCGGGTGGAATTATTTTCACGAAATTTCTGACACTGCTATCGCGGCGATGATACAGGTTAGAGTTCTGTTTTGTAGGGGACCAATTAGTTTTGGAGTAAGAGTGCGATAATAGTTGTAAATGCACCAGCTCATGCGTGACAACCTTTCATGCATGAGCGAATTGTGGTTTTGTAAAGGATACTCTCTGGTGTGAATCATTTTCTCGCACGGTAGAGGGAGCCCATCTTTGTAGCAACTTTGGTAATATCCTCAACGTATTTTATCCTCAAATTGTCGCTTGAATTGGAGAAGCTTGGACTATTACGTGGTTTTTACAAGTTTTTTTTTTTTTTTTTTTTTTTTTTTGCTTGTTTGTTTGTGGTAGGTGTGCTACTCCATTTTAAGGTGAGTGGTCAGATAATTATTTTTTTTTTTTTTTTACTATCTTTTTAGAATAAAGTAAAGCGAAGTTCAACGATTCTTTTTCGTGTGTTACGTCAGCTTTTATCGAAATCAAATTCTTAAATAATAATTTTAAAAAAACTTTCAGTTTTCACAAATTAAAAGTATACAGATCGGTTGAGAACTTAATTCAACTCGATTTCCTATAAATTGATTTTTTTTACAAATCTTCGACTGTTATACAGCACAATCATGTTGACGCACTGGTTATCGTCAGATCATCGAAGTTAAGCGATGTTTAGCCTGGTCAGTACTAAAATTAGTTACCATTTGGGAATACCAGGCGCTGTATGTGCTCTCCGGTTATCTCTACATTGATTCCACTAGTTGCCATTAGAACGAAGCAGTGTTGTCTCGGTTGATGGTTGGAGATTGCGCGACCTTTCTCACAATTACGTGCTGGCAACTTTACAGTGGGTATCTATAATCTGTCATAAATGAGCCATACATACCTCCACTGTTAACTATTCTGGACTTTTACCGCTTAGTGATTGGATTAAAGAACGGTACTAATTGCATAGATTCCACATTCGGCTTCGCAGCGTCAGTATAGACTTTTACCATTATTTTATAATAAATGAGAATTAGTACTTGTTTAGTTTAATCAAGATATTAAATGAAAAGATTGAAAAAAATATATATTGTACATACTCGTTATGTAATAAAGTTTTCATACAAAAACTTAATTTGATCAAGCGGTGCTACGAGTTCCTCGGGGCACATTCCATTAAAATACTTGTAAAACAGGCACAGGAATGTAAATGCTGTGATGAGGCAGATGTTGGAGCTTGATTGACAGCGCGGGACCTATGAGATTGGAGACTTTTTTTGGACTACGTCCAAGAGATTAGTGACCTTTTTCTCTCCAGATTTTTTTTTCTTTATATTTGACTGTATTTTATTTATATTGAGAACATTTCCTTTGTGTGCGTTAGATTTTTCTTTGAGTATTTTTTTTCTTTACTTACAAGAAGTAAACTGTCAAGAAAAAGAGAAAAAATAATACTCGCATGCAGATGTCTTTGTTTCTCCATGAAATAAAATATGATGCATAGTTTACGGCTGGGCAACTGCTAGTGTGTGTGTGTGTATATATATATATATATATATATATATATATGGTACCCATGCAGAGAGTGATCCGTGCTGAAATAATGTTATTTAAAAAGCCATTCTTAACATTGGGAGGGTGTTTTGTACCTATTCTGTACTTTAACCTTGCAATTGAATAAAAAAACAACTTTAAACGTATAAATACGATTTAAAAAAATAACGCGGATTACCGCGTTATTTTATATATATATATATATATATATATATATATATATATATATATAGTGCTAATGCAGAGAGTAATCCGCGTTTTATATATATATATATATAAATGTGTGTGTTATGAAAATATGACAATTAAGCTACACAGAATATTCGTTTCATTCTCGTGAGAATTTAAGCCTGACAAATTCTTACGAGAATGAAACGCGAAATATTATGTGTAGCTTAATTGCCATATATTTCATAACTTACTACCTAGTTCTACCTATGTATTGAGCACTGAAGTAAACAGTGAAAATTTACGCATAAAATTATATCTTCGTATATTAATTGATGTGCTTAAATGAAGTAATCGTGTGTGTGAAACCAAACGAAAATTTTATAATTAAAGAAAATGATACAAAAATGAAAGCAAAGACTCCTAGAAAAAAAAAAAGTAGTTTTGATAAATTGGATTGTCGGTTAGACATTGTACCTTTTATTTCTTAAATATGGCATGGCTGCCGGAAATTCATTTATACGTATTCGTACATAGTTTCTTTATTTATTGTGTTTTTCAAATATAAGAATAATTTATTGTGTTTTTCAAATATAAGAATAATTTATTTGCATTTAGAAAAAATCCTGAATCAGATTTTTTATTTCTTTCCTTTTATTTCTTTGTTCCTTTTATGATTGTGCCAGACAACGTGTGGGTCTGCGTCCGAGAGATTCTAACTGTAACGACACAATTTCAAAGTAATGGTCACGTTACGAGGAGTACGTATGTTTTAAGCACGAAGTAATTAAATACTGCAAAAACTAAATTATAAAAATATTACAACCCTCTCCCCATGTTAAGAATGGCGACGACCACTGGAAAAAAATCTTAATATCCCCCCCCCCTAAAAAAAAAACTGCTTGTCGACCGTTCCTGATTTTTCCCGTCATCTGCCGAGCACACCCGTGTAACTTCGTGGAAATTGCAGGTTGATAAATGCAGAAATGCCAAATTTGTTAATATGCAGACAATTCATTTTGTTCACGGATGCAAGTATCGCAGATGAGCGATTTTCGCGTTGCCCCCTTCTCAAGAAAATAATTTTGGAGAAATCAAATTCATAACTAATCACCATTGATTAACAAATCATTAGTTAGGTGAACGTTGCCGCCATTATCTTTTCTATTCCAAAATATTTTGCAGACAAAAAAGGAAAATTATGTACTTCTGCAGAATTGGAACGGAATTGTTATTTATAATTTTAACTCCAGTTGATACTTCTGCAGTTTAACGACCGTGCCATTTTTAGATAGGGTTTTTAAGTTAAATTAAATACTTAGGTTATCTTTTGTTTATTAAATGTTAGGTGAAAATACAAAATAGTTAACATGGGTTTTTAAATAACGTTATTTCAGCACGGCCCGTAAAATGCAAAAGTACTGAAATCATTAATTATTAACGATAAAAAAAATGATTAAAAAATTCGATTTTTAACATTTAAAAGTAAATTACCATTTTTTAATGACTTTTTACCCAATTAAAGCAAACCCTTTTATTCATTTCCCATGCATTCTGAGTTGAGAATTCATGTAACGATTTCATAACATGAGCAAAATAGCGATCTGTTGAGTCAGCCATTGAGTTCAAATTAGATTGATTAGTTATTTTAGTAAATTAGTTATATTTTTATTTTTTTAGACAAAATCCAAAATTAGTCTGTTTGCTCCATCCATTCACTTTTCTATCTCTAAATCCTACTTCTTCCCCACTGTCTCTCCCGAAACCCCCTCCACTTTTATCTCTCCCGAAACCCCCTCCACTTTTGTCTCTCCCGAAACCCCCTCCACTTTTGTCTCTCCCGAAACCCCCTCCACTTTTGTCTCTCCCGAAACCCCCTCCACTTTTGTCTCTCCCGAAACCCCCTCCACTTTTGTCTCTCCCGAAACCCCCTCCACTTTTGTCTCTCCCGAAACCCCCTCCACTTTTGTCTCTCCCGAAACCCCTCCACTTTTGTCTCTCCCGAAACCCCTTCCCACTGTTATATAGGGGTTTCATTAGTATTGTTATTGTTCGTATTTCTTGTTATTGTTTGTTGTTAGGACTTTTTAAAAGTGATGCTTAGAGAGTCTTAGTAAGAGATGTTTTATTAAGAGGGGTGTTGTCTTAGAGATGTTGTAAAGAGAGATTCTTAAGAGGTTCTTAGAGAGATGTTGTTGGGACTTTGTTCGTTGTTATGAAGATTCATATATATTAAAAATTGTTCATGCTTGAAGTGTTGCTATGAAATGTAGAGTTCACATTGTAGATATGAGATGTGTATGTCAAGACATTTTATAACACAGATATACAAGACATATAATAACAATTTTCACTTTACCTTTGGGTAGAATTACAACACAAAGACGACGTTTATAAAAAAACACATGATGGGTTTATTTCTTCTCCAGACCGGTCGTGGTTTTCATCATCAAGAATTCAAAGCTTCACATTCTAACTTTCAAAAGTTACCGTCTCGCTTCTAGACGTTCGAATCCCAACTCGACTGTCGTCTGTCGTTCTCAGACTCTCTGACTCTCCCCAGTTCCTCCTTGCTTAACTCTAAAGTTTTCTAACTATATCGAGAACTTCCCATGACGTCATACACATGTTAAAACATATCTTTCACGTGTTCTCGAAATGCGTGTCCAAAACTTTTTCCTTTGTTTACAAAAGGAATTTTAACCTATATTCTCAGTAACCTATATTTCCAATATGTTAAAAACATATTTATTAAATTATTCTATAGTTGCATTCCTCCATTGAATTTTTCATAACAAAATTGACAACGCACATTCTTTTCTTGAAACTATTTTATCTCTAAGCTAAACAATCGTTTGTTTTACATTTAATTTTCAAATTCTCTCTCGTAATCTATTTCTAAACCTAATTTACGAGGTTCGAATTTCGTCTATTCTATTTCATTTTAACTAAATCTCTATTTTTATACTTACATGAAAAGGGGACAGCCCTTATCATGTAACACCACATTTTGTCTCTTCCGACCCTCCTTCCACATTTTGTCTCTTCCGATACCCCCCTTTTGTCCACTGCCCCCCTCCCCACACACACACTTTTGTCTCTTATCTTCCTTCTGTGGTCAGGGCTAGACGAACGAGAGCATCCTACTTCATTGTGTTAAATAAGGGATTTTCGATCGAAATACCTGAAACAATTTTCATTTGAAAGTCGAAACGTTGTGAAATTAAAACTCAAAATTTGAACAAATATTCGAATCATCAAAATGATTATCAATCCTAGTCTCAAAATTTTCGGAAACATAACACCGTAACGGTTCGTCTATTTTCGCAGTTTTTTCATCGAAACTCGATCCTTAAAAAACAAACTTCCGTTGTAACTTGATTTTATGGCTATCAAAACAGGTGCAGACAACATTCAAATTTAGTTTTTGTCTTATTTAAGGTGTTAGTATATGTAAAGCTCATTAATGTAGACTAGCAGGACTAGCCGGCATTGCTTGGGGCAAACGTATACCATAACTTCTGGCTCTTTATCTTTCTTCCCTCCCCCCTCCGCCCCCTTTTCTTCGCCCAGCCTATTCCTTGTTTTTGACATAACTTTAGTCAACATAAGGGAAATAACCTTTATAAATACAATCAATTACTTCCCTTTACGTGCCATTAAAAATCGTGTTTACTTCTGGATAAGATTATTAATGCTTATAAATGTCTATTTGATTTCCAAAGAATGATTTTTATTTTAGTTATTTTTCCGGGATTACGCTGATTAAAAAAAAAAAATCAACTTTTTAGGGTTTTACGACGAAGGACCAGATCAACGGAGAGTGTCATCTACGCTACGACGGTGAACATTTAAAAAAAAAAAAAAAAAAAAAAAAAAAAAAGTGTCGCCGGTGTTATGATTTTAATAAGATTAACTTTTTTTCTGATTCCTCGACGTAAAAGAAAATATTAGAAAGGTGTCAAAATAAGCATCAAGACGAAGTCGAATATAAAAATGAATCGTTTTCATTTAACGTAGCAAGAAATAATGAATCATGTTTTTATTGTTGCCGTATTTTTTATGTGCCGAGTCAAGAAAAGAGGGTTGCCTTTTTTCTGTTCTTCTTGGCCTTTTGGCCAAGATCAAAGTGTAGTATCTGTCCGGCAGATACTGCAAGCAAAGACCATATGTGGGGGCGACCCCACATATAAGACCTTGGTCAATGTAGGGGCAACCCTTCATACCAATTGTCACTATCCAGCTCCCCTACTCCCCGGGGAGTTGGTCCCCATTTCCCCTTCACTCCTCACTTTAAAAATCGGCCTTGTGCCTAATTTGCTCGGTGGGGTAGCAAATAAATACCATCTATTCTGCAGATGCTGCACTTAAGATAATTTGTACCAGTCAATGGAGGGGAAACCCTCTATACTGCCATAATTATTATTTTTGGTCACAACCAGAGCCCCCCCCCCCTTTACTCTACTTTTAGGGGAGCTGGTTTTCCCCCACAATTAAAAAACGGCCTTGTGCCTAATTTACTTTGATGGGCAAGCAAATAAATACAATAAATCGTACGAAGTTTGTGAAAATGTAAAAATGTCCTGGAATAAAAGCAATGTTTTTAACTGTATGTATAGTCGTTAGGATTATATATTTTTTAAATAGTCTGATAGGATTTGAATTAAAATGTGTAATGAAAAGCCAGGGAAATCTTTGATGCACAATGTCATTTTGCAGATTTTTATTTATTTATTTAGTCATTTATTTATTTGTTTTTTTTTTTTGTTTTTTTTTTTTTACGAAAAGAAAAATAAAGTGTTTAAATCAGAATTCTTTTTTCTTTGGTAATTAATCCAGGGAGATATAAGTTTCAGATGCAAGGCGCGCAGAAAATCATATTAATGGTTTAACGTCATGGGGCGGTCGTGGTGACTGGTGCTCTGCACTGCAAGGGAAATTTGAATCAACTGGTTGGGTTTCGCCACAGCCACCGAGAGTAAGAAGGCCTGTTAACTGAAAAATGTCTGCAGGCAATGTAGGTAAGATTTATCAGACTGTCAGTACTATATGAGGGCTATTTGAAAAAGAGCAATAAAACATTTTTAAAGAGAAATAGGAACACAGTTCGATTAATACTTAAATTGAACTTTATTTAATATAAAATATAAATATTATCTATGTAAAATTAAGTCATTTTAAAGCAATATACAATTTGATACTGATAAAACTGAATTATGAATTTAGGGAACAAGCAATTTCTGTCTTCGGTCGGTGGAGGAGAAATCTTTCATGACTGAGATTATTTTTGTTTCCATCTAGAGTGCCCCTTATTGGGAAGCTGGGTTTTCTCCAAGATTACATGTTGAAATATTTAAATAACTATTACTTTAAATACAGAAATTATATTTAAAGTTCTGGTTTTCTGTTCTTTGTTCATTTTTCCCCCATGTTTTTCATCAAAATGTGTAGCGTATTAGTTGCCTCATAAGCCATCATCAGTGATTGCTCACCGGCAGTAACCTGTGGTGTTCCCTGGAGACCAAGTGACAAGTCTCCCCAGATTTTCAGTGTTCTCCACCTTTTGACCACTTGTGCAGATGATTGCATGTTATCGCAACAGCCGTTGTCACAGATTTCTCGTTGGCATCGGCCATTGGTGTTTCCTGGGGTTTGGGTGACAAAATGCCTCCCCAAGGTACCAGATTTGAACTGCAGTGCACACTTCCAGTGGAGATTTGGTCAGTACTCTCTCACCTCGGTCTTTCCATCCTCCCTGACCCTTCACAACTAGTTGGTGTGGTGTGGCGCCAGTCGATGTCATCTACACCAGTTTTATTATGATAATAATAAGGGTGCCTGTGCAGTGTACGTACGTGTATTTTAAATATTATTTTCAAGTTAAATTAAATTTTAGGTTTGTATTACTGTACACACAGATTCGAAAAAGTTGTCAAAAAACAAATATATAACAAATAAATGTTATCAAAGGCAAGATAAGTTACTCTTCTACCTATCCGGAAAGGTTTTTAGTGGTTTTACTCACTTTAAAACGTAATCGCTTCGAAAATCATACAATGTTTATCAATATATTTTAAAAAAGAAAATGTCGGCATGTTTGTAACTTATCTTCCCTTTGATAACATTTATTTGTTATATATTTGTTTTTTGACAACTTTTTCGAATCTGTACAGTAAAAAAAACCCGTTATGTAAATTATTTACAGTTAAAATGTTATAAAAAAAACAAAAAATTTAAGTTTTAAATATATTTCAAAGAAATGAATTACGCACCGTGCTAAAATATTGATAATTCACCAATCGTCAAAAAAAAAAAACACTGCTGTGAAAAATGCTTACTTTAAAATATTTGAAAATACTCAGTGAAAAGTTTTATTTATCATTAATAGAACGGACTGAAAAATATGTAAAAATTGGGGTTTGTATTACTGTACACATAGTCGAAAAAGTTGTCAAAAAACAAATATATAACAAATGTTATCAAAGGCAAGATAAGTTACTTTTCTACCTAACTTGATATGTTTTCAGTGTTTTTATGTAATGTAACATGTTTATTAAGCTCGAAAAACATACTGTGTTTACCGATGTATTGGAAAATTCAAAATGGCGCCCGACTCTCTTTTTAACACGGTAAGTTTGGGAAAAGGTGCTATAAATATAAAACTAGACAAAATACTGTTAGAAACTTGCTCAATATATATTACCGTGACATAGGTTGACATATATTCGGTGGTTTTTAATGGTATTTTTTCTAGTTTATTATTTATAACACCTTTTCCCGAACTTACCGTGTTAAAGAGAGAGTCGGGCGTTATTTTGAATTTTCCAATACATCGGTAAACAATGTATGTTTTTCGAGCTGAATAAACATGTTACATTGAATAAAAACACGAAAAATATATCCAGTTTGGTAGAAAAGTAATTTATATTGCTTTTGATAACATTTATTTGTTCTATATTTGTTTTGTGACAACTTTTTCGAATCTGTGTGTACAGTAATACAAACCCAAAAATTGTTTGTTTTGCAGTAAAAAAAATAAATAAATAAATGAAATGAAATATTCGACTTTCTTCAATAAAAATAAACGTTCAAACATGAATTCACTCACGATATTTTGATTAAAATTATCCCAAATGTGCAATTATAATAATTATTTTCCGAATGGAGACTTGTTCTTTTTCTTTAGAACATATAATCGGTAACATATAATCGGTAACACATATTCGTAGCCATAATTTTTATGCCTATTAGCATGACCACGTGGTTGAATACCGGAAGCTGTCTATACCTACAACTTAATTAGGAAGTGACGTTACGCTGTCATATGCATCGGCCTTCTTTCTAGGTAGCCACGATTTCGCGCGCAGTACCTTTTTTTATATATATAGGTTTCGAACCGACTCCAGCAAAAGCTGTAAGAAAAAACAAATATTTTTGAAATTCGCTTTCTTTGGATGCCGATTGGATGAAAAGTCAACACCTTTGTCACGTGAGGGCTTTCAACGCCGTCCGTAACAATTGCCAAGTTTTGCTATTTATGGTGTAATATTTGCGTGGGTGTAGATAACATGTAAGCGCAACTGGAACGCTCCTTGTCCACCTACTCTAAGGTCTGCAGCGAGTTGCTACAGGGCGTCGCGTATTTTTCAAATCTTGGTGATGTTAACATACAGACGTTTGTACTTTGTGTTATAGATAGGAAACCTCAGCTAAATCATCTAACTCCGTTAAAAAGAAAAGATTCTACATTAAAAAGCTTAAAGAAAAAACATTTTAGAATGTAAACTGGGAGATCAGTTTTGCATATAAATTTAACATAAAATTAGCATCTAGCGTTTGAAAGTCAAGCAATCGTTTTAGTTAAAATTTAAACGTAAACGTGTTTTTGTGGGGGGGGATGCTGTTGCAATACGGACTTAGGGTTAATGTAAGGATTAAAGTAAGGTTTTATGCCCTTAAAACGCTACCTGGAAAGAAACTGACTTGAAAGTAGATGACCATTTTAGATTAAGGCGAAACTAATTTTTTTTTTGTTTTTTTTTGTTTTTTTTGTTTTTTTTTGTTTTCTTTTGTTTGTTTGTTTTTATATTTGTTTGTTTTTATATTTGTTTGTTTTTATATTTGTTTGTTTTTATATTTGTTTGTTTTTATATTTATTTGTGTTTATATTTATTTGTGTTTATATTTGTTTGTGTTTATATTTGTTTATTTTTCTTTTTGTTTTTTTTGTTTGTTTTGTTTGTTTTTTTTTGTTTGTTTTGTCTTTTTTGTTTGTTTTGTCTTTTTTGTTTGTTTTGTCTTTTTTGTTTGTTTTGTCTTTTTTGTTTGTTTTTGTCTTTTTTGTTTGTTTTTGTCTTTTTTGTTTGTTTTTGTCTTTGTTTGTTTTTGTCTTTGTTTGTTTTTGTCTTTGTTTGTTTTTGTCTTTGTTTGAAGATTTATAATTTTTGTATTATTTGGACTATTATTCTCATCTTGGTTATTTATTTTATTTTCACATTTCGGCCGCGGTAACCTCCAACCATCTTTAGGTGTATTCACACTGGATGTTATTGGTGAATAGTGAAAAACTGTTTGGTTTACTTGCTTTCCCAACGAACACAGCAGTTTGAAATTTAAAACGCAAATGACGCCAAGTCTCTCATTTTTAATTGATACAAAAAATAATTATAAATCATAATCTCAAAAATATACATTCATCGTATAAAAAAAAAAAAAAAAAAAACTAATGGACCCGGATTTATTTTTAAAAGATTTTTTCTAAGATTTGTAATTTCGATGTGTATCTGTTCTTCGCCGAAGAAGTCAGCAAACTGTTACGTAAAAAAGTGAGCATTTACAAAGAAACGGGACAAAAAGGCAAAAATGACTGAAAGAGTAAATTAAAGATTCCCTTACAACGTGCTTTTATTTATATTGAACTATGTAGCACAATATTACTTGAGTATTAGTACTTATTAATTTCTTCTTCGGGTCAGCTCGATATTTAAAATACAATGGACAATTAAAATTAATTAAATTATTTGCTCCGTGTTATTGGTATTTCTAAAAAAAAGAAATGCGCTATCCAGAAAAATATCAGCTCTATAAAAACAATTTTGGTATTACGTTTAATTTTTTTGAGATGAGGATTGGTTATTCGAATTTGGAAATGACACACAAGATAATAGCAGTAGTCTGAAGAATCCAAATAATACGAGTCGTTTGTTGGTGAAACATTTCTCATTCCGTGGAGTTTTCACAGGTCATGCTATTGCTAAATATCGAACTTGAAAAAGGCTCATTTGCCGACCCTGGGCAAGAATATGAGTGACATCACTTCGATGTAGTTTTATTTTCAAATATCATTAGAATAATATATGATCATTGTTGTAATGGTGAACAAAAGTCAGTGAAACGTTATGTAAAAAAAAAAATTGAAAGAAACAGCAAAAAAAAAAAAAAATTGAAAGAAACGGTAAAAAAAAAAATTGAAAGAAACAGCAAAAAAAAAAAAATTGAAAGAAACAGCAAAAAAAAAAAAATTGAAAGAAACAGCAAAAAAAAAAATTTGAAAGAAACGGCAAAAAAAAATTTGAAAGAAACGGCAAAAAAAAAATTTGAAAGAAACGGCAAAAAAAATTTGAAAGAAATCGAGCAAAAAAAAAAATTGAAAGAAACCGAGCAAAAAAAAAAATGAAATAAACAGCAAAAAAAAAAAGAAAATTGAAAGAAATCGAGCAAAAACAAACAAACAAAAAAACAGAAAACCATTGTCTTCCAAGAGGTGCTAGACTGAATGAGTAAATTAAAGATTGTTTCTTGCAATGTAATTTTATTTGTATTGAACTATGTAGCACAATATTACTTCCTGCGTATTAGTACTTATTAATTTATCTCATTTCGGTCAGCTTTATATTTAAAATACAACGACGACACTATTGTAAAATGGTAATGGTAAAAAAAAATCTTATTTGTTGTGTTGATTTTTCTATCCCAAAAAACTTTTTTTTTTTTTTTTTTGCACTATTCAGATAAATGAGATTTATCAAAACATTTGTTGGTTAAATACATTTCTCATTCCGTAGAATTTTCATGGGTCCTGCTAGTAAAATATCGAACTTAAAATTCAATCCCTTTTTAAAGCAGTTTGATCAATGTATCTCTTATATATTAAGAGTGTGTATGATATAGACTAAGGATGAAATTCCTACGAAATGAAAAAAAAAAAGAATTTGATAAAGCAGCAGTGCAAGTGCGTGTTGATTATAATCAGATATCTAAAAATGTATTTTAAGTAGAAATGTTTAAACCAGTTAAAGTTTAAAAAAAAAAAAATGATCAAGTACAAAATTAATTAGAGCAAAAGATAAAATTTATGAAATGCCATTTTAATGGTTTGGTCTCATACGACGAATTTCATTTGATAAACTCGCTTATCTCCCTTGTTTTCAATTAACCATTGCTATTTCAAATTAGAAAATGGTGGATCAATAATAACTATATTTGTAAATAAAGTAAGTCTAACAAATTTTTTATTCGATCATTTTTCGTAATTTTTACGAATTTCAACATATGTGTTGGTACTTGAGAAAAAAATCTTTGAAAGATCTAGATTTAATGGACATTTATGGATTTATATTCTGCCTTGGTTATACTTTAAGAAAATATAAATTTATGTAATTGCACATGTGTCTATTTTTGCTCTTACTAAACAGCAATTATATTAACTCGTTCCAAGGGACGTAACTCTATTTTACTTGAAAAAAAATTATTTTCACAATTACTTGCATGTTTTTAAGAAAAATTAACGTATTTCCGATTTTTTAAAAATTTAAACAACTTATATTACAAAAAAAAAAAAAAAAAAATGACTTTCATATCACGTGTGCCACGTGTAATCTCCCGGCATCAGAAAATATCACCGCTGACTGACGAACAACACGCAGTTTCTGTATTAACTGTATCCTTCTATTTATCACTATGACAAGGGAAAATATATAAAATTCTGATGGCGTGTATCGCCGAAATATTAATTTTAAACGAATATTTGATTATTTTACATAATGTTGCATTGTAATTTGGCTTATAAATGTAGTTTTTGTTATAAAACTTCTACATTAAATGAAGTATATAAAAATAATTTGCTTAATAAAACAATTACGCCCCTTAGAACAATGAGGTAAAATTCCGAATTGCCTACTATATATACGTGTGTATGTGTGTGAACAAAATAGCTTATAAGTATTTGAATAAAGCCTTAAAACTTTTACCAAAATCATTCAATTCGTTGTGATATATAAACCTTTGAGTAAATTATTTACTTTTTAATAGACACTTGAAAATCGGGGAATGCGTGAATTTAAAAAAAAAAAAAAAAGTTTGTCTAAAATATTATATTCGGTTTATTGGAATGAGCATAACATTTCACATTGACCCTGAAAATATCGTAAAAATTGAATCAATAGAAAAAGTTTGATAGATTTTTAAAGTTTAAAAATTGAAAAATACCGAGCTCGTAAAATTCAATTAATTTCATTACTGTTTAAAAAAAAAAAAAAAAAAACTCTATTACTTTTAAAACAACTTTATTAGTTTATTTTTGAAGTATAATCCATAAAGAAAATAAACAAACCACTTTTAACAGAGAAATTACGAGATTTTTATATTTTATTCGCAGTTTCGTGTTAGGGGTGTCAAAAATTCTGATACACCTAATATGACGTGCGATAAAAAATTTCAAATTTCACTGTTTTGCTCATTAAAAAACAATGAAGATTTCGAAACGTGTTCGAAAATGCAACAATAAAAAATTAAAAAAATAACGCTTGGAATTTTTGCTTAAGATTAAGTTCTACTTGTGCCTAAATATCTTTTCGAAAATAAATTACTAAGTTTAGCGTCTTTTCTGCTAGTGTATTTCATCTGTCCTCTGACAGTGAAGGATGAATCCTTCTAGACTGGAATAATTTTTATTTTTGTCCAAATCCAGAATACTCCTTTTGGGTAGCTGGATTTTCCCTTACATAAAAAGTTTGTTTCTAACCATGCCTTCGTTGGGAGGCAAATAAACAGGGGCTAATAACCACCTCCCAACCCTTGCAAAATCTATAATTGTGAGACTACATTTTTGTTAATAACCACAAAAAAATTGAACAAATCGCTAAAAGTCAGGATTATGTAATGAAATCCTAAACAGCAGCGATGTCTGGTAAAACGTTTCTAAATATTCGATCATTATTTCTGAAACTGATGTCAAAACAATCTCTCGGGCAGAACGGAAGAAATCAGATTCGGCAGGTTTTAAAATAAAGTAATTTACCAATCTAAGGGTAGATAACTCTGGACGAAAATTAAAGGGAGAAAACCTTTGTTCATAAATTTATTAGTCTTGTAAATTCAGACTACGATTACAAATTTGTTTTCCTAATCTTGATAATTATCTTAATACTATTATTTTATAAAACATAAGCGCTGTCAGAAATGTATCTTTTGGTTTGAGAGTAAAAGTAAAATGCATAATTTTGTGGTTTGTTTTTATAGTTTAAGTCAAGGTAAGAACCTACTATTAGTTTGCTCTCTCAATGGAATTTTCAGCGCGCTTTTGCAGTGCAAGACTGCAAGAGTCTTGCAGTCTTTGCACTATCGAAGTGTGTGTGTGTGTGTGTGTGTGTGTGTGTGTGTGTGAGAGAGAGAGAGAGAGAGATCACGTTTCAAAAATAACCATTTCCTCTGCATTCTTTCGCAAGAATAAATGCCAAACAAAACTATCTGATTTAAAAATAGACATCAATACGTAAACATTTGCTATATATTTTGGTATCTTTGAAGAAAAAAAAAAATGACTATACTCCATTTTACTTAGAATAGTAAAAAGATTTTGCGGCTACTTTTTAAAACAATTTTTTATAAAATTAATATTAAAAAAATGTAAATCGCGACAATATTGTAATTAACATTCGAGTTATTGTAATAAAAAATTTTTTTCAACTACTTTAGGAAAATAGTTAGCTCTCTTAGAACAATGAGTTAAGCTTCCGAATTTCGTGCGTGTGTGCGCGTTAGTAAATATGTCCCGCTTTCGTTTTCGTACCTTTTCTGTCGCTCTATTTTGGGACTTAGGCAGAATACAGGCAGTGTTGAAATAATAACGCCGTTATTTAGAATCCCATTTCTATCATTGGAAGAAGAAAGGGACGTTAAGCTTTCTGTACTTTCCCCAAATAATTTAACAAACAAGACACCATAAAATTGAATATCACTTGAAAACTCTATCTAAAAAAGAAAATAAAAGTACGGTTCGTATTGTGTATAATCAAGTTATTATATTTATTACAAGATTTGTTTCTCTCAATGGGCATTTTTTTTTAATGCAAATATTAACCAGCGAGCATTAGCATATTGTCTATCTTAAACTTAATCAGACAATTGATATTCTTTCATCCGGGCAACAGGAGATAAATTTAGCCGTATTTAACGGATGTAACAAATTTTGCTTCTTGTCCAAGATTTCCTCAATCAAAAACAAAGTTTTAAAAATCTCTATCGTCTACGAATCCGTGACGGAACATGAATGTTATATTCCAAAAATCACGTGAATTCATCAAATTTCATTTTCAGCTAAAAAAAATTTTTTATAAGTATTCGAGAAGGGACCATTTTGCGTTTCCATCTTGAAACTGATAACTCTTTGTTTGTGTTTCTTTGTTTGTGTTTGTTTGTTTGTTTGTTTGTTTTGTGTTTGTTTGTTTTGTGTTTGTTTGTTTTGTGTTTGTTTGTTTTGTGTTTGTTTGTTTTGTGTGTTTGTTTGTTTTGTGTGTTTGTTTGTGTTTTTTTTTGGGGGGGGGGTGTATGTTTTTCTTTGTTTGTTTGTTTTTTTAATTAATATATGGGGGTTCTGGATAACCACCCAAATTTTCTTTTGGTGAAATTTATTATTTTTATCTTTTTACGCGCGCAATTTTTCACATTGTACTTCATTTTGCGTTAATAAGATTCAGCTAATAACCAACCATGAAATTCTATTGTCACCTGACCGATGATTTAAAAGTTTTAGTATAATTGTGATTTATGACATGACAATCGCCCTTTTCTCTTTACACGGAATAAAACCTAAAAATTAGCGAAACAAAGTAAATACAGTAAAGACTTTCAAACGAAGATAAATTGCTTCCATTTTCTCACATGGAACAAAGGGCAGATTACTCCTACAGAAATTGTCCCGAACTGGTTATCCTAACCTTAAATATACCCTAACCTAAACTTGAACAAACCTTAAACCAAGTTTAAGGTTGGTCAGCGAAAAGTTAGTTTGGTTTCGTTTAAATTCTGTAGAAGCATCAAGGTCAGCTGATGAGGTTATTGTGATTAACAACTTGTCGCAACCGAAGAAAAATGCAATTCAAATGAACATTAAAAAGCAAATGACTTGAATTCCTACACTTTCTTTTCCCGCTTCATTGGAATTCGCTTTCCTCCTCGTTCACCAAAGCAAAGGAATACGTGAACTCGAGTATTTCTAACTAATGAAAATTGTTCCAAACCCAAAGAAGCAACATATCTACGTAAAAATAGTAAGTCGACGCAAGCTAGAATCTTCTGTGGTGTTTGGAACGATTGTCATTGATCGAAAATACTTGAACTCACACATTCCTGTGAAAACTTTTTCGCTTTAGGGAGTGAGGAGAAAAACTAATTCTAATGAAGTGGAGAAGGAAAAGGGGTAGCAATTATAGTCGCTTGCTTTTTAGCCTTCGTGATTAGGATTAATGAAGTGCGTTGGTGAGCGCCATGTCCAAATATGGAATGAGCAGCGAGATAAACGAATTTGGGGTTAACTCGACTGTCACATCAAGAAACGAGGAAGAAAAAAGGCGAAGTAATTATCCGAATTTAGAGAAAGGGATGACTAAGCCTCCAACCGCAACGTTAAAAAAAAATAAGTGAAGCATGCATGCCCCCCCCCTCGTGAGTGCACAGTGAACGAGGCATAAAAAATGACTAAGTTCAGCATTTGCCCTCCCCTCCATTTAACCCCAAAAGTCCCCAAGGCCTTAACATATTTAAATTTGAGTTCAGCACCATGCAAAACTGCTAAATAGACATACACAGAAAATTTTGGACAAATATGGTAAAATAGTCCCAAAAATGGAGTGTTTTTATTAGCCCTAAAAGAGCCCCTGGGGCACAGCCAAGAGTTATTGCAAAATAGACAAACAAAATTATACAGAAATTAGTTAGTTACAACTTTTCAGAAAGTTTTATAAAAATCTTCTTTTTTTTTTTTTTTTTTAATAAGCACAAAAAGTGTCAATTTTAGCCATTTTAACATGAAAAGCACCCCTGGGATGGTGGAGGGCACCGGAGTTTTCCCAGAAAATCCGTTCTGTTACTTTTTTACTCATATATGTTTAATATTTGTGCAAAATTTCAAAAAATTCTAAGGCGTAGTTATTGAGAAAAGTGCGGACAGACGAACGGACAAGGGTAAGTTTACAGGTCTACTCTCTTTTTGTCGGGGATGGGGGGGGGGCAAAAACTGATACAATGTTAATAAGAAAGCAGAAAAGAACTGTAGTAACTCATGAAGACCCCTAAGACATTTTTTGTTCTTTACTTCGCTTCGAACTACTCTCCTCCTTGCTTCTTAAAGCAAGTGGGTTTTCATATCAACGTGTTTACTTAAAGTATTTTTAACCGTTTCGATCGTCCAAATAAACGTCTGTAACAGAATGCATATGAGTGCGTGAGAAAATATCAGCAGGAGCTGTAAGATGGCTGGCTTGCGAGGATATTAGCAGCAGTAACCAAAAAAAAAAAAAGCACATATGCAAATTAGGAAGTGTGCAAGAGCTTGCGCGACAAGAAAAGGAAAAAAAGGATATCACATGGTCGGGAGAAGAAAAAGTGCGGTTGAAAAAGATTGGCTTGCGAAGTCAGACGAGAAATGGCTGTCTACGATCGGCGTGTAGTGGAGCAGAAAGAATAAAAACTACCAGATGAGATGGACATGTGGCCCCATAGTGACAGCAAGAGGCTTAAGTTGGTGACGAGACAGGGACAAAGAAAAACGACTTGTGTTAAAAAACAAAGGAACGCAGAGTTAGATTTATTTATTTTTGTTTAAAATAAAATCTGACCCCAAGATCGCCATGGGCATGGAATATGTGCCTATATTAAAGATGACTTTCCATGTGGTAGGGACATATCCAGGGAAGATCCTAACTTACCCTATATGTGCTTCCGGGTTGCTTTAGCTCACACTACTGCATTTACTCTCTATCGCCCCCACAACAGCGGACTTACTATCTTTAAAAGCATATCTGAGAAAATTGACCAAGTCTTATCTGCTTATCCTTCAGCTAACATTCACGTATGTGGAGACTTCAATGTTCACAACGTTGAATGGTTGACCCACTCAAACAAGACCGATGATGAGGGGAGGTTCTGTCATGATTTCTCCATTGCTTATGACCTCACTCAGATTGTTCATGAATCCACCTGTGTGCCCGACAATGACGGCCAGTATGCGAGTCTACTAGACCTTTTTCTCACAACTTGCCCTGAACTATGTTCAGTTTCTGTTCTGTCTCCTCTTGGATCTTCCGACAACTCTGTTGTATCAATTAAGATAAAAATGAAATGTAATAAGTCCCCAGACGTACCTCTCCATCGTACAGTATATCGATACACTAAGGCTGACTGGGATAGCTTCCATACATTTATATCAGATCTACCTCAGCGTTCCATGTTTAAAAAAGATGTGTCCTCTATATTATCAGACCTGACGGAATGGTTAATTGTAGGTAGAGACCGTTTCATACCCTCGAAAAAGTTCCAGCAAAAACCTAACAGCCAGCCATGGTTCTCTCCAGAATGTGCTGCTGCCATTGCGCACAGAAATCACTTTTTCCACTGCTTTCAATGTAATAGATGTATGGAAACTAAAGCCGCTTTCAGGACTGCCAGAAACCATTGTAAAAAAGTAATAAAGAATGTAAGAGTTGTATGCTTCATCTGTTAAGTCCAAAGTACCTGAGCAGCGGCTTGGTTCCCATCAGTTTTGGCAAATAGCAAACAGAATCCTGAACAGAAGCGTGTGCTCTATCCCAACTATCATCAATGGACCTGAGGTAATCTCGTCAGCATCAGACAAAGCCAAACTCTTTGCCAAGAACTTTGCAGCTAATTCTACCCTTTGCGACCAAGGCCGCCAACCCCCAATATTTCCTCTTGTATCAGAAAACACGCTATGTGATATACGTATATCTGTACGTGATGTTGCCAAGCTAATCAAAAACCTAAGATTCCAGTAAAGCAACTGGCCCTGACGGTATTCCAATTATAGTACTCAAAAAACTTCAACCTGAACTAGCGCCCATACTTACAAAACTGTTTAAACGTTGTCTTAAGGAGAATAGCTTCCCATCACCCTGGAAAATTTCATCAGTATGCCCTGTATTTAAGAATTCAGGTGATCGCTCATCCCCCTCTCAGTACAGGCCAATAAGTCTCCTGTGCATCATGAGTAAGTTGCTGGAATCTGTGTTAAATACAGAAGTAATCAACCATCTCAACAAAAATAACTTTCTTAGTGACACTCAATATGGTTTCCGTTCTGCTAGATCTACAGCAGATGTGCTTACATTTATATCTCATAAGATTAGCAAATCTCTCGACGGTGGCAACCTTTCTAGGGCAAATGCTCTTGACATATCTAAGGCCTTTGAAAGGGTATGGCATAAAGGTTTACTTCACAAGATCTCCAGCTATGGTATAGCTGGAAATATCTTCTCAATTATTAAATCATTTCTTTCTGATAGGTTCATAAGAGTAGTAGTTGAGGGGCAAAAATCAGAAGCTCACAGTATTAATGCTGGAGTCCCTCAGGGGTCCATCCTGGGCCCAACTCTTTTCCTGATCTACATTAATGATCTTCCAAATCACATCCTTACATCATTTGTAGACATTTATGCTGACAACACTACCATTTATGGTAGCACATCTAAGACAGTAAACGACCAAGTTCTCTCCGATTCTCTCTCCTCTGATCTTGAGCACGTAGTACAATGGGGAAAGGAGTGGCTGGTTACTTTTAATGCATCTAAAACCACACTTCTCTCTTTACATCAACATTCTGATCCACATCTGGCATGAATTGAAATGAATGGCTCTTGTCTTCAGGAGGCCTCAAGTTTTCACAAGCTTCTGGGCTTGACCATTACTCCTGATCTTAAATGGAACACGTACATAAAATCTGTTGCCAAAGCCGCTGAAAAAATAGTGGGATCTTTCTATTGATCCGGTGGATATCTCACTGCTGATGCAATTCTCTATCTATATAAGAGCCAGGTACGTCCAAGGATGTAGTACTGTTACCACATCTGGGCAGGAGCTGCTAGAAAGAACTTGTCCTGCCTTTATAGAGTTCAAAATAGACTTTGTAACCTCATAGGAGATGTCCTTTTCTCTTCCCTGCAACCTCTATCTCACAGAAGAGATGTTGCGAGTTTGTCTCTGATGTATCGTTATTTTCATGGAAAGTGTTCGACTGAACTTCAGTGTATGGTCCCCCCCTCGCCAAACTTTCACAAGAAACACTCGTCTAGCTGTAAACACTATCAATAATTCCCCCCACTCTTTATCTGTGCCTAAACCTAAACGTAGATTCCATGAACAAAGCTTCTTTCTTAGAACTGCACGCCTATGGAATTGTCTTCCGTTTTCCTGCTTTCCGGCTGACTACAACATGGTTGTCTTCAAGTCTAACGTAAATAAGTTCTTGATGAGCCGTTCCATATAAGTTATCAACTTTACCAAATTTTCATTACTAATGATTACTATAATGTCCAATTTCTACTGTACACTCTTTAACCCTTATCCTTGAGTGGCCTCTTGGTCTTGATTATGTGGTGATGCTTGTGTAAAAAAAAAAAAAAAAAATGCGCTTGAAAGCCAAATCATAACATAATATTAGGAAAAAAAACAAACATTTGTTTATTTTCCTAATATTACGTTGTTATTTGGCTTTTAAGCGCACTTGATGCGTATTTCATTTTATTCAAATTAAATCAACGTTTCTATATGGAACTCACACCCTTGACTTTATTCTCGCGTTGCCTACGCACTGTTCCAAAATTTCAAAATACAACCGCTGAGATACAACACGTGGCTCTTTACAGACTTTTCTTTCTCCAATTTTACAACATGGAGAGAAAGAAAAAAAAATGGAAAGAAAACAACATACTGAGGATAGTTTAGCTCAGAAATATTTCTTATAAATTTCAAACAAGTAAATATTATTTAATTGGAATTCATTATTGATATGAGTATTTATTTATTTATTTATTTCGAACTATTATCCTCATCTTTCTTAGTTGTTGTCTCACGGCGTTTCGGACAATTATTCTTCTGGCCTTAGTTGGCCAAAAACGTGGTGAGACAACTATGGAAGGCAGTAATTGCTGAGAATGCAGGTAGATTTGGAGTTCCTATCCTGTTGCAGTTACCACCTGACGAAGTCCACAGGAATATTTGGCCGAAACGTTGTGAAACAACAACAAAAAAGATGAAGATAATAGTCTGCAATAAAGTAAATATTTGTTTATTTTTCTAATATTACGTTGTGATTTGTCTTTCAAGCGCACTTGATGCGTATTTTATTTTAAATAAATTAAATCAACGTTTCTATATGGAATTCACACCCTTGACGTTATTTTTGTTTGTTCCTTTTCAACAGTGCTGGACAGCGTGGGGGCCCCCAAGAGAGGTTTGAACTGTAACGGAGACGGTTTGAGCGTAACGACTATGTTACACATCTACGTGAAAGTAATAAACTAGTATTAACTCATGTAAGACCTGCGCAACAAAAATTAGTTCTCTTCAAAATTCTCAAAGACCTCAATGTATGCGCAACACTCAACCCCCCCTCCCCCCACTTCGTGCTTTTGTTTAGGGGGGGGGGCAACTTAAAAAGGACTCAATGACTCGTGTACAAGCCTTCGTCAATTCACACACATCTATACACGCACTATCAAAAACAAGGTAATCCAACACATACACAATGCCACGCTGCCAAATATTCACATATAAAAATGAAGGTCGCTCCAAAAATAAGGCCTATTTTTTTAACTCCAAAAGTTGAAAAGCTTTGAAGACAGAAGTAGTACTATTAAAACGAGCGACCTTTTGTGCTCTAGAATTTATTTTTCTACATAGTCACCATTCTCAATGCACTTTGGCCATGAATTCAATGACGCAATATCTACTTCTGGCGTTCATGATGAGTAGCTTTCTTAGTTTTACACTGTCAATATCTGCAACAGAGATATAAAACTTTCAGGTCATAAATACATAAGTTCAATCATCATAACAATGTAATTTACGATTCCGCTTAATCTATTTTTGCAGAATAAAAAATAAGACATTCGTTTGAACCGCCCACCCTCGTATATTACATAAATACGTATATTCACACCGTGAACATATTAGCCGATACAATTCTAAACCTTGTGATTACTGACCCAACTTTCTTCAGTACAATTGAAATGAATGGCTCTCGTCTGGGTGAGACCCCATGTCTTGACAGTCTTCTGGGACTGACCTTCACTCCTGATCTGAAATGGAACAACGCATACATCAAATCCGTTGCCAATGTCGCTGGAAAAATGATGGGATCATTCTACCACTCCAGTAGGTATTTCACTGCCGATGCAATCCTCCATCTGTATAAGTGATAGCTACATCCTAAAACGAATACTGCTTCCACATCTGGACAGGAGCTGCTCGGCACACCCTATTCTGCTTTGATAGTTCAAAACCGGCTTCAAAATCTAGTAGGTGATACCCTTTTTTCTTCCCTGCAATCTCTTTCCCACAGAAGAGACGTCGTGAGTTTCTCTGCTCTATCATTATTTTCATGTCAAGTGCTCGTCTGAGCTCCAATTTATGTTCCTTTCTCGCCAAACTCACAAAACAAACTCGAATAGCTACAACCACTATCAAGTTTCCCCCCACTCTTTAATTGCGCTTAAATCTAAACGCATTCCACGAACACAGCTTTTTTCCTAGAGCTGCCCTATTATGGAATACTGTTCTATTGGCCTGCTTCTTAGCAGACTATATCATAGTGGCCTTCAATTCTAACGTAAACAAATTCTTGTTGAACAGTCCGCTACAATAATCAAATTTTATCCAACTTGCACCATTAACAATTACTACACTACCACCTTACATTCAATCCTTATCTTCGAGTAGCCTTCGGGCCTTGATAAGTGGTGACTCCTTTGGTAAAAAAAAAAAAACTTCCGATAAAGAAGTCTCATAACCAAACTGTTTTGTTGATTTTATTTTAAGAGGTGAAATTTCGTATTAGCAAAGAAATAATTCCAACTTTTTCGTATAAAATTATGAATTTTGACTGCCTACTACAACGCAGATTGATTGCTAATCAATCAGGTTTTAGGTTTGATAAGAAATAAGCGAATCTTATGAATAAGTATTCATAGGTTTGTAGTCGCGACTAAGCTATGAACGGAGAAACTCGAATCAGGTTACGACTTTTGTCGAAATAAATGAAATCATTGAAAAATGCGGCACTTGTGCGTGGGTACAACATTTTTGGTTTTCAGTTTAGACATGGGGAGAGTGCATAGCAGGGGCAGAGAATCGAAAATTTATAATAAAACAATATATTATTTTAATTGGAATTCATTATTGAGATGAGTATTATATTAACTTTATTGCGGACGGTTATCATCATCTTAGTTATTGTTTCATGACGTTTCGGCAAATTATTGTTCTAGCTTTCGTCAGTTGGTAACCGCGACAGGATAGAAACTCTGAATCTTCTAACTGCATTTTCAGCAATTACTGCCATCCATAGTTATCTCACCACGTTTTTGGTCAAGTAACCCGCTGGCCGGCTTTGGGTAAGATTGAAGCCGCTGTCTTCAGACAATTTTTATCTGGAACCGTAGAGATTCGGGGCCTGTAGTGAAGTGGGTAGACGTTAAATCTCTACGGTTCCAGGTGAAAATTGTCTGAAGATAGAGGTTTCAATCCTACCCAAAGCCGGCCAGAGGCTTACTTGACCAAAAACGTGGTGAGATGACAACTATGGAAGGCAGTAATTGCTGAGAATGCAGTTAGGAGATTCAAAGTTCATATCCCGTCGTGGTTACCACCTGACGAAGGCTAGAGGAATAGTTGGCTGAAACCTCGTGAAACAAGAAAAATGCGGATAATAGTTTGCAATAAATAAATTAAGCAAAATAGTTTTTGTTTTGTTTTTTTTTTGTTTTTTTTTTAACAAATATAGTGCCTCAGTTTCTTATTAGTTCAAGTTTAGAAATGTTACAAAACTTTATATTCATGTTTTTTAAATTTTAAAATCTGTATTAAAAATAACTATGGTGTTATACGTTTCCTTTACAGTAGAAACCCGGATACGGCATTAAAAATTAACAAAATACAGTACAGTATATAATACACATGTATATAATCAAATAACATCGTAAGGTGTGGCAAACCCCGTAACTAGGGGCCGGAAAAATATCGTATTCCATATCGTAACCTGAAAAAAAAAAAAACGTATTCTCGGGCTACCGTATCCCAGGGTTCTACTTAATTCATTAAAAAACAAAATTTCTCAACAAAAGCACACATTAAAAAAATTCAGAATTCTTGCTTTGTTACTAAAAAAAAATCTTTTCGGTTTTCTATTCCGTCCTGAAGTTGCATTTGTCTGCCCTTGCTATGCACTCTCCAAATAAAAAGTTGTACTTAAGCATTTTTGGCACATGTGCTCATTTTCTTTTGTGTTCTGGTTCATTCCGGTTTGTTGAACCGCGCTGTGTATATATATATATATATATATATATATATATATATATATATATATATATATATATCGTTGATGGTCCATAACTCCGTCTAGAAAAAATATAGATAAAAATCTGTATGTTGGAAAGAAAATATCATACACCGAAAATCACGTAAATTGATCAAATTTTATTTTTATAAAGAAAATCATTTTAAATCTAATTTGATGTTTTCCGATGCACCCTCCTCCATATTAAGAATGACTTTTTAAATCTTGCAAAAGCTTGAATCATTTGGAATTATCTCCCTTGTGTAAATTGGCGCCAAGATATTGTCGATTGTCGTTTAGCCATAAGATTTTATTTATTTATTTTTTTTAAATAAAACTATTTGATCAATTTACATGATATTTGGTGTATGATTTTTTGGTGAAAGTGCACTGGGGGGACCACCCGAAGACGATCAATGCACGGTTGCCGCACTGCAATCTGCAAAGGGTGTTTATTCCGAAAGCCGTTCTTAACATGGGGAGGTTGGGGGGTGTTTATTCCTGAAGGCATTTTCTCATTTTCAACCTCCTCGTAATCAACTTTTTAAAGGTAAATCTTCGGGTGGTCCCCCAGTGAACTTTCACCGATTTTTTTTTTTTTTTTTTTCTCGTCACGAGTACACACACCAAACATTTTTTTTTTATTCATGGTGTAGGGCAGTAGTTATGGACGTATACCTATATCTATACCGTTTATTTATTCTAGGTATTCTGGTGATACGTACGCGTCATATCGAAGTCGAAGTGCGAATCGCCTAGTTGGTATCTACAAACGTTCCAATTCAGAGCAACTGCTGAACGCTGGTTTCTCTCAACCGAACGCCGATGACGTTACCCAACCGGAACTCTGGAAGAGTGACGACGACCTCTCACGGATCGCATCGTACAAAGTAATTGCTCCAAAAAGTCGCAAGAGTATTCCGGACAATGGACAATCATTATCGCGACAAATGCCGGCCGACCTTTCTGCATCCTGGTCACCTCACTACGGTCAGTGCATTTTCGTTTTTTTATGCTCACACCATTTGAACCCTGATTGTTTTGTGCATTCTGGTTTCATTTGTTAAATTTATTCACTTTCTTTCTGCATCCGGTATTCAAGCTCAAATTTAGAAAGCCCTTAGCTGGTAAACCACAGTTTAATGGCCTGGACATAATACGATGAAAAATTGTGTACGCGACAAATAGTTTTGCATTTTAAAGTATTTCTAAACGAGGAAGCATATCGAGCTAAAATATATTTAATATTACGCTTAGAATATTAAGAACGCTTGAAATCTTGATATCTACTGAAATATTGAAAAGTTTCTTTCCTAGAACTGCCCGTCTGTGGAACTGTTAGTGTTCCGCTTGTCTGCTTTCCAGCTGACTACAACATGGTCGTCTTCAAATCCAATGTGAACTGTTGAGCAGTCCCTGAAATAGTTATACCTAATTTCCACCCTTAACGATAACTACCCTGTTGTCTCGATGACTACCGTACACTCATTAACTCTTAACTCGAGGAGTGGCCCCCGGACCTTAAGTGGTGACTCCCTTGTAATAAAAAAAAATAATCGGTAACTTCCGTTTGTACGAAAACTTTACTTTTTGCTAGCGATTATTTCTGCATAATGTACACATTACAAGCGTAATACGAAATGGATTTGAAATTGAAACGTATAAAAATCTTCATCAATAACTAATCAAAGAAAACCCAGGGTACATAATTTTATCGAAATGATTTTGAATGATTCTAAATAAGTTGAAATGCTGTATGAAACAAAGAAAAAAAAACAAAAAAAAAACATACTAATTTGTCCATGCAAATTCTTTCCAATAAAAAATAATCTTTTACTGAACATTAAAGTATAATGACTGTCTTATCTCAAGTCACAGATGTACTCTTGTCCAAAAATGGAGCAAAAAAAATTTAAAAAAGTATTTTTCGCTCTGCATCCCCCCTCTCTCCCTCGCTTTGCCTTTCTCTCTCTCCCTCGCTTTGCCTTTCTCTCTCTCTCCCTCTCTTTGCCTTTCTCTCTCTCTCCCTCTCTTTGCCTTTCTCTCTCTCTCCCTCTCTTTGCCTTTCTCTCTCTCTCCCTCTCTTTGCCTTTCTCTCTCTCTCCCTCTCTTTGCCTTTCTCTCTCTCTCCCTCTCTTTGCCTTTCTCTCTCTCTCCCTCTCTTTGCCTTTCTCTCTCTCTCCCTCTCTTTGCCTTTCTCTCTCTCTCCCTCTCTTTGCCTTTCTCTCTCTCTCCCTCTCTTTGCCTTTCTCTCTCTCTCCCTCTCTTTGCCTTTCTCTCTCTCTCCCTCTCTTTGCCTTTCTCTCTCTCTCCCTCTCTTTGCCTTTCTCTCTCTCTCCCTCTCTTTGCCTTTCTCTCTCTCTCCCTCTCTTTGCCTTTCTCTCTCTCTCCCTCTCTTTGCCTTTCTCTCTCTCTCCCTCTCTTTGCCTTTCTCTCTCTCTCCCTCTCTTTGCCTTTCTCTCTCTCTCCCTCTCTTTGCCTTTCTCTCTCTCTCCCTCTCTTTGCCTTTCTCTCTCTCCCTCTCTTTGCCTTTCTCTCTCTCTCCCTCTCTTTGCCTTTCTCTCTCTCTCCCTCTCTTTGCCTTTCTCTCTCTCTCCCTCTCTTTGCCTTTCTCTCTCTCTCCCTCTCTTTGCCTTTCTCTCTCTCTCCCTCTCTTTGCCTTTCTCTCTCTCTCCCTCTCTGCACCTTCTCTCTCTCTCCCTCTCTGCACCTTCTCTCTCTCTCCCTCTCTGCCCTTCTCTCTCTCTCCCTCTCTGCCCTTCTCTCTCTCTCTCCCTCTCTGCCCTTCTCTCTCTCTCCCTCTTTGCACCTTCTCTCTCTCTCCCTCTTTGCACCTTCTCTCTCTCTCCCTCTTTGCACCTTCTCTCTCCCTCTTTGCACCTTCTCTCTCCCTCTTTGCACCTTCTCTCTCCCTCTTTGCACCTTCTCTCTCTCTCTTTGCACCTTCTCTCTCTCTCTTTGCACCTTCCCTCCCTCTCTCTCTTTGCACCTTCTCTCGCTCTCTCTCTTTGCACCTTCTCTCGCTCTCTCTCTTTGCACCTTCTCTCGCTCTCTCTCTTTGCACCTTCTCTCGCTCTCTCTCTTTGCACCTTCTCTCGCTCTCTCTCTTTGCACCTTCTCTCGCTCTCTCTCTTTGCACCTTCTCTCGCTCTCTCTCTTTGCACCTTCTCTCGCTCTCTCTCTTTGCACCTTCTCTCGCTCTCTCTCTTTGCACCTTCTCTCGCTCTCTCTCTTTGCACCTTCTCTCGCTCTCTCTCTTTGCACCTTCTCTCGCTCTCTCTCTTTGCACCTTCTCTCGCTCTCTCTCTTTGCACCTTCTCTCGCTCTCTCTCTTTGCACCTTCTCTCGCTCTCTCTCTTTGCACCTTCTCTCGCTCTCTCTCTTTGCACCTTCTCTCGCTCTCTCTCTTTGCACCTTCTCTCGCTCTCTCTCTTTGCACCTTCTCTCGCTCTCTCTCTTTGCACCTTCTCTCGCTCTCTCTCTTTGCACCTTCTCTCGCTCTCTCTCTTTGCACCTTCTCTCGCTCTCTCTCTTTGCACCTTCTCTCGCTCTCTCTCTTTGCACCTTCTCTCGCTCTCTCTCTTTGCACCTTCTCTCGCTCTCTCTCTTTGCACCTTCTCTCGCTCTCTCTCTTTGCACCTTCTCTCGCTCTCTCTCTTTGCACCTTCTCTCGCTCTCTCTCTTTGCACCTTCTCTCGCTCTCTCTCTTTGCACCTTCTCTCGCTCTCTCTCTTTGCACCTTCTCTCGCTCTCTCTCTTTGCACCTTCTCTCGCTCTCTCTCTTTGCACCTTCTCTCGCTCTCTCTCTTTGCACCTTCTCTCGCTCTCTCTCTTTGCACCTTCTCTCGCTCTCTCTCTTTGCACCTTCTCTCGCTCTCTCTCTTTGCACCTTCTCTCGCTCTCTCTCTTTGCACCTTCTCTCGCTCTCTCTCTTTGCACCTTCTCTCGCTCTCTCTCTCTTTGCACCTTCTCTCGCTCTCTCTCTCTTTGCACCTTCTCTCGCTCTCTCTCTCTGCACCTTCTCTCGCTCTCTCTCTCTGCACCTTCTCTCGCTCTCTCTCTCTTTGCACCTTCTCTCGCTCTCTCTCTTTGCACCTTCTCTCGCTCTCTCTCTTTGCACCTTCTCTCGCTCTCTCTTTGCACCTTCTCTCGCTCTCTCTCTTTGCCCCTTCTCTCGCTCTCTCTCTCCCTCTCTTTGCCTTTCTCTCTCTCTCCCTCTCTTTGCCTTTCTCTCTCTCTCCCTCTCTTTGCCTTTCTCTCTCTCTCCCTCTATTTGCCTTTCTCTCTCTCTCCCTCTCTTTGCCTTTCTCTCTCTCTCCCTCTCTTTGCCTTTCTCTCTCTCTCCCTCTCTTTGCCTTTCTCTCTCTCCCTCTCTTTGCCTTTCTCTCTCTCTCCCTCTCTTTGCCTTTCTCTCTCTCTCCCTCTCTTTGCCTTTCTCTCTCTCTCCCTCTCTTTGCCTTTCTCTCTCTCTCCCTCTCTTTGCCTTTCTCTCTCTCTCCCTCTCTTTGCCTTTCTCTCTCTCTCCCTCTCTTTGATTTCTCTCTCTCTCCCTCTCTTTGCCTTTCTCTCTCTCTCCCTCTCTGCACCTTCTCTCTCTCTCCCTCTCTGCACCTTCTCTCTCTCTCCCTCTCTGCACCTTCTCTCTCTCTCCCTCTCTGCACCTTCTCTCTCTCTCCCTCTCTGCACCTTCTCTCTCTCTCCCTCTCTGCACCTTCTCTCTCTCTCCCTCTCTGCACCTTCTCTCTCTCTCCCTCTCTGTACCTTCTCTCTCTCTCCCTCTTTGCACCTTCTCTCTCTCTCCCTCTTTGCACCTTCTCTCTCTCTCCCTCTTTGCACCTTCTCTCTCTCTCCCTCTTTGCACCTTCTCTCTCTCTCCCTCTTTGCACCTTCTCTCTCTCTCCCTCTTTGCACCTTCTCTCTCTCTCCCTCTTTGCACCTTCTCTCTCTCTCCCTCTTTGCACCTTCTCTCTCTCTCCCTCTTTGCACCTTCTCTCTCTCTCCCTCTTTGCACCTTCTCTCTCCCTCTTTGCACCTTCTCTCTCCCTCTTTGCACCTTCTCTCTCTCTCTTTGCACCTTCTCTCTCTCTCTTTGCACCTTCCCTCCCTCTCTCTCTTTGCACCTTCCCTCCCTCTCTCTCTTTGCACCTTCCCTCGCTCTCTCTCTTTGCACCTTCTCTCGCTCTCTCTCTTTGCACCTTCTCTCGCTCTCTCTCTTTGCACCTTCTCTCGCTCTCTCTCTTTGCACCTTCTCTCGCTCTCTCTCTTTGCACCTTCTCTCGCTCTCTCTCTTTGCACCTTCTCTCGTTCTCTCTCTTTGCACCTTCTCTCGCTCTCTCTTTGCACCTTCTCTCGCTCTCCCTCTCTTTGCACCTTCTCTCTCTCTCTCTCTTTGCCCTTTCTCTCGCTCTCTCTCTTTGCCCCTTCTCTCTCTCTCCTCTCTTTGCCCCTTCTCTCGCTCTCTCTCTTTGCCCCTTCTCTCGCTCTCTCTCTCCCTCTCTTTGCCTTTCTCTCTCTCTCCCTCTCTTTGCCTTTCTCTCTCTCTACCTCTCTTTGCCTTTCTCTCTCTCTCCCTCTCTTTGCCTTTCTCTCTCTCTCCCTCTCTTTGCCTTTCTCTCTCTCTCCCTCTCTTTGCCTTTCTCTCTCTCTCCCTCTCTTTGCCTTTCTCTCTCTCTCCCTCTCTTTGCCTTTCTCTCTCTCCCTCTCTTTGCCTTTCTCTCTCTCCCTCTCTTTGCCTTTCTCTCTCTCCCTCTCTTTGCCTTTCTCTCTCTCTCCCTCTCTTTGCCTTTCTCTCTCTCTCCCTCTCTTTGCCTTTCTCTCTCTCTCCCTCTCTTTGCCTTTCTCTCTCTCTCCCTCTCTTTGCCTTTCTCTCTCTCTCCCTCTCTTTGCCTTTCTCTCTCTCTCCCTCTCTTTGCCTTTCTCTCTCTCTCCCTCTCTTTGCCTTTCTCTCTCTCTCCCTCTCTTTGCCTTTCTCTCTCTCTCCCTCTCTTTGCCTTTCTCTCTCTCTCCCTCTCTTTGCCTTTCTCTCTCTCTCCCTCTCTTTGCCTTTCTCTCTCTCTCCCTCTCTTTGCCTTTCTCTCTCTCTCCCTCTCTTTGCCTTTCTCTCTCTCTCCCTCTCTTTGCCTTTCTCTCTCTCTCCCTCTCTTTGCCTTTCTCTCTCTCTCCCTCTCTTTGCCTTTCTCTCTCTCTCCCTCTCTTTGCCTTTCTCTCTCTCTCCCTCTCTTTGCCTTTCTCTCTCTCTCCCTCTCTTTGCCTTTCTCTCTCTCTCCCTCTCTTTGCCTTTCTCTCTCTCTCCCTCTCTTTGCACCTTCTCTCTCTCTCCCTCTCTGCACCTTCTCTCTCTCTCCCTCTCTTGCACCTTCTCTCTCTCTCCCTCTCTGCACCTTCTCTCTCTCTCCCTCTCTTGCACCTTCTCTCTCTCTCCCTCTTTGCACCTTCTCTCTCTCTCCTCTTTGCACCTTCTCTCTCTCTCCCTCTTTGCACCTTCTCTCTCTCTCCCTCTTTGCACCTTCTCTCTCTCTCCCTCTTTTGCACCTTCTCTCGCTCTCTCTCTTTGCACCTTCTCTCGCTCTCTCTCTTTGCACCTTCTCTCGCTCTCTCTCTTTGCACCTTCTCTCGCTCTCTCTCTTTGCACCTTCTCTCGCTCTCTCTCTTTGCACCTTCTCTCGCTCTCTCTCTTTGCACCTTCTCTCGCTCTCTCTCTTTGCACCTTCTCTCGCTCTCTCTCTTTGCACCTTCTCTCGCTCTCTCTCTTTGCACCTTCTCTCGCTCTCTCTCTTTGCACCTTCTCTCGCTCTCTCTCTTTGCACCTTCTCTCGCTCTCTCTCTTTGCACCTTCTCTCGCTCTCTCTCTTTGCACCTTCTCTCGCTCTCTCTCTTTGCACCTTCTCTCGCTCTCTCTCTTTGCACCTTCTCTCGCTCTCTCTCTTTGCACCTTCTCTCGCTCTCTCTCTTTGCACCTTCTCTCGCTCTCTCTCTTTGCACCTTCTCTCGCTCTCTCTCTTTGCACCTTCTCTCGCTCTCTCTCTTTGCACCTTCTCTCGCTCTCTCTCTTTGCACCTTCTCTCGCTCTCTCTCTTTGCACCTTCTCTCGCTCTCTCTCTTTGCACCTTCTCTCGCTCTCTCTCTTTGCACCTTCTCTCGCTCTCTCTCTTTGCACCTTCTCTCGCTCTCTCTCTTTGCACCTTCTCTCGCTCTCTCTCTTTGCACCTTCTCTCGCTCTCTCTCTTTGCACCTTCTCTCGCTCTCTCTCTTTGCACCTTCTCTCGCTCTCTCTCTTTGCACCTTCTCTCGCTCTCTCTCTTTGCACCTTCTCTCGCTCTCTCTCTTTGCACCTTCTCTCGCTCTCTCTCTTTGCACCTTCTCTCGCTCTCTCTCTTTGCACCTTCTCTCGCTCTCTCTCTTTGCACCTTCTCTCGCTCTCTCTCTTTGCACCTTCTCTCGCTCTCTCTCTTTGCACCTTCTCTCGCTCTCTCTCTTTGCACCTTCTCTCGCTCTCTCTCTTTGCACCTTCTCTCGCTCTCTCTCTTTGCACCTTCTCTCGCTCTCTCTCTTTGCACCTTCTCTCGCTCTCTCTCTTTGCACCTTCTCTCGCTCTCTCTCTTTGCACCTTCTCTCGCTCTCTCTCTTTGCACCTTCTCTCGCTCTCTCTCTTTGCACCTTCTCTCGCTCTCTCTCTTTGCACCTTCTCTCGCTCTCTCTCTTTGCACCTTCTCTCGCTCTCTCTCTTTGCACCTTCTCTCGCTCTCTCTCTTTGCACCTTCTCTCGCTCTCTCTCTTTGCACCTTCTCTCGCTCTCTCTCTTTGCACCTTCTCTCGCTCTCTCTCTTTGCACCTTCTCTCGCTCTCTCTCTTTGCACCTTCTCTCGCTCTCTCTCTTTGCACCTTCTCTCGCTCTCTCTCTTTGCACCTTCTCTCGCTCTCTCTCTTTGCACCTTCTCTCGCTCTCTCTCTTTGCACCTTCTCTCGCTCTCTCTCTTTGCACCTTCTCTCGCTCTCTCTCTTTGCACCTTCTCTCGCTCTCTCTCTTTGCACCTTCTCTCGCTCTCTCTCTTTGCACCTTCTCTCGCTCTCTCGCTTTGCACCTTCTCTCGCTCTCTCGCTTTGCACCTTCTCTCGCTCTCTCGCTTTGCACCTTCTCTCGCTCTCTCCTTTGCACCTTCTCTCGCCCTCTCGCTTTGCACCTTCTCTCGCCTTCTCGGCTTTGCACCTTCTCTCGCCCTCTCTTTGCACCTTCTCTCGCCCTCTCTTTGCACCTTCTCTCGCCCTCTCTTTGCACCTTCTCTCGCCCTCTCTTTGCACCTTCTCTCGCCCTCTCTTTGCACCTTCTCTCGCTCTCTCTTTGCACCTTCTCTCGCTCTCTCTTTGCACCTTCTCTCGCTCTCTCTTTGCACCTTCTCTCGCTCTCTCTTTGCACCTTCTCTCGCTCTCTCTTTGCACCTTCTCTCGCTCTCTCTTTGCACCTTCTCTCGCTCTCTCTTTGCACCTTCTCTCGCTCTCTCTTTGCACCTTCTCTCGCTCTCTCTTTGCACCTTCTCTCGCTCTCTCTTTGCACCTTCTCTCGCTCTCTCTTTGCACCTTCTCTCGCTCTCTCTTTGCACCTTCTCTCGCTCTCTCTTTGCACCTTCTCTCGCTCTCTCTTTGCACCTTCTCTCGCTCTCTCTTTGCACCTTCTCTCGCTCTCTCTTTGCACCTTCTCTCGCTCTCTCTTTGCACCTTCTCTCGCTCTCTCTTTGCACCTTCTCTCGCTCTCTCTTTGCACCTTCTCTCGCTCTCTCTTTGCACCTTCTCTCGCTCTCTCTTTGCACCTTCTCTCGCTCTCTCTTTGCACCTTCTCTCGCTCTCCTGCTTTGCACCTTCTCTCGCTCTCTCGCTTTGCACCTTCTCTCGCTCTCCTGCTTTGCACCTTCTCTCGCTCTCCTGCTTTGCACCTTCTCTCGCTCTCTCCTGCTTTGCACCTTCTCTCGCTCTCTCGCTTTGCACCTTCTCTCGCTCTCTCGCTTTGCACCTTCTCTCGCTCTCTCGCTTTGCACCTTCTCTCGCTCTCTCGCTTTGCACCTTCTCTCGCTCTCTCGCTTTGCACCTTCTCTCGCTCTCTCGCTTTGCACCTTCTCTCGCTCTCTCGCTTTGCACCTTCTCTCGCTCTCTCGCTTTGCACCTTCTCTCGCCCTCTCTTTGCACCTTCTCTCGCCCTCTCTTTGCACCTTCTCTCGCCCTCTCTTTGCACCTTCTCTCGCCCTCTCTTTGCACCTTCTCTCGCCCTCTCTTTGCACCTTCTCTCGCTCTCTTGCACCTTTTGCACCTCTCTTTGCACCTCTCTCTCGCCCTCTCTTTGCACCTTCTCTCGCCCTCTCTTTGCACCTTCTCTCGCCCTCTCTTTGCACCTTCTCTCGCCCTCTCTTTGCACCTTCTCTCGCCCTCTCTTTGCACCTTCTCTATCTCTCTCTTTGCACCTTCTCTATCTCTCTCTTTGCACCTTCTCTATCTCTCTCTTTGCACCTTCTCTATCTCTCTCTTTGCACCTTCTCTATCTCTCTCTTTGCACCTTCTCGCTCTCTCTCTTTGCACCTTCTCTCGCTCTCTCTCTTTGCACCTTCTCTCGCTCTCTCTCTTTGCACCTTCTCTCGCTCTCTCTCTTTGCACCTTCTCTCGCTCTCTCTCTTTGCACCTTCTCTCGCTCTCTCTCTTTGCACCTTCTCTCGCTCTCTCTCTTTGCACCTTCTCTCGCTCTCTCTCTTTGCACCTTCTCTCGCTCTCTCTCTTTGCACCTTCTCTCGCTCTCTCTTTGCACCTTCTCTCGCTCTCTCGCTTTGCACCTTCTCTCGCCCTCTCTTTGCACCTTCTCTCGCCCTCTCTTTGCACCTTCTCTCGCTCTCTCTTTGCACCTTCTCTCGCTCTCTCTTTGCACCTTCTCTCGCTCTCTCTTTGCACCTTCTCTCGCTCTCTCTTTGCACCTTCTCTCGCTCTCTCTTTGCACCTTCTCTCGCTCTCTCTTTGCACCTTCTCTCGCTCTCTCTTTGCACCTTCTCTCGCTCTCTCTTTGCACCTTCTCTCGCTCTCTCTTTGCACCTTCTCTCGCTCTCTCTTTGCACCTTCTCTCGCTCTCTCTTTGCACCTTCTCTCGCTCTCTCTTTGCACCTTCTCTCGCCCTCTCTTTGCACCTTCTCTCGCCCTCTCTTTGCACCTTCTCTCGCCCTCTCTTTGCACCTTCTCTCGCCCTCTCTTTGCACCTTCTCTCGCTCTGTCTTTGCACCTTCTCTCGCTCTGTCTTTGCACCTTCTCTCGCTCTGTCTTTGCACCTTCTCTCGCTCTGTCTTTGCACCTTCTCTCGCTCTGTCTTTGCACCTTCTCTCGCTCTGTCTTTGCACCTTCTCTCGCTCTGTCTTTGCACCTTCTCTCGCTCTGTCTTTGCACCTTCTCTCGCTCTCTCTTTGCACCTTCTCTCGCCCTCTCTTTGCACCTTCTCTCGCCCTCTCTTTGCACCTTCTCTCGCCCTCTCTTTGCACCTTCTCTCGCCCTCTCTTTGCACCTTCTCTCGCCCTCTCTTTGCACCTTCTCTCGCCCTCTCTTTGCACCTTCTCTCGCCCTCTCTTTGCACCTTCTCTCGCCCTCTCTTTGCACCTTCTCTCGCCCTCTCTTTGCACCTTCTCTCGCCCTCTCTTTGCACCTTCTCTATCTCTCTCTTTGCACCTTCTCTATCTCTCTCTTTGCACCTTCTCGCTCTCTCTCTTTGCACCTTCTCGCTCTCTCTCTTTGCACCTTCTCTCGCTCTCTCTCTTTGCACCTTCTCTCGCTCTCTCTCTTTGCACCTTCTCTCGCTCTCTCTCTTTGCACCTTCTCTCGCTCTCTCTCTTTGCACCTTCTCTCGCTCTCTCTCTTTGCACCTTCTCTCGCTCTCTCTCTTTGCACCTTCTCTCGCTCTCTCTCTTTGCACCTTCTCTCGCTCTCTCTCTTTGCACCTTCTCTCGCTCTCTCTCTTTGCACCTTCTCTCGCTCTCTCTCTTTGCACCTTCTCTCGCTCTCTCTCTTTGCACCTTCTCTCGCTCTCTCTCTTTGCACCTTCTCTCGCTCTCTCTCTTTGCACCTTCTCTCGCTCTCTCTCTTTGCACCTTCTCTCGCTCTCTCTCTTTGCACCTTCTCTCGCT
>NC_136508.1:65835474-65902974 GCF_053919585.1 Euprymna scolopes
TTTTCAAATCAGGTTTTTTTTTTGTTTTTTTTTTTAACTAAACCTTGATCCTTGCTCCTTTAATTGAAAAAACAAATTAGGGTTTACATTTTGTAACGTGCATCCAGGAGATAAGCGCCCGCGTGTTTGCATGTTGTGTGGGTACGTGGGAGAGACGGATGAGGGGAAAAAGACTTACCTCGAGACCAGCTCAGCGTTACCGACCAAAAATAGAAAAGAAAGACCAAGATGGCGGCCGCCGTCTTTTGTAAATTATGATGTCTCGCAAAGTCACACGAATTCTCGGAATATGCAAATTTAGCCGGCCTAGAACGACGATAAAAGAGGGTGAGGGGAAAGACGTGATGAGCGACGATTGAGTTGGCTGGGGAATCGTGTGGCTGTTGCTTCTTGTGCCGTGTGAGGATATTTTACCGTTGTTGGAATCCGTGCAGAACCGGTGTAAAAAGATTATTGAATTGCTGCAACATTTATAACATCTTTTCCTGAACTTACCGTGTTAAAGAGAGAGTCGGGCGCCATCTTGAATTTTTCCTTACACATTTCTGTTACAAGCTATTTCGGCCATTTGGCCTCTAGGACTATGACCGAGTCGAAATTTGACTTAAAGCTCATACCCGAGTTTGACGGGTCCACATCCATCGTCAACTGGGTTGAAAGGGTCGAGCTGACGTGCGACCTTTGTGAGGTGAAAAGGGTACACACTGTGATTCCCCTGAGATTGGCTGGGGGTGCCTTAAGTGTATATCAGCAACTCAGTGCTGCCGAAAAGGGAGATGTCATCGCAATTAAAGCTGCGCTGTACAAGGCATTTGCCATGGATCCTTGTACGGCCTATGAAAAATTTGCTTCCGGAAAACTTCTACCGGAGGAAAGCGTGGACGTTTTCTTCGCTGAGTTAAAGAAACTCGCAGTTCTGTTCGGTGGAGGGGTGTCGGAGCGGACGCTCGCGTACGCGTTTGTGGCGGGCCTTCCCATTCGGGTGAAGCAGCTACTGAGAGCCTCAACCAGCGTTTCAACAACGACCATGGAACACCACTTGATGGAACGTGCTCGAGTCATCATCAAAGATGAGGAGGACCTGGGGGAACCAGTTGTGATGGCGACACAGACAGGCCAGATTGGCGCTCGGGAGATTCCGAATCGGAACCCTGCAAGCAATGGGAAATGTTTTCGCTGCGGCCGACGCGGACATTTTGCAAGGAATTGCACCAACAGGGGGCGTGTGCACTGTTTAAAGTGTGGCGGTTTGGGGCATCTAGCCCAAAACTGTGCGGGAAACGTATCAGGGGAGAGGACGTCAGCGCCGCCCTGCTCCCCGAGCAAAATTTGAACAAGGCGCAACCAGTGATGACCGTCTACGTAAACAGGATACCCTGCTCAGCACTTCTCGACTCGGGCTGTTCGCATACTATAGTGAGCGCCAGGCTGTGTCCAAGTTGGACTAAGAGGAAGATCAAAGTCACCACGATAGGAGGCGAGACCCAAACATGCTGTGGAGCTGGAACTGTCAAGATCTACACGGACACCGGTGCAGCCACTAAGATCAATGTGCTCGTGACCCACGGAAATCTTCTGGGGTTTGACCTGTTGCTCGGATACAATGCCATCAAGGCACTGGGGGGAGTCGCAATTCATCGGGATGGAAAGGTGCGATTCTTGGAGGCCCCAGTGTGTGCAGCGCTCCATATCGATCGGCCGGATTTTACAGTGGACTACGACTCGCGCAAGAGGGCCTGGATTGCATCTTGGAAGTGGACCGAGGGAATGGCACCGACTAAACTCAAGAATGGGGTTGCAGAGTACCCTATACCCAGTGAGGCCCGAGCAGAATACAAAAGGGAACTAAAGGCGTGGATCCAAGATGGCTGGTTAATCCCCTACCCTGAGGACAAGCTTGGGCCTCCCAAGGGTCTAATACCCTTGATGGCAGTAGTCCAGCATAACAAGTCGAAAGTACGGCCCGTGCTGGACTATAGGGAGCTTAACAAGCATATTGAAGCCTACACTGCCGATGCTGACGTATGCGCCAGTAAATTGAGGGAATGGCGTCAGAAAGGCACTAATGTCTCGATATTGGATTTGCGAAAAGCCTATTTACAGGTGCGAGTTGATGAGACGTTGTGGCCGTTCCAGACAGTTTGGTTCCAGGGCAGAGGTACTGCCTTACACGCCTTGGCTTTGGCCTAAATGTGGCACCACAGATCATGAAGACTATTGTCAACACAGTATTGTCCCAAGAAAAGCCCATGAGGGACTCAACGTCAGCTTACATTGATGACGTATACGTCAATGAAGCTGTACAGTCTGTGTCGTGTGTCAAAGAAAAGTTGGCTCAGTTTGGTCTGGAATGCAAGAATCCCGAACGTTTAAGGGAAGGAGCACGTGTATTGGGATTGGATGTTTATGAAGAAGATGGCACCCTACAATGGAGGCGTGGCAGTGAAATTCCAAGCATCCCCAACCTTGTTACAAGGCGGACCGTTTTTTCTTGGTGTGGAAAACTTGTTGGTCACTTACCGGTCTGTGGCTGGCTCCGCGCAGCTGTTGGTGTGATTAAACGCAGAGCAAATTTAACAACCATGGGTTGGGATGACATATCCGATGATGTCCTAACTCTGATGATTAAAGAGACACTGGAGAGAGTGAACAAGAAGGACCCTGCCTGTGGGCGGTGGTGTGTTAACGGAGACAACGTAGGTGTGGGTTGATGCCAGTTCTTTGGCGTTGGGAGTATCGTTGGAGCAAGGAGGAAACGTGTTCGAGGATGCGTGTTGGCTGCGGCCCGTAACAGATTCTCAGCATATCAACCTGGCAGAGCTGGACGCTGTTGTAAAGGGGGTAAATCTGGCCCTGCAGTGGCAGTCTAAGAAGTTGACCTTGTACACAGATTCTCTCTCTTTCAGGACGGACACAAATCCGTACCAAGGCAGCAAGCGAAATATTAATACGGAGAAGGCTAGACACACTAAAAAAACCTGGTATCTGAGTATGGGCTATCACTGAGCGTCACTCTGGTGCCATCACATTGTAATCGTGCTGACCAACTGACCCGTGTACCTCACAAATGGTATGAAGCCGCAAAGATGGGAATGGAGATTACTGCTCGATCTTGTGCAGTTGTAATCGACCCATTTCAAATACAAAAAATTCATGCACAGAGCGGACATCCGGGTATCAAGAGGACCCTTTATTTTGTGAGGCGCGCATACCCAGCAGTGACCAAGATGGATGTCAGACAGATCGTCAGAAATTGTGAGGCTTGCCAGTCTATTGATCCTGCACCAGAGCGATGGCAAGAAGGGTCGCTTGGAAGTTGAGTGTGTGGCAGCGGCTGGCCATGGATATTACCCATTACAGTGGCAAGCCCTTTCTAACTCTCATTGATTGCGGGCCTACAAGATTTGCGGTGTGGCGGCAGATGACCAGACAGGATTCAGCAAATGTTGTTCGCCACCTATCATCCATTTTTTTTTTAGCGAGGTGCGCCGGAAGAGCTCCTGACTGACAATGCTGCAACGTTTTGTAGCCAACAAGTTCGGCAGTTGTTAGATGAGTGGGGCGTCCGACTACGGTTGCGCATGTGCCGTCAGGAAATGGCATTGCTGAAAGAAGTCATCGCAGCATCAAGAGAATTGCTGCCAGGAAGCGATGTACTATTGCGGAAGCCACATATTGGTACAACATTACGCCAAAGGACGGGACGTCCCCTTCAACCGCACCTGCAAATGCTATTTACACGTACCGAGTCGGAGTGAAGGGAATCAATACTACGCAGCCAACTGACAAGGGAGCATATAACAGATATGTAGTGGGAGATCCAGTGTGGGTGCGGCCCCCATGAAATCGGTGCACTGACAAGTTTAAGCGAGGACAAATATCTGGAGTGATTAGCCAGCAGTCTGTTTTGGTCGATGGAATCCTACGACATGTGCGAGATCTTCGCCCAGCTACCGAGGTGCGTCACACAACTACAGAAGAAAGCAGTGAAGCGTCTAGCGATGAGCTGCCAATGCACGGATTCAGTGAGCCCCCTCCAGAGACTGATAGCGATACTTCATCTGATGAGGCGGAACCAGATCCAGAGCCCGAATCTGAAACAGTGAATGTACCTCTTCGCAGAAGCACACTCACTAAAAGGCCACCCCCCCCCAGTGCTCTCTATGTGATCATCAGATCAGGGGGGAGTGTAACGTGTTTCCAGGAGATAAGCGCCCGCGTGTTTGCATGTTGTGTAGGTACGTGGGAGAGACGGATGAGGGGAAAAAGACTTACCTCGAGACCAGCTCAGCGTTACCGACCAAAAATAGAAAAGAATAACCAAGATGGCGGCCGCCGTCTTTTGTAAATTATGATGTCTCGCAAAGTCACACGAATTCTCGGAATATGCAAATTTAGCCGGCCTAGAACGACGATAAAAGCGGGTGAGGGGAAAGACGTGATGAGCGACGATTGAGTTGGCTGGGGAATCGTGTGGCTGTTGCTTCTTGTGCCGTGTGAGGATATTTTACCATTGTTGGAATCCGTGCAGAACCGGTGTAAAAAGATTATTGAATTGCTGCAACATTTATAACATCTTTTCCTGAACTTACCGTGTTAAAGAGAGAGTCGGGCGCCATCTTGAATTTTTCCTTACACATTTCTGTTACATATTTTTCGAGTAGTTATAAGCTTGGAAAGACAGGGGGTCGAATTATTCAATATTTTTCACAAAGTTTCTGACACACCTAGTGCGCCACCACCGAGAATCGAAACCGAAACGGTTAGCTTACGATTTATTTTTTTTCTTTTGACGTTAAGGCCTGAGCTATGAAGACATGTTCGCTGCAAAGCTAAAAATTAAAACATGAACCAATAACTATTACGTTACGCATGCATATTCGTAATGCCGTCGTTCGACCTTCACCTGGCAAATTCCATTCATCTCTTTAATTTTCACACGTTTGCACCGATCTTTCACAGCCAAAACCCAAATACAAAGTTTTGCACGAGTTCGAATACTCTATATATGAAGTTTTGTTTGTAGACAATAAAATTTTTAAATATATATACGTATTCATAAATATATAGAGAAAGAGGTTTGTTTTTACTATAAGCTTTTTACACAAATATTGCACAATTGTTTTTTTTTGGGGGGGGGGGGCGCGTTTAAATTAAGATATATCAAAATTTGAATTTAACTTTAAGTATTATGGTATCTGTTCAGTGCACATTTAACTCTAAATATGGCAAACCACTTATAATTCCGTAACTGTAAAAACTTTTTTTAAAAATTAACAATTATAATAAACAGAACGACTCCTAGAAATCTATCTATATTCTTTTTACATTTTAATATATTTTCATAGTAATGTTTTTGTTGTGTCACAAAAAACTTTCTTCATGTCACAAGTGTCACGCTCATACATGAATTCCATAGCAAATATAACATACTGACCCAACGGGTCACGAGTAGTCTAGTGGTTAACTAAAGATGAACTAATAGGGAAATAAATAAAATGAATGTTTTTTTTGTTTTTTTTTTTTACATAGGCATCACCACATTATCAAGGCCAAGAGGCCACTCAAGGATAAGGGTTAAAGAGTGTACAGTAGAAATTGGACATTATAGTAATCATTAGTAATGAAAATTTGGTAAAGTTGATAACTTATATGGAACGGCTCATCAAGAACTTATTTACGTTAGACTTGAAGACAACCATATTGTAGTCAGCCGGAAAGCAGGAAAACGGAAGACAATTCCACAGGCGTGCAGTTCTAAGAAAAAAGCTTTGTTCATGGAATCTACGTTTAGGTTTAGGCACAGATAAAGAGTGGGGGGAATTATTGATAGTGTTTACAGCTAGACGAGTGTTTCTTGTGAAAGTTTGGCAAGGGGGGACCATAGATTGAAGCTCAGTCGAACACTTTCCATGAAAGTAACGATACATCAGAGACAAACTCGCAACATCTCTTCTGTGAGATAAAGGTTGTAAGGAAGAGAAAAGGACATCTCCTACGAGGCTACGAAGTCTATTTTGAACTCTATCTACTCTATTGAATGTTTAAAAGCTAGAAATTTTGCAGATGAATGCGATTCTACGACCCATATACAAGAAAGTTGTATTTTCTTTTTTAAATAAATAGGAAAAAGTGTTTTAAATAAGAATATCAATACACAAAAAGACCCAAATTTATAGGAGTATAGATGATTTCATGTATCCACATAAAATATAAGGAGATATGACATTTTGTGCACTGATTTGTATTAATTCAAAGCTTCAACAGTGGTCAATACGTGAGTTGAACTTGGTAGTAAGTTATGAAAATATGGCAATTAAGCTACACAGAATATTTGGAGTTTCATCCCCGTAGAAAATTAGTCGATAAAATGCATATAATTCGTTATCTGGTGTCTTATGTATATGTGTGTGTGTATATGTATATGTGTGTGTGTGTATATATATATATATATATATATAATATATATATATATATATATATACCTGCCTCATGGTCGGGTCACCGGCGACTGAACTGGTTCCTCCACCAGACTTCTTTGGCGAGGAGAGTGGCTAGTCTCCCTGAAGGATTAAAAACAAGACCTTCCAAAGGGCCGAATGAACCCTTTTTCAGGGTCAACGGCCAACTAGCACCGTGTGTGTTTGTGTGTTGGGGTGGAGAGGGCTCCCATAAGCAGTGGTGAAGGCAACCTTTCTAGAAGCAAATCTCCGATTTAAAAAAAACAAAGCGGGAGACCAGTACCCGCATTAAGCTGGTCTGCAGTTTAACTAGTTGCTGGCTATCTTGCTCTTGCTTGTTGCTGGATCTCAACATTTTGAACCGAGAGAGAGACTTAGCTGTCGTACAAAGCTAAGACTCTGTAACATCATCTGTGTATAGATACTCCCTCAGGCATTTGTCTATTAAAATGGTCCTGTGGCGATGGAAGTCATTTTTGGGCTCATGGACACTTAGTGTCTGAGAGAGTGGCCCTCGTCTGACAAGACGTTGCAATCTTTTTATATATATATATATATATATATATATATATATGGTTTAGTTTAGCGATTTAAACAATTACATTCTGTAAACATTGTTTTTTATTATTTAAAATCCGCCTACTAATAAACTTTTATATCACAATGTTTCCCTTGAATGAATTTGATTTATATTTTAGAGGAAATGTTGTTTACAATCGAAGATATTTTTTTTTTATTCAATTCTCATCAGATCCGTCCAAGCACAGCTAATGCTAGCAAGTGGGTTTGTTCATCCTGGCATTTTGCCAGACCAAACCTAGATTAACCCACTAAGTTTTTTGGTTTTTTTTCTGTTCTTTTGTCGCAGATTGGTTCCCAGTTAGGTTTTACTATTTATATACAACAAATTAGTTCGGCATAATCACGTTGACACACACGTTCCCGCCAGATCACAGAAGGTATACACCGATGAGCCTCACTAATACCTTATGGGTGACCATTGGAAATACTAGGCATTGTATAGGGAAGCGAGACAGTACTACTATCAAAGGAAAAGTTAGGCGCCTCATACCCTCCGTTAGTCTGTGTGGGGAAACCCCTGGGCAAGGTCGAGTCCCCACTTAAGCTCCTTGATAAGCGTAATGTGAGGTCATGGAAAGCAGGTGACTGATGTAATATGGAAGCACTACAATCTATGGTAGTACATCAAAGACCGTAAAAGTTCTCTCTGATTCTCTCTCCTCTGATCTTGAGCATGTGATACAATGGGGAAGGAGGTGGCTGTTCACTTTTAATGCATCTAAAACCAAGCTTCTGTCTCTAAATCATCTACGCTCTGATACCGATCTGGCATCAAGTGAAATGAATAGCTCTCATCTTGGGGAGGCTTCATGTTTCGACAAGCTGACCTTTCGATTTCGATGACCTGAAATGGAACACATAAATCAAATCCATTGCCAAGGTCGCTGTGAAAACGGTAGGATCCTTCTACCACTCCAGTGGATATTTCACTCCTGATGCAATTCTCTACTTATATAAAAGCCAGGTACGGCCAATGATGGAGTACTGTTGCCATCTCTTGGCAGGAGCTGCTAGAAGCAGCTTATTCTGCCTTGACAGAGTTCAAAATAAACTTCGTAGCTTAGTGGGGGGTGCCCTTTTCTCTTCCCTGCAACCTCTTCCCCACAGAAGAGACGTTGCGAGCCTGTCTCTGCTTTATCGTTATTTTCATGGCAAGTGCTCATCTGAGCTTCAATCTATGGTCCTCCCTCGCCAAATTTTCACGAAAAACACTCGTCTGGCCAGAACCACTATCAATAATTTCCCACACTCCTTGTCTGTGCCTAGATCTACATGTAGATTCCACGAACAAAGCTTTTCTTAGAACTGCATGCTTGTGGAATTCTCTTCCGATTGCCTGCTTTCCAACTGACTACAATTAGATTGTCTTCAAGTCCAATGTAAAAAAAGTTCTTGATGAACCGTCCCCCAAGTAATCCAATTTACAAAATTCCCATACTTATGTTTACTACGCTATAATCGCATTGACTAATGTATACCCATTAGCCCTTATCCCCGAGTGGCCTCCGGCCTTTAATAAGTGGTGATTCCTGTGTAAAAAAAAAAAATCAGGTATAATTCCGTTCATGGTTTAGTATATCATTGTACTGAGTACAATGGTCAGGACAATCGCCCAGTATGGGCAGTGTTCGGACAGAAAGAAATGGCAACCTACTGTCTGTACAAATAAAGCTGTGGCAATACATCAAAAATATTTTCAAGAAAACATGAATGGGGTTGTGAATTATGAGGAATAATAAATGCATGAATGTCTTTAGAGAGAGATATATAGGGAGTCATAGCCGTCAATGCCTGAACCAGACAGGACATCACTTGAATAAATGAATGGACACAACAAATTAAGGCACGACAAAGCACAACTGTCTCTGCTGATTCTCTATTCCTGCAATATATTTAGGCACGACAAATTGCTCCTGCTGCTTTTTTTTCGCTTTAATACGAGTCAAACATAAGTTTCCTTAAGTTAAAAGAAAAATGTTTACTTTTTTTTTTTAAATCGTAAATGTTTTTGTCCATTTTTATGGTATTTAATATTAAATGCTTACCAAAATTTGAATTAAATTCATCAACAAATTATTTCAGCCCCACCCCCAGTCTCGGCCTGTCAGGCTGGGAGAAGAAAATTTTTTTTTTTTTTTTTTTTTACAGTGTGCCAGTCCGTCTAAATTAAAATTGTTTGTTTCTTGTTCTCAACATCAGAATCTCAGATTAGCCGAATGATGTACCTAACTATCACACTTATAGGGAATCCGCAGAAGCAGTTGTCGTGCTGGTCATACATAAGTAGTAAAACGTTTACCATATATTTTCGGAAAATCTCATTTATAAAACTCGCTGTCTGTCTCCATATTTTCAAATTCTTTCTCTTCCGAAACTAAAAGGCGCAGAGCGGCGCTAGGAGCCTCAAATGATTGAATTTTATCGACCTTTATGGGTCTTCAGTCGGTTAAAATAGTTCTTAAGGGGTCAAGAGATCACAATTAAAAAAAAATTTGTTATACATTTTGTACATTCATGTTAGTTTATTTTTAATTAGTTCATATGTGTGTCACGTGGTAACGTCAACAACTTTGAAAGCTAGTTTTGCTTTCGGTGTCGATTCTCGCTGATGGCGCCCAAATACTTTCTTTTTAACATTCACGACTCTATAATATATACGAAATCTGGACAAATTAAAATATCATATTTAAGCGTATTTTACGACCGAGCAAAACTGGGGGCCTCCTCCTCCTCCTCGCTTGTCAGGAATTAAAAAAAAAAAGAAAAAGAAAAAAAGCTGAACATTCTTTTGAAGAATTGGACAGAAAGGGAAAATATTTTTGATTAAGGATAATGCCTAAGGAAAGTAACCATCATTTTTTGAGATTACAATTAATCCGCATTAAATCTGTTTAATAATTCATAACTCATATCGTCATAAAAAAATATGAGATAAATGAAGTGACAATTATGTAGATCGACATCAGACAATATAATGCAATAAAAAACATTTTTGATTTCGATATTAGCTAGTAGCACCGAAGTCATTCATTTTACTTTTGAAATCATTGCTATATATATATTGGGTACAATATAATCAAGAGAATTAGCTCTATAATAATAAATATGAAATTAGCATGAATTATAAGTGTATTTTAGGACCGGGAAGGGCCGCTTAACCCACCCCCATCGCTAGTAGTTAATAAAATGAAATAAACTATTTCGATTAAAAATTAATTACCATGTAATCGGAAGAAAAACAGGTGTGAAATGTGTAAGTATGCTACAAGAATTGAGTCGAAAGTTTACAAAATCGATCTTAATAGACCGGAAGTTCTGTACTAATAGACCGGAAGTTCTATACTATGTAAAAACGATCGAAGTTAAACTGAAAGGAAATAAGTTTGCGAATATTTTATTTATATATATATATATATATATATATATATATATATATATATATATATATATATATATATATAGCACAAGACTTTACGTTGTTTCAGTACTCAGGTGTTCGTATTCTTGATGCCGGCAGTTTGTTTGACGAAAAAAAGTATTAAGACGTCTCCCCCCCCCTATTACTACGTAATGATGCATTGATTTTAACTTTAAAACTTTCTTCATTTAATAATTACAAACATGAATAAATTATCGTCTATACACAATTTTTATCGCATTATTGTCTGACGTCATCCAATGATTGTCTTCACTTTTTCCATAGATACCAACGTAATAGATGTACTGAGACTAAACCTGCTTTCAGGACTGCCAGCAACCACTGTAAAAGAGTAATAAAAAAAAAATACAAGAGAGCTATATGCTCGGTCCGTTAAATCCAAAGTAGCTGAGCAGCGGCTTGGTTCCCATCAGTTTTGACAAATAGCAAACAGGATCAATGGACCAGAGATCACCTCGGCAGCATCACGCAAGGCCAAACTATTTGCCAAGAACTTTGCAGCCAATTCTACCCTATGCAACAAAGGCCATCAACTCCCTGTATTTCCTCCTTTAACAGACAACACGCTATGCAGCATACAATTATCTGTGCGTGAGGTCGCTAAGCTGATCAAGAACCTTGATTCCAGTAAAGCAACTGGCCCAGACGGCGTCCCAATTATAGTGTTGAAAAAGCTTCAACCAGAACTTGCCCCCATACTTACAAAACTGTTTAAGCATTGTCTTAAGAAGTGTTTCCCAACACCCTGGAAAACCTCATCAGTATGCCCTGTATTTAAGAATTCAGGTGATAAGTCATCTCCCTCTCAGTACAGACCAATAAGTCTCCTGTGTGTCATGAGTAAGCTGCTGGAATCCATATTAAATAGAGAAGTAGTCAACCATCTTAGCAGAAATAACCTTAGTGACATGCAATATGGTTTCCGTTCTGCTAGATCTACAGCAGATGTGCTAACTGTTATATCATAGGATTAGTAAATCTCTCGACAAAGGCTTGCTTTCTAGGACAATTGCTTTTGACATATCAAAGGCCTTTGACAAGGTATGGCATAAGGGCCTACTTAACAAGATTTCAAGCTACGGTATAACTGGAAATGTTTTCTCAATTATTAAATCGTTTCTTTGATAGGCTCATAAGAGTAGTGGTTGATGGGCAGAAATGAGAAGCCTGCAGTATTAATGCTGGAGTTCCTCGGGTCAATCCTGGGGCCAACTCTCTTCCTGATGTACATCAATGATCTCCCTAAACACATATTTAAATCACTCGTTGACATCTATGCTGATGGCACGACCATCTACGGCAACACATCAAAGGCTGTAAATGACAAAATTATTAAAAAAGTATTAATGCTGGAGTCCCTCAGGGGTCCGTCCTGAGCCCAACTCTCTGAGAGATCTACATCAATGATCTCTCAAAACACATACTTAAATCATTCGTTGACAGCTATGTTGATGACACGACCATCTATGGCAACACATCAAAGGCCGTAAATGACAAAGTTTTCTCTGATTCTCTCTCCTCTGATCTTGAGCGCGTGGTATAGTGAGAGAAGAGGTGGCTGGTTACTTTTAATGCATCCAAAACCAAAATCCTATCTTTACATCATCAACGCTCTGATCCCCATCTGGCATCAATTGAAATGGATGGCTCTCGTCTTGGGGAGGCTCCATGTTTTGACAAGCTTCTGGGTTTGACCTTTACTCCTGAAAAAAGCTTCTTTATTAGAAGTGCACGCCTGTGGAACTCTCCTCCGCTTGCCTGTTTCCCACCTTACCAACATAAACAAATTCCTGATGAACCGCCCCTTTTAAAGTAAAACACTTCATCAAGTCTCCAATACTAACGATTACTACGATATTATCCCATCGATTACTGTACACGCAATAACCTTTATCCCCGAGTGGCTTCCGGGCCTTGATAAGTGGTAACCACCATGTAAAAAAAACTGTTATACAGTGAGTCATAATGCTGTCATGAATCTTGTAATATAGGGAAAATATTTCAAAATGGATGAACCGACCGTGTTTAAATATTATTTCTCCTTTGCAAACAAAACCTCACTTGCACATAGTTATAAAAGCTAATCATTTTCTTAATTCTGAAAAAAAAAAAATTCTAATGATGTGTAGTTTACAAGAAAACGAACCATATTATGGCGGATTTCTTTTCAAATTGAAAAGAAAAAATTAAGTAAATAATTCTCTTTAAAGTTTTTTAAATTTTTCTTATTTTCGAAATTTTATAATTTCGGAAGAAAATATTTTAAATGAAAACAGAATAATAAAAAATCTGAAATTTTTGTGAATGTGTAATTTTAAGATTGTGGTTAGGTCTGAAATTTTATCTTATTCAAACTTTCAGTTTCATAAAATCATATTGGCACTTTTGCGATATAGATTGAAATTTGAGATGTTATTAGAAATTTAAGAAAACCGAAAACGATATTTTTCCCCCTTTTTAAAACAAATTATTTATTTACCTTAAAAAAAATTGTAAAGAATCGCGTATGAGTACAGCAGCTGAATGATGGATGGGTTACGAAGGTATTAGCAGTAGAAGCCGTTTGAGTGCGTATCCAAATTGGCAAGTGTGAGAAAAGGAAAGAAAAATGCACCACGTGACAAGGAGCAAAAAAAAAAAAAAAAACGCCAAACGGGTGAGATGGACCTGTGGCCTCATAGTGGCGGAGATAAACTTTTAAGCTGGTGTCGAGACGGCGGGGTTTTGTTAATCTCATGGCATACGAAATGAACATTAGGAAATTAATAGTAATGAATGTCTTTTGCTAAAACAGAAAAAAAAAGAGTCGGATTTATTTTTGTTTGGTTGTTTCGACGATAGCAGACAGCGTGGGGGAGGGGGTCCGGGAGATGTTTGAAATGTAACGAACTCCGTTCGAGCGTACCGGTCACCTTACAAAATGAATTCGCAATTTTTCAACCGTATAAGGTCCTTCTCAAACGTGTTTTGTTTTGATTGTTTTGCGTTAATCATATTTCCATATATTGTGTGTGTTTTCTCTTCTTCGCTCCATACAAGACATATTAACATTTGAACTAAGGGGCTACTATTTGTGATTATGTCTAACAGAGGATTGTAGGAAGTTGAGTAATAATCATATTACACTAGCGGGACCTGTGGAAATTCTGCAGCGGACTCTTTTATATGTAATATATTGATGTTGGAATTCTGTGGATGTCCAACGTAAACAGACGCCCTAGTATTATTGTAGCTCTTTTGTTAAAACTGCGAAAGCATTTAAGCTAGCAAAGACGTCCGGCGTAGCCCGGTCGTAAAATACGATTAAATATATTTTAATTCATGCAGATTTCGTATATATGATTATAGTCAATTTTCTATCGGTTCTTATATATTATAAAATTGTGATTTCAAAAATGGAAAAAAAACATATCCATATTACTTGCGTGCATCAGCTTGAACTGAAACCAAAACTTAGGAAGAATTCTTGGTAAAATTATTTATTACAAGAAATTGAAGGTCACAACAATTAAATGACAGTCAATCGGAAGAAAAAGGATGTAAGCGTGACACACAAAAGAACACTCGCTATCGTATTAATGTATACATTTAAACTTCTGAATGCCAGTACGATCAAGGAATCAGGAAATTGATAATTCGAAAGATTAGCAGTCAGAGGGGGGAAAAACTAGTGGAAGGCTTTTCGACATCTAGGCATCTCAATAGTGAAGGGGTGGAATTTTGCTGCTTGTCTGGTTGGCCAGGACATGGTTGATAAAATATTTTTGAAATATCGTTTGCAATTTAAGACAGCCAAAAGCGATATATTCTCTTTAAAACAAATTATCTCTACTAGTACATAAAAGGAACTTTGTGTAGGAGTTCGTTTCCTCTAGACTCTGAAATGGCCGGGTCCATTTTTTTTAATTTCACACGAAGGTACTTGATGTGTCTGGGAGTGTTCTTGTGTCGGTTTTGTATCTAAATGCGTCCAATAAATATCGATAATCGAAAAAATCCGAAGAAAGAAGAAAGTCCGATTTTCACCAAAGTTAACACTTTTATACAACCTAACATCACAAGCGCATTTGAGAAGTCTTTTCACAAGCAGAAAGGTTCAACCTATATAAAAAAAAAGCAATTGTAGATTATTTTAAGACGAGGCGTGTTCGAAAAAAATGTTATTTTTTATAGCACAATTGAACCATGGTACTTAAGTTTTGCACGTTTAACTTTAAGTGATTATGTAAAAAATAATTTAATAAAATCAACAGCTGATTATTTTATAAGAGGAATGCGTTCGAAATGAATGTTTTTGTTTAGAGCACATTTTAACCATGATACTTGACTTTTGCATTTTAAACGAAGCCATTATTTACAGATATAAAATCAACAGTAGATTCTCTACAGTGCAATGTAGACTACAATATATTGTGGACTGTCACTACGGGAAGGCATGTGAAGCTTCCTCCCGATAAACTGCGGGGGGGGGGGCTAACCAGAGCAGGCTATTGATTTAATTGAAAATGAGCGATTTTGCAGAGTTCGGTAACAATAAAAGTATGGAAGTGGAGGGGGGGCGCATTTGTTGATCCTAATTCAATCCCGGACAACGTCTGGTCTCCCTGCTAGTTTACTTTAAAGAAATGAATGTGCAAGTTTTCAAACATTTCAAAATTTCATCTTTTGAATAAAAAGAAACGGCAAATATCACCATACTGTGGATTTTTGAACACCGATTAATACGTGACGCCCAAATTGATCGAAAAAACTTCTGTGACTGTTTGAAATAAAATAATTTAAGCGTTTATAATACCCAATTACTGAACTAATAAACAGTAAGAAAGTTTTATCTGATTCCGTTAATATAAGTTTATTTTTAAAGTTTTTTTAAAGGTCACGAAGCTGTGGTCGTAGTTATATATATATATATATATATATATATATATATATATATATTATAACAGAGAGAGATAAGAATCCGTATAAAAAATATAGATGTTTATATCCTTTCTGTATTTATTTCCTGTGCGTTAACGTGTAGGAATACAAAGTCTTTCGAAACAAAACAACAATGTTTCTTTCAAAAGCACATAATTTCGACCGATCCGAATGATTTTATTTATTATATATATATATATATATATATATATATATATATATATAATGTCATACAGTACTGTAGGCGAGCAACTAGGCAACAAAGAGCATCGCTTCATATGTTAATGGTAATGTGTATATCAATATCACTTCCCAAATGGTCAACCTAAGATAGGGAGCATTATATATATACATATATCTATATATATATATATATATATATATATATATATATATGTATCATTCGGATCGGTCGAAATTATGTGCTTTTGAAAGAAACATTTTCGTTTTTTTTTTTGTTTTTTGTTTTTTTCGACAGACTTTTTGTATTCCTACACGTTAACGCACAGGAAATAAATACAGAAAGGATATAAACATCTATATTTTTATACGGATTTTTATCTCTCTCTCATATATATATATATATATCTTAGTGATGGGATGATTTCAATTTTTTTTTTTTCCGATTCTGTATAGATCTCTAAATGTTTAACTATAAAATTATTTTGTCCCGATTATTGTAAAAACATGTAAAATGTGCATATTTTGTCAAACGTAAAAAAACCGTTGTGTGGGTTATCTATAGATTTTTTTTTTCTTTTTACTTGTACTTTAAATTCAATAAATATTTAACAAATGTGGAAAATTTGTTTCAGACAAAAGCAAATAAAAGATAAAGGACAAGTTTTTTTTTCGATACCGATTCTGATACTTAGGAAAGTTCCGATTAATCGCCCCAACACACACACACATATATATATATATATATATATATGAGAGAGAAAATAATTTAAAACTATAAACTAAAATTTATAATTAAATTTATTCGATAGAATACTAAAAAAAAAAGCAATTTTCAAAGTCCTTATTCCGCGGAGTTTCAAAGAATGCCACTCTTGCACTTTTTATCAGAGGACAGTACAAAATTAGCAAAGTATAATTGTAGCAAAGCTAGAATTTCCTGGTTGATTTTACTATATTTAGTCATCTCTTCTCTTCTCTTCTTCTCTATATAAATAAAATGTACTCATTTTTTCACGTCTGATTTTGACATTAATAGGATTAAAAATCAAGATATTTCATGCAAATATAATATGCACAAACGGCAGAACAATATCTGAGGTGTGTTATAGGCTTATTATTTCTCAAATTCCTCGATAATCTTAGATTTCTATACTTTTTCTGCTGAGAAGTCACGGCCAAAATTGGTTAAGATCAATGGAAGTGGTAAAATATTTTCTCTAATAAATTCCTCCTCCCCCTGCCACCACTTAACACCGTTTGGGGATCGTTCACAAGGAACAGTTGAGAAGAGAACACCGGTTTGGCTTCGTAGTTCTTTCATGTGAAGTTATTTAAAATCACTAAACTAAGCTGCAGTGCTCTGTGGCGTAGTGGTCAGCGTGCTGGACAATTCACATTATATTTTCACGTTCGCGCCGACCTACCGTAGTCGGTTTTTTTTTTTTTTTTTTTTCCTAAACAACTGGAATGGACTTTTCTTGGTGGCCGAACTGTTAACGTTGCAGATGTTTTTTTTTTTTTGTTTTTTGTTGTTTTTTTTTCCACACTTCATTTTCCTACTTTTACTCATGACTCCGGGTTTGATCCTTCCTACTTACCTACCATAACATTTTTTAAAACTCCCCCCCCCTGTCCCGGAAACAACCACTCGGGCAACGCCGGGTACCCCCGCTAGTATATATTATATAATGGGTGTGTATGTTTACAAGGTATTAGATATATTTTTCCTCGTGTAAAAATTGGCCAATAATTAATGGAATCTCAAAATGCAAATACCTCTCTTAGAGGATATGTTGCTGAATACAGCTCACTCGAAGAAGCCGTCTTGAGCACCCACTAATATGTCCTCCAGATAGGGCCGGATTCTGAAGGACACGGTCTTAAACGTTCTTTGAGAAATCCCTGAACACTAATTTTATCTTGGCAGTCAACTCGTCCTTCGTGTTGATGGCGGTTCAGTTGGTGCCTTCTCAACGATGCCCCATAAATAATGGTCTACATGGTTGCAATAGGGCGAGTTGGAAGTCAGGTGTAACACAGAGCTGAGTTTTGCTGCCAAACATACCGTCTTCCAACCACCACCTCCTCCACCGAGCGCTTTATAAGATAGTAGCTATTTAATACCGAATTAGGTCGGAGTTCCGTTTTGAAACACAATAGAAGGCCATAGTTTCGTAAAAGTTTCAGACGCCGGTGAATGTTGATAGGTTTAATTTTTTTCTACATGGAAGAATTCAGTGAGGCATCTCTGCTTCTGACGCAGGTCCATGACGAGGATCGATTTCTTCGTCTAACATCGTTATCTGCAACAGATGAAGCTTTCAGATCATGGATGCATAAGTTCAGTCGTCATAACATTGCAATTTGAAAATCCCCTCTGACCCATTCTGTCGAAAAAAAAAAAAGAAGCTGTATTACTTTTGGGACGTCCCTCGTATAAGTCAAAGAAATCGCACCAACTTATTCTTTCGAATGAAGTGGTTGATTCTAATGCTGTTTAATCTCTTGTAACTAATCTTTTGTACGTCTAAACAGAATGCCAATTGTAAACGATTAATTGAACACAAGCTGCTAGTTTAATGAATGCTGTAAAGACTGTGGGTATTTCAATTTAATTGACTCACTTCGTTATTTTTTTTTTTTTTTTTAATTATGTTTTATTGGCGCCATAATCGTCGGGTTTCGTCTTCGCCATATTTTGACATCATATCTCATTTATTTCGGGGGGGGGGGGTGAAAGGACAATATGCCTTATACACTCCTCGATTCTTCTACTCAACCCACCAGGAGCGCTAGAGTGTACTAGGTTTTTGACTCATTAATTTGAATCCATAAGAGATTCGATCGAATTTAGTACTATAACAATATTTGGCGAGAAGGGAACGTTAGATTCCTGCCATTTTCTGCCCCGAGGGCATTAGTTCGACATTAACATAAACACCTACAATCGAGTTTTGAACAGGATTCCTCGATTTCTGTCTACTCGGCGGATTTAAAAAAAAAAAAAAAAAACTTACGCTGCCCCAACTGCCTACCTAGATTCACGCCCACATATTTATTTAGGTTTTATATCTTTCAGTCCCATCCTTCCTTCCTTCCATCGAGCGAACGTTCTACATACGTTTATTAAACGAATGTATCCGCACTCGATCTGATAAAGGTTGCCATTCGCGACTGAGGAGTTAAAATAGTAACGAAGAGACTGAGAGTAGAACTCTTCTGTCGAACAAGTTAAAATATATATATATATATATATATATATATATATGCAGAAAGAGAAACGAAAACGGCGATAAAAAAAAAAAATAAAATAAAAAAAAAACGTTAAAAATGGTTGCTCGCCATTTTGGCTGACTAACCGAGAGATTTCCCCCAAACTTTTGAATTGATGACACACTTTTTAAAAATAGGGTTTTCTAAATGCTAAGGGTTTCTATTTAGCCCTGCCCTGCCCCCCCCTCTCTCTCTCTCTCTCTCTTTCTTTCTCTCTCTGATATTAAACTGAAGTTTCAACACCAAAACTCATAATTTCGGAAGAATGAGTTTCAAGCGTCCTATACTGAAACATTAGAATAAATTTCGCACTGTCTCTATATTCCAGTTTGATTTAAAGATATTTTTGGCTCTTGTGCATTTTAGTTATTGCGGACATTTTTTTTTTTTTTTTTTTTCTGCTTTCATTTTTTAAGAATTCTACTCGGAATAGAGACAATTTAAGATCTTAGTTTTTCAGAATTTCTGCGAAAAAGTTTCGAGCAATTTTTGGTAAACCTAAAACAAACTAAAATCCAAATTAAACTATCAATTATCTGAAGTTATTAAAAAATTTTAATTGCAATTTCAAAATAACTTACAACCGTCAGTATTATTTCGATTCTTCGAACTATTGTTCTCACATTTAAGACAGCCAAAAGCAATATTATATTCCTTTTCTTTAAAACAAATTATTTATCTCTATTACACACAAGGAACTTCGTGTATGAGTTAGTTCCCTATAGACTCTGAAACGGCCGGGCCTATTTTCACAACGTTTCGGTCGATGTGCTATTTTCACAACGTTTCGGTCGATGTAACCTATTTTCTGCCTCAAGTGTACTTTGTCGAGCCCGGGAAATCTCTGTCGGGCTCGAGGGATCTGCACGGAACTTCAAACGGAGCCCTTTATATGGGAATAGTTTGCTCTCGTTTCGTCAGCCATAAGAGTGGAAGCCGTAAGTAGTTCGCAATGGTATTGAGTGTTGCCTGCATTAAGGATTGAACTTTTAATCTCCAGAAAAGTAAGTTTACAAGTGGATTTTATCAAGTACTACATCACGGATAATTTCTAGTATCCTTGTACAATGGGTAATTTACTTTATGTATGAAAATCCAAGAGAAGAGATATAACATAGGAGAAATATTTGGAATCAAGTGTCCTCTTGTTGCTGTTATTTCAAATCATTTGAAACAATAGCAAGCTTTAGTCTTCCCTCTATTAAGGCCAGAGGTTTGGGGGGAAATATGAGATAGTTTGTAATTCATATGCAAAAACTATGAAAAAATGACTGATTGAAACATTTTATGGCTGTAAAAACAAGTGTCAAAAATAGGCTCTGAGTGATGGATTATCCTCTTAATGTGCGACCTTAAGGGCAAATGTGACATAGCCATTACACAATTCAGGCCATTACTTTTCCAACAAGCCTTCATGTGTTAAGTTATTGTCAATCGTCGCTGAGATTGTGAATATAAAATTGCAAAAAAGGTGATATATATACTGGTTGCCAAGTTAAATATTGAAATGCTCATATCTTTGATTCCATGGGACGAAACTACATGAAAATTTGTAAGGTTTTTGAAGATTCTAATACTATTTTATGGATAAAATTTTATGACAATTGGTAAAAAAAAAAAAAAAAATATTTTTAAACTAATAAAATATGCCCAAATTTGTCTACATTTGTATGTATAGTGTTCTGCAGGCCAGCTTCAGTTTTGCTGATTTGGTTGTCTCCCTTGTGGCCTTGCCAGGCCACTAATATATATAATGATTGCCATATTATGTCAAAATGTATTCTAGGTCTGTTTAGATGATCGGCGGTCAGACTGTGGAAGCATCTTGTGTGAATCGCGCTCTCTGCGGAAAACTCATGACTAAGAACTGTGAGTTTAAGATTCAATGTAAATATGGAAAATCATACAAAGGTGAGATATGTCGTCCATTAAAAGTAAAGTTAGAAAAATAGCAAATCCGTGATGATACAGGGTGTATCCTTTGTCTTTTGAGACTGAACGGGGGCATCTTGCAAATGTGAAAGTTATTTAGACTGTTTGTTTTGACAAGAAAAAGCAGAGTGTCCTTTTTCTCAGCGAAAAAACACTTAGTTTTTGTGTGTGGTAGGAGAAATAAAGAGAAAGGTAAATGCCTTTGCGTGCGGCTGAATATATGTGGATAAACTCTGCTGTGTGTGTGAATGTGGATAATCGTGTTTTGTCATGCTGGCGGAAAAAATACGTAGCAACAGAGGCGTTGGCGAGAATAGAGAAGTGAGCGAAGAGTGAGGAACGCAGAGTGCGGAGCGCCGAGTGAGAATGAGTGGGTGAGTGAATTCGTTTAAGTATTTGTCGATCGGCTCCCAGGCGATGTGAGAAAAAAGGTTTTAAAAAAATTAAATCCTTCTCTGAGCGTTGATTGGTTGGAAAGCGCACTTTTTGTCAAGTGGTATGCTTTCAACTACGTCAGCCGAACAAAACGCATTTTAATTTTTGTTCCCCAAAGAATTTTCGTGGGCGTATTTTAACATCTTTGCGCCTCTGAAATTTATCTTTTGTTTGTGCGTGTGATTGGGTTTTTATTTATTTGTCATTTTTAGAACAAGAAGTGAAGGCATTTTTTAGGTGTTTTTTAACCGCACAAGATACACCTGAATAAGGTTGTAAATCACATCGACCAAAACGTGAAAATAACACGCAAGATGAGAACAGTAATCCGAAAAAATTGAAGTAATACGAATAATCAATCCCCATCTCAAAAATTCAGAAAGGAAACGGGCATTTTTTCGTATAATTTTTTTCTGAAACGAATGAAAGTGGTTATTATATTAAAAGGAAGCACTTTTCTTTTTATTCAAACGAACTTTTTAATGAACAGTCTGTAGTAGTAGTAGCATGTATTCACGGCTTAAGATTTTGAATGTGTTTTGCTTTGTAACATCATTACTCATTGATTGTAGCAGTAAACTTCCTTCCTGGATTACCCAATCAGATGCCATCTCTCTGGCAAGCTGAATACGCGACGAAGTGTTTAAAGGTGAAACCACGGCAACCCTCTGTAAAATAAAGATGCTTGGTTGTTGCATTGAGGTGTGGTATAATGTAACAGACATATCATTATAGAACTAATGGTTTATATATATATATATATATATCTCATTCAAACACGGTAGTGTTTAAATATATGGTTAAGTGGCAGTTTAAGTCATTTAGAACTGCTTTAAAGCTTCACCGCTCACTCATTTTTCAACCAATAAATTGTGAAAAACAAAATTTTCAATTTTCGTTCACTAAAACAAGTTATGAATTTTCTGGTGTTCAAACTCGTAAAAATACGTAAGGAGGCGAGCGACGCTTTTTATGATTGGTTTCCATAGCAACTACGTCGCTTCAGTGACTACTGTTGCTACCAATTCAGTGCTGTGGCTGAAAGAGAAGTAACAAGTGAAACAGAATGAAAGCATGAAAGGGAGATAATTGGGGGATTTTATTGAAAGCAGACGAGTGCCGTACATTGTGTTTGGGGGCACAAAAATAAGACTTTCCTGACTAAATTCAAACTCGACTCCTTTCTCTAACCTTCCCGACTTCTTGACATCAGTTCCGTTACGTCATCATTAAAACGCACACATCTCTCAATGTGCTACCTTTCCATGTACACCTGCCCAAGGTTTTGTTTATTTAACTTAGCTAATTTATGTAAACATCCTAAGCTAAAACCCATTGCAACACTTTATTCTATAAACAATAACGCCCAATATGAAATATTTTAACAATATCACTGGCTAGACAGATAGATCGATAATAACTAAACTTTTAACCATGTTATTATCTAACATATATACAGGAGGGTAGAAGCGTGCACGTTCGTCAACCCATGTCCAAACGTGGAGTGGGTTATATTGTCTATATTCATACGCTAAGAGGTTACAGATATTACACATATAAAAATAGTTTCATGATATTACTACATCTCTTACCAGATAGAAAAGAAAACTGTTCAGATATTTGTTAGATTTGTTGCTTAAATCTTTTTGGCCTATATATTTCACTTGTGTTGTGTGTGGATTATTTTGAGGTTAATTGGTGTGAGATGTTTGAGTTATTGAATTCAGTTTGTGATGAGGTGATGTGATCATTGAAGTGAACCTGTTTGGGGATGAATTTTCTATCCGCTCTCATTTGGGCTCAGTTTCGTCTTTTTAAAAATCCGTCTGGTGGTTGAAGAATGATTTTGGTTCTGAACATTTACTGTGGCTGGTTTCAATTTCCCAGTTTGCGTATCCCGTATTCGTACATATTGTCCAGAGACAAATGCTGGTAAATCATGGGCTGTTTTGTCATGATACATTTTCTGCATGTCATATTTATGTTCTAGTTGTTAATGGATATAGTCAGAGTCGGGAAATCTTGGGTTTGGAATTTTCGTCATTGTTTGGTTTCATAATGTGGTCGTTTAAAGGTTCAGCTGAACTTGGAATGTTGTGTTTGACTGTTTTGGCTACTGTTGTGCTAGAACTGCTTGTTGCTTTTGCGGCTGTTGTTGTTGTTGAACCAGTGCCTGTTGGGACAGTGGATCCTGTTGTTAAGAAAGAAATTGATGTTGACGAATTGGAAAGTTTCAGTTAGGCTAGCATTGTTTGTTGTTTTTGTTTGACAAGTTGGACAAATTCCTGATTTTGCTCTATTGTTGAGTAGTTAGGCTGGATTGCTGTTGGCTTAAAGTGTCTTGTTGTGCTAAAATTTTGTTGCGGTGTTAACATGGGAGATTGTTGAACAAAGTTCTGTTGTAGAACAAGCATTTGTTGCTGGGCTAATACTTACTGCTGCTACAGAAGTTTGGCATCCATCTTCTTTGGCTTGTGCAATGATGGATAATTAGTTTAAGCTGTTCTAGCGATGGTAGTTCTAGAACGTAGAAAGTGCTGTTATGGCAGTCTGAATTGTTATATTTACATGGTATTTTAATGGTATTTTAATGGTACCGTAGCATTTTATTGGGGTGCCATTATATGCTATCAGATTCTTGTTTGGTTTGTTAGGTTTGCAGTTGTCTACGAAATGCAGAGATTGGAAGTGTTTCACTGAGCTCCGATATCAATTTTTGCTTGCATGCTATGAACTCCATTTTTCTTTGGGGTCCTGGATATGACTTTAAATTATATCCAGTGGTGACGCCCCAGCTTGCGAGCTTTGGGGAGTGTGGAGCCACCCTTTAATTGCCATTGATCCCAGGTCCACTCTGACCCGGAGTGGTAGTACCTGTTAGGGTCCCAACTATGGGTTAAATAGAAACCGACTTGAGGATGCTCCGACCACTCCGTCATATCAGTTAAGATAAAAACGAAATGTAATAAGTCCCCAGACGTACCCCTCCACCATACTGTATACCGATACTCTATGGCTGACTGGGATAGCTTCCGTACATTCATATCTGATTTACCTCTGCACTCCATGTTTAAAAAGGAAGTGTCCTCTGTAGTATCAGATCTGACCGAATGGTTAATTGTAGGCATAGACCAATTCATACCATCTAAAAATTCCAACAAAAACCTAACAGCCAGCCATGGTTCTCCCCAGAATGTGCTGCTGCTATCGCGCACAGAAATCACTTTTTCCATAGCTATCAACGTAATAGATGCACTGAGACTGAAGCTGCTTTCAGGACTGCCAGCAACCACTGTAAAATAGTAATAAAAAATGCAAGAGAGCTATATGCCCAGTCTGTTAAATCCAAGGTAGCTGATCAGCGGCTTGGTTCCCACCAGTTTTGGCAAATAACAGAAGTGTGCGTTCTATCCCAACCATTATCAATGGACCAGAGGTCATCTCGTCAGCATCAGACAAGGCCAAACTATTTGCAAAGAACTTTGCAGCTAATTCTACCCTATGCGACAAAGGCCATCAACTCCCCATATTTCATCCTATAACACAACACGCTAGGTAACATACAAATATCCGTGCATAAGGTCGCCAAGCTAATCAAGAACCTTGATTCCAGTAAAGCAACTGACCCTGACGGCATCCATTTTATAGTGTTAAAAAGGCATCCCAATTATAGTGTTAAAAAAGCTTCAACCAGAACTTGCTCCCATACTTACGAAACTCTTTAAGCGCTGCCTTAAGGAGAAGTGCTTTCCCACTCCCTGGAAGACTTCATCAGTTGGCCCTGTATTTAAGAATTCAGGCGCTAAGTCATCTCTTTCTCAGTACAGACCAATGTCTCCTGTGTGTTATGAGTAAGTTGCTGGAATCCATATTGAATAGAGAAATAGTCAACCACCTCAGCAAGAATAACCTTCTTAGTGACACACAATATGGTTTCCGCTCTGCAAGATCTACTGCAGATGTGCTGACGATTATATCCCACAGGATTAGTGAATCTCTTGACAAAGGCTTCCTTTCTAGGGCAATTACTCTTGACATATCAAAGGGCTTCGACAAGGTATGGCATAAGGGTCTACTTCACAAAATTTCCAGCTACAGTATAACTGGAAATGTTTTCTCAATCATTAAATCATTTCTCTCCGATAGGCTCATAAGAGTAGTGGTTGATGGACAAAAATCAGAGGCCTGCAGTATTAATGCTGGAGTTCCTCGGGTCAATCCTGGGGCCAACTCTCTTCCTGATGTACATCAATGATCTCCCTAAACACATATTTAAATCATTCGTTGACATCTATGCTGATGGCACGACCATCTACGGCAACACATCAAAGGCTGTAAATGACAAAATTCTCTCTGATTCTCTCTCCTCTGATCTCGAGCGCATGGTTCAGTGGGGGAAGACGTGGCTGGTTATCTTTTAATGCATCTAAAACCAAACTGCTATCCTTACATCATCAACGCTCTGATCCCCATCTGGCATCAATTGTGATGGATGGCTCTCGTCTGGGAGACGTGTTTTGACAAGCTTCTGGGTTTGACCTTTACTCCTGATCTGAAATGGAACACGTACATCAAGTCTGTTGCCAAGGTCGCTGGAAAGATGGTGGGATCCTTCTACCGCTCCAGAAGATATCTCACTACTGATGCAATTCTCTATCTATATAAAAGCCAAGTACGTCCAAGGATGGAATACTGCTGCCATATCTGGGCAGGAGCTGCTAAAAACAGCCTATCCTGCCTTGACAAAGTACAAAATAGACTTCGTGGCTTAGTGGGTGATGCCCTTTTCTCTACCCTGCAACCTCTCTCCCACAGAAGAGACGTTGTGAGCCTATCCTTGTTTTATCGTTATTTCCATGGCAGGTGCTCGTCTGAACTCCAATCTCTGGTCCCCCCTCGCCAATCTTTCACGAAAAACACCCGTCTAGCCGAATCCGCTATGAAAAATTTCCCCCACTCTTTATCTATGCCTAAATCAAAACGTGGATTCCATGAACAAAGCTTCTTTCTTAGAACTGCACGCCTGTGGAACTCTGTTCCGTCTGCCTGCTTCCCACCTGACTACAACTTGAATGTGTTCAAATCCAACGTTAACAAATTCCTAATGAACCGCCTCCTTAAGTAAACACTTCATCAACTCTCCACACTAACGTAATGTATTTGCAATAACCCTTATCCCTGAGTGGCTTCCAGGCCTTGATAAGTGGTGATCACTGTGTAAAAAAAAAAAAAATCACTGGGTTCTGCATTAAATAACCTGAAAAGGGTTGATATGTCGTAAAGCAAAAACAATCAACCAACCAACAATTTCTGTTTGGTAGTTTTATGTTCACATGTACATAAACTTCATCTCTCTGAGTAATGGAGAAAGTCTTAATGTTATCAAAAGTTAAGTTTTCAAATTGTGTGTCTAATTCTCGAGTGTTGTTGCTGTATACTGCATCGGTTTGGATGGATTGTCTTTTCTTGGATTTGTTCCTTTGATATTGTGGTTGATGTTCTGTCGTTGATTTTTTTTTTTTTTTTTTATGGTCTATGTTTCGTGACTAGAGTCTGTCTTGATTTGTTTGATAAACAAACTGTTGCCCAGTGGTTATCTTTCCCGTGTGCGTTGCATTTTGATCCAAATGCTGGGCAGGCTTCACGACGAATTTCATGACTTCTACCACAACTGACAGTTATTAAATTTCTTGGAACGTGTTGTTGGCCTGAATAGTGGTGCTTCCATCCTCGTTATTGTTCAGCACGAGCCTAAATTGTTTTTAAATGTATGTTAGAAGCTTCGTATGTTTTGCCGATACAAACAGTTTCTTCCAGTGTTAAAGTATTGTCTTTTCTTAATAACTCTTTCGGAAAATCTGGAATTGGATTGCTAGAAATAATGAGTTCAATTATTCTGTTCAGTATCAAATAACGAACATCTGAATTTTCTACATCTGTTTACGAAATCTTCTAACGATTGTTCATGTCTTTGTTTATAAGATATTAGTTTTAATTGATTCACTCTCAAATTTTTGTTTCTGGTTCAGTCTGTTCCATAAACCCATTAAAAATAATTTCCAGAGAACTTTTTTTTTCTTTCGTTAAAGATCCTGTGTTAAATCTTAAGTCCTTCATTGCCACTCTGCAATAGTATATAGCTTACTTGCTGTTCTGTTTTTATTTTGTTAATAAAATACAGTTGCAAACGTTGTTTAAAAAGCGTAAGTTTCTGCGGGATTGGAAGGGTCCCAGTCGATTACAGGTATAATATAGTTATGAGACATTGTAGATATTATTGAACAAAAGGTTCAAAATGGCGGTCAATACGAAAAAATAAAATTCACATGTGTAGAGTTGGAAAAAAAATGAAATAAATACCTTGGTATGTGTTTGGGTATTCTGTGAGGAATAGTTTTTTTTTTGTTTGTTTGTTTTTTTAAATGTATTTGTTCGATTTCCAGTTGAAATGTTTATTGCCTGTAAGTAAAAATCTTTTTCTGTTTTCCTTTATTCGGGGTCGGCTTCCAGTCGAAGTGAGCTTTCTTTTTTACGGTCACTGATGTTCATTTGTCCTAAATGTTTCGTTTTATCCCTGCTACCACCATCTATCTATCTATCTATCTATCTATCTATCTCTCTCTCTCATATATATATATATATATATATATATATATATATATAAAAGCGAAAATGTGTGTGTGTGTATGTCCACACGGGTCACGGATTTTCACCAGATCGGTAGCATTTTAAACTTCCAACCTTCGCTCGACAAATATCGAAAAATTGGCCAAAAACGTTAATTCCTTCACCCTGAAATCAGTAGTTTTCTACAGGTGGGGGGTCAGCAAAAACTGTCCTCATGACGAGTTCGCTTCTACGCATGCGTCATACGACGTCGTTACCTGATTTATTTTAAATATTTGAAAAAGCGACAGAATTTCGTGAACGTCGTCTTAGCTCAGTTGCTTAGAGCGCGGTTTCATTATCTAAACGTTTTGGGTTCGAATCGTGATGTGAGATGTTTTTTTTCTTTTTTTTTCGATTTTTTAAATTAATATTGAAGCAGGGTTATTTAAGCCATTTTTCACGTGTTTTTTTTGGGGGGGTATTTTTCACGTTCGTTTTTCTGTTTTTTTTTTTTCTTTTTTTTTTTTTTTTTTTTTTTTTTACTTCGCTTATTCGTAGATTTCATTAACACCCCCACCCCTTCGACCACACACACCCAAAAACACCCGGGAAACGCCGGGTACCCCCGAAGCCATTTTTCACGTGTTTTTTTTTTGGGGGGGGGGTATTTTATTTTTTTAAGCTTTAACGTTCGTTTTTCTGTTTTCTTTTTCCATCACATTTTCTTTTTATTTTTCCGATTTTTACATTTAACATCGTCCGTTTGTCTTACGTTAGTTTTTTTTTTTGTTGCTTTTTTTTTTGTTTTTTTCGATTTTTTTTTTTAAGTTTTAACATTTTAATATTTACTTCGCTTATTATGTTTTGATTACACCCCGCTAGTGTAAAATAAAGATACTTAGTTGTTTCTATTGAACTCTCATTCTTGACGTTATTCTCGCGTTACATACGCACAGTGCAAACATTTCAAAATACAACCGCCAGATACAACGCGCGGCTCTATACAAACAGACTCTTTTTCCAAATTTACAACATGGCAAGGAAGAAGAAAAGGAAAAAAAAACAAAGCACACTGAAGATGGAGTGTACCTCCGAATTATTTGTGATAAGTTTAAAACAAGTAAAATATTTGTTTATTTTCCTAATATTACGTTGTTATTTGGTTTCAAGCGCACTTGATGCGTATTTTATATTATACCTAGTTGTATTGATGTGTGGTATATGTAACAAAGACATATTATAGAACTAATGGTTTATATCAGGGTAGACGCATACATGTTAGTCACCCCATGTCCAAGCGTGGAGTGAGTAATATTGTCTTTATTCATACGCCAAGGGGTTATTGATATTGTGCGTATGAAAATAGTTCCATAAAATCACTACACCCTCTCTTCTCGGAGCTTGCTGACAATAAATCCCTCTGTGGGGGGGGCGACTTCGCCTGAGCCTTTTGGCCCCGGATTAGCGATAAAACAAACAAATTAACATGGCTACCGCTGCTGCACGTAAACTTCAAGGCAGCACACACACGAACTCTTTCTCATCCTACAGGACTGTCTCTAATCTTTCGTGACGCACATTTCCACTACAAACTTTAATGAGACAGATAATCCATCATGGCTACGGACCATAATTTCAATACACACACACACACATAAACTCTTTTTCTCTTATAATAGGCCTGCCTAATAATTCATCAACGTCTCTGCGCAGGAACTCTTCCCAATATTAATCCATTCTCTGTACAAACTTACTAAGGGAGATAATCAATAAAGCTGTTTACATGTTGGAATGCGATTTCTTGTCTTCATTTTTACAGGTCTCTCTAAGAAAATTTGGAAAGTTATATGAACATATATAACTTTTAAAAAAAACGAACTTTTACGAAATTAAACTTATAAATAAAAAATAATCATTAAAATTCATAAATAATTTTGAAGTTTCATGATTTTGAATTGCCTCCCCTCGTTTCGAATGTGGTTCTTAAAAAATAAAAACAAAAACAATTGTCCACAATAATTAAAATGTAGAAGTCTAACGTTTTTTTAATAATTTCTACATTTATAGACAAAATAATATATATACATTCTGTTGTACATCCACATATACCGACATATGCTGCCGAATAAGCGCGTGTGTGTGTGTGTGTGTATATATATACACATGTGTATGTATATATATATATATATATATATATATATATATATATAAAAAAATATATTTTAGTCATCGACATACAGATCTGTTTCGTTGTTTCACAACTCATCAGTGCCGCTAGACTAACACCTATCCCAAACCGAGGATCGAACCTAGAACCGTCGTGATGACAGTCGGCAGTTCTACCCCCTGACTACGGAAGCGGTGGCCGCAAATTAATCTGTCCGAATGTCTATTTAAATAAACATCCGTCCGCCGCTCGTAGAGGGCTCAAACGTTTGTTTGTAAACAAACCGCGAGCTTCGCATTTTTTCAGCTAAATTAAGTGGCGAGTGAGATTATTTACGATAGTGCTCAACCCAAGAGGGGGGCTTTATAAAACCTTAAAGTGTATGTATATATATATATATATATATATATATATATGCGCTTATTCGACAGCATATGTCGGTATAAATACATATAAAATTTTAATCATTCAATGAATTTTAAAATTCACATCGAAATTGCAATTTGGATGTGAATTTTTTTTATATCCTTTTCATTAACTTCCCTTACTCTGACATTTAAATACTTAAACAACTTTTGATTGTGGTTTTCCATGTCTCACTGAAATTAGAAAAAAAACTGGACTGGATTCTTGGCAACATTCTCCGCTCTAACACGTTCAGTCCAGTTCTCGGGAACTGAACTCGATCTCCCGACCTCTTTACTGCCCGCCTTTATATTGTCTCATTCATGCAAATTAAGACGCGACCGAACCTGCTGATTTGTCGCCTTTCTGTGTCCCGTCGGTCGGATTTCGAGTTCGCACATGCCACCCTTAGTAGCCCGCCTTTATGACTGCAGTCACGCCCAAATTTCCCCTACAATATAACGACATATGCTGTCGAATAAGCGCATATATATATATATATATATATATATATATATATATATATATATGGCGATTAAGCTACACTGAATATTCTGCGTTTCATCCAACTATAGGATTCGTCAGGCTTATGCGCTATTAACTAGCTCTACCTACGTATTGAGCACTTTTGAAGTAAATACTTAAAGTTTACGCATAAATCTATACTTTCGTATATTAAATTTATGCGAATAAATGAAGTAGTTATATATATGCGCTTATTCGACAGCATATGTCGGTATAAATACATATAATAAAATTTTAGTCATTCAATGAATTTAAAAATTCACATCCAAATTGCAATTCGGATGTGAATTTTTTTTATATCCTTTTCATTAACTTCCCTTACTCTGACATTTAAATACTTAAACAACTTTTGATTGTGGTTTTCCGTGTCTCACTGACTTTAGCAAATAAGGTGTAAACCATTATAACTATTTGCTAATATTTTCTCCCCTGAAGAGATGGTAGACATCGAAATCCTATAGGATAAGGAGTTATATTTCAAATGTATTCTTTGTCTTACATAGAATAATAAAAATCTTTTGGTTTAAAATTCAAACAATTCACGTCATAAATTTTTAAATTTATTGAATGACTAAAATTTTATTTGTTCTATCGTGTATATCGAGCAATTTTTATTTAGGTGGGATAGTACTTATAGAATATTACTGCCAGTAATATCTTGTAAGACTTATAATCACAGGTTTATATATATATAATATATATATATATATATATATATATATATATATATATATATATATGTTTAGAGGTACAGAATTTATATATAGTTTTAAAAATAATTAGCGGAAGTTTCTCGGGAGCTCTTTCGGCTATCATCTCGTCAGGAGAAAATCGATAGCGAACAAAATAGTATTGTGTCGAAAAATAAAGAGTTCTGATGGGGAACTTATTAAATGTGCCAAAAGTACGGGGACACTAAAATAAATTTAACGTTTAAAAAGGATTAAAATATTGGCACAACGAGGGAGGAAAAAAAAGCGGGAGAAAAGATCCAAAGTTCCCCAAAGAGAAACAATGCGTTTGATGTTTCTTTTTGCCGGCACAAAGAAGGTTGACGCACCACAATAGAGACAGACTCCAAAAGCTTTAAGTGGTTTTTGGAGTCCGCTCTATGTAGCACCTCGAACCAATCTGTTTTATATCTATCGGCACAGCACGGGTTGTCAACCAAATGCTGGCCAATATCGGAGCCCAAGGCTGCAGAAGGAGGGAGACCACCAGACCCCATCCTCCCTTGTCTGATCTTCGATGGAACATGCTGGTTTATACGAGTCAAAAGGTGCAAGGATGCTCCCAACATAACCAGCATCGCACTGGCATTTAAATTGATATACAATATTACTATTTTGGATGTAAGGCAAACTATCCTTGGGAAAAGACGGGAAAGCAGGTCTCGTAGTATGTACCAAATGCAAGGACACAGAATTAAAGCAGTCGTAAATACTTCCGCGAATCTCTTTGGAAAGTCTATTACTCTTTTCCCCAATCCACGGTAATTTTAAATAAACCGGGCATTTCAAGGGTCCAAACTTTTTAGGGGATTTAAAATCAGCAACCTTTTTGAAAATACAGTCATCAATAAGGTCAACAGGATAACCATTATTGATGAATATTTCCCTGGTCTTATCGAGTTCGGCGTCTAATCTGTTAGGCGAACAAATTATGAGGGCTCTATATACCAAAGTATTAATTAGGCCGACCATACGTGATTTAGGTACAAAAGACAACCAGTTCACATATAGGCAGTAAATGTCGGCTTTCTATAAATTGTAGTGAGAAAGCTCCCCCTTGAGCGTTCGACAAGAACATCCAAGAAAGGAAGCGAATTGTCCTTTTCACCTTCCATAGTGAACTTAAGAGCCCAATGTAAGGAATTCAACCTATTAAAAAATATCGGCGCTTCACTTTGCGATGGAAAAATAGCAAAAAGTGTCGTCAACATATCTGAAATATGCAGTGGGTTTAGTTGTAGAATTAAACATAACGGATTCATGGTACCCGACGAAAATATCCGCTAAAGTTGGGGCCAACGGACTCCCCATTGAAACCCCCGTCGACCTGACAGTACATAATATCACAAAAACTAAACTGCACGGATTTAGTGCACATTAAAATGAGTTCAATAAGAATCTCTTTAGAAAACCGTGGAGCAGTCAGGCGACCATCATAGAGAGCGTCGGTACATATGCGTATAGTCTCATCATTGGTAAAGAGACTAGAGACATCAAATGAGCACATAAAAGACGTCTCTGCATTTGAATCCAGCCCACGTACACAATCAACGAACCGAAAAGAATCAGGGATGCAATGCGTGGTGTATAACTCGCGCACAGGTTGCAGAATTTCCACAAGCCACTGAGCCAAAGAATGTTGTGCTGAACCAACCATTGATAAAATAGGTCTCAGTGGAACACCTTGCTTATTTTTTTTTTAAACGTTAATAAATTTATTTTAGTGTCCCCGTACTTTTGGCACATTTAATAAGTTCCCCATTAGAACTCTTTATTTTTCGACACAATATTATTTTGTTCGTTATCGATTTTCTCCTGACGAGATGATAGCCGAAAGAGCTCTCGAGAAACTTCCGCTAATTATATATATATATATATATATATATATGGTGAAAAGTGCACTGGGGGACCACTCGAAGACTTACCTTTAAGAAGTTGATCACGGGGAGGTTGAAAATAAGAAAATGCCCTTCGGAATAAATATCCCAACCTCCCTATGTTAAGAACGGCTTTTGGAATAAACATCCTTTGCAGGTTGGACAACCAGTGCACTTTCACCAACATATACATATATTTATACATATATACATATAGATACACGTGCACGTGAGTTTAAGCGGAAAGCCTAAAACTTAACGTCTCCCTCATCTGATGCGTTGATTATATCAAGAGATAAAGCTTAAAGCTAAATATTTAGCTTTTATATTGCAAACTAGCAGTCCGCTCGGCATTGCCCGGTCATAAAACACACTTACATATGATATTTTCATTTATACAGATTTCGTACTATTATAAAGCCAATTCTCTGTTGATTATTATATTGTACCCAATATGTAGTACTGATTTCAAAAGTTGAAAGAATAAGCAACTGGATGGCATCAACTAGAATCGAAATCAAAACATATAGCACTCTAACATCTAAGCTTAGTCCATATGCATATAAAGGTGCTTTTAAATGTTGGCAAAGAGATAAATGTATATTTGCGCATGCGTAGAAGTAACATGTTTAGTTGACTTACGCTTGCCAAATTCCAATTTATTAACTTTGACCCTTTAGCAGCTATCTTTAATTGCTGAAAACCACGTCTAAATATCCTGTATATCAAGTTTCAAGTCTGTACATCAAAATATGACGGCTGCCAGATCAGGCTGTCTGAAGATATCAGCTTCCTGGCGTAAATGCGCAATAGATGTTTTTTCTCTACATTTACAAAACTCAATCATGTTCTCCAAAGTCGAAAAAAAAAATTTTCCTCTACAAAGCAACGAAACGAAATACCATGAATAAATATTTGATCTAAACAATTTGATGCATAAAAACTTTTACCAAAATAACCCAATTTGACATTAGATAACCTGAAAAGGGTTGATATGCCGTAAAGTAAAACCACCAAACAAATCTGCAATCTTTCACTTTTTAGATTCAACCAAATGTACTCCATGAATTTTTAACTTATAGTGCATTGTTTCTTTAAACCTACAAAAAAAAAATCCGTACCGTTTGTAGAATCGCATTGAAAAAGATGGCGTGTCGACTTGGTTACAGGCTCACAGTCGATTCTCAAATGTTCGCAATTCTACAAACGGTACGGACTTTATCTGTACCTAAACATAGATTCCATGAACAAAGCTTCTTTCTTAGAACTGCACGCCCGTGGACCAGCTGATTACAATATGGTTGTCTTCAAGTTCAACGTAAACAAGTTCTTGATGAGCCGTTCCACTTAAGTTAACAAACTTACCGAATTTCCATTACTAACGATTACTATGTTGTCCAATTGACTAATGTACACGCTTTAACCCTTATCCTCGAGTGGCGTCTGGGTCTTGATAAGTGGTGATGCCTATGTTAAATAAATAAATATTTTCGATGTATGAGTTATGGATTTTTTTACGTCTTATTAAATTAGCATAAATTTTAAATGCGATTTATAAAACCTTAAAAGGAGCGGCAACCAATGACGTACTTTAAAGACGACCTTCGTCTATAAACCCAGAAAAAAATGTGTGGGCGTGCTCATAAAAACAGCTGTTTTTCCTTATAACACCAAATTCGGAATTAAATCTATTTTTATATACCAATAGAAAATGGCGCTGCATCGAAATTGACAAATACATTTTTTACGATTTCTTTAAATATTGTCAGAAGTAACCATGAATCTTGTTTACGTATCGACACTTTGGTTTATTATACTCATACATAAGAGAAATTTGTCAAAAAACAAAACAAACATATAACAAATAAATGTTATAAAAGGCAAGATAAGTTACTTTTCTACATAACTGGATAAGTTTTTAGTGTTTTTATTTAATGTAAAATGTTTATTTAGTTCGAAAATCATAGTGTTTATCGATATATTTGAAAAAGACAAATGGCGGCTAGCTCGCTGTTGAATACGTTAAGTTTGGGAAAATGAGTTCAAACTAAAAATTATTAAAAAAATACTGTTTAACTCGCTCAATATGTTATAGTGAGATAGGCTGACATATATTGAGTGGGTTTCTAACGGTATTTTGTATAATTTTTTAGTTTGAACTCATTTTCTCAAACTTAATGTATTCAACAGCGAGCACGCCGCCATTTGTCTTTTTCAAATATATCGATAAATACTGCATGTTTTTTCCAACCGAATAAATATTTTACATTAAATAAAAACACTAAAAACTTTTTCAGTTATGTAGAAAAGCAACTGATCTTGCCTTTAATAACATTTATTTGGTTTTTTGGCAATTTTTTTCATTTTTGTGTATAGTAAAACAAACCCTGACACTTAAACTAAATCCAGTTTCTGTCAATCAATTAAAAGAAAGAAATATTCAGTGCTGAAATCTGTACTATAAAGAATATAGCACAATTTTTTGTTGTTCCCCCCTTTTTTATCCTGTTGGTACCTTTAAGAATACATATTTCACGTAATCTACACAAAAAACAAAATTATAAATCCTCTTCTAGTGTTATTTTAATTGTAATCTTGATAACATAAAGCGGTAAAAAGGCATATTTGCGATATTGGACTTATGTTACGATATACAGGGTGGAACGAGAAATTTGTTGCCTTAGATGACATGATTCCATTTCCGTTTTACGAAAACGGGTTTTCTTTGTTGCAGACCATCTACTTGTTGGCCAGTTGTGTACACATCCCAAGAGCAATAGGAGCCTTCTATCATGTCTGAAAGTGACACAATGTTCAACGAGCGAGATCAGGGATGCACCGCTGTACAATTCATGCGCTCTACCGATCCAAGTTATGACAACAGGACCATTGCCAGCACCTTCAAAATGCAAATCTGAACGGTTCAACGCTTGAGGACACAGCTGAACGAAGTTTCCTGCCACGCTTATGTTCTTTGGTGTTGTTTTAAGTAAAGGCCCCACCATTCCACCTCGCATCTTCAAGGTCGGCTTGAAAATCAACACCAAAATGTACCTGGTGGTGATCTCCTGGTACAGTCAGGTGGCTGCTGGTAGACCCTGGGACTCGGCGCCGGTCCACAAGTCCAAAGAGACGGGTAAATAATACTGTAAGGCGGGGAAAATACCGCAACCAGGTGCTGCAAAAACATTGTATTTCATATCGTAATCTGGAAAAAACGTATCTTAGGGCCACCGTATCTCGGAGTTCTATTGTATCGGCATCTGTGATTGGATTGGAATGGGAGGCAAAATTTATTGCTTGTTAAAATAGTCGACAAATCAATTTTTTAAATGCGCGGTTTTAAGCCCAAATTATAGTATTTACTTAATTGTCATGCACAAAATAGTATTATATCCAAAAATTACGAAAATTTATGGAGTAGAACAACTACTATTTTTTTTTTGTTTTTTTTAAGCCTCTCGTTACTGGCTAAAACAAAACGTCGCCATTAATGTCGCGAAAAGGAAGATATGTCCCCTTGCATTCGCAATCTTCACGGTGTTCAAATTTAGGGAAAATGCCATTTCTCCCAATTTTCCGTAAAAATTACTTTCAACTATAAATTTTCTACTCGATGAATTTTCGTAATTTTTTAATATATTACTGTTTTCGACTTTACAATTAAGTTTTTTGCTTGAAATATTTTTAATCGATCTGTCGACTCTATCTTAACAAGTACCAAAATGTCTGAACGGTCTTATCACTATTAGATACTTTATTTGGAAGATTCGTATCATGTCAAGTGTGTTCGTCTTCCTCCTCCCCCGCTTCCCTTCGAATAATACTGAATGGATAAACGGCAGAAGAGGTCTAGCGGTTCCGGAAACTGCTAATGAGGAGTGGAGGTCACGTTGTATGCGTAGTTATAATTAGATGAAGGAAGTGAATCGACAAGAATGTTAAAAGTGACGGACGACATGCTTAAGCCTCGATATCGACTTGCCGGAAGGTCGCAGGAAATAGCTGTGTAATAATTCGCAGAATTCAAAGTCAACCATAAAATTTGATTTCAACTTGAGATAAGTTAAAATGAAGTATTTAAATTGAAATCTACGAGAATAACTGGCGTAGAAAATTGTATTTCCCCTATTTCTGTCCTATACGAGGATCGTTCCAAAAATAAAAGCGCGAGCGCGCGGGGGGGGGGGGTCCGTCCTGGAAGTTTCTTTAAAACCATAAAGTCCTTCGTTGAAACATTTTGTTAGTTAGTCAATTAATCTCCCGTATCGTTGAATGGTTTTACTTACTTGAACAAACACTAGTACCAAGGTTCTTAAAGGGATCATCAGTTGTTTACCATGAAACTGTTTCGGGGATTAAAAAAAAACAAAAAAAAACGGTATATTAAATCATGGTGACCCAGCAGTGTTGATCCAACACACCCTCCCTCAAATCACATGAACAATATATATATATATATATATATATATATATATATATATATATATATATATATATATATATATATATATATATATAATCTTTACTCAAAAAGAGCTACTATTACGGGAGTGGTACCGTTAAAACGAGCAACCGTTTGTGCTCCAGAATTAATTTCTGTGCATAATCATCATTCTCAACGCACTTTTGCTTGTAATGAACAATGGCTGTGCATAGGTGTCCGAATCATACTTTTTGAAAATTTGAAGAACTACGTCTATGGCAGGGGTTGCTTTCTTAGGGTCATAGACCGTCAATATCTCCAAGAAAAAATAAAACTTCCAGATTATGAATGCATAAATGCTTTAAGAATTGACTCCAGTTGATCCTACTATTATGTGAAGGGCTACTTCAAATAAAATCGATTCATTATTATTCATGTATTCAGAATCATAACAATGCAATTTGCAATGCCCTGTGATCCATTCGGGCGGAATAAAAAAAAAGAGACATTAGTTTTGGAACGATCTTCGTATTTTTCCATTTTTATTATAAACATGTTTCTTTATAACTCTACGCCATGAAAAGTAGGCTTTATTTTGAATGTACTTCTGCAGTTTAACAGACCGTGCTGAAGTTGCATTATTTAGAAATCCATTCTTAACATTTAACTGGTTTGGTGGAGTATCCACCTTTTAGTGCTGTTACTAGAGACATCACCTGTGAGAAAGTGCATCATTTCTCGTATAAGCCAGTGTGTAACCATGACAGCAGTATCTTATTCGGACTTCGAATACTGTTATTTCGAATATTTGGTCATGCTTTACTTGAAGGGTGAAGTATCTCCAAGCAGGTCGTCCTGACAAACCCCTGTACAGAAAGAACAAACTCGAAGAGGGTGTCTAGATATTAGGTTGGTGCAAAAATGTTTTTGACGTTCAACTCAATGTCAAACCGACATTATTTTTGCACCAACTTAATAATTCAAACTATTGTTATATGTAAGTGTGAATATATATTTTTTATAAAATGCGACAAAATTTAGAGATGAAAAGGTACAATGAAACTAGTCTCGTAATCCTTGCTTCCTTTAATGTCTTTTAGTCCTCGCATTCTATGGCAGAGGGGGGATGATTTTTTTCCGAGCCAAAATCTATCTATCTAACATTTTTGACCTTGAAGTACTATTTTTATTTTTATTTTTTTTTAGTTCCTTGTATCAAGTGGCTTCATGCCTTGTCTGGAGCGATTTCTATTTAAAAAAAAAAAAAGTCATGTGAAGTTTTAATGTTGCGTTTTTTTTTTTTTTTTAATTTTATTTATTTATTTTGTTTTTGTTACGAAAAGTCGTTCAACAATAAAGACGAAATATTCTCGGGTTTGTCGGGGGTGTTCATGTCGAGGGGGTACAAGTGCTTGAAGTTTGTCAAAGCATTCACTATTAAAGTACTTGTAGAACAGGCAGAGGGATGCAACATTTTGTCGATGGGGCAGAGGTTGAAGCCTAGTTGACTGTTCAGGACCTATCGGGTTGGCGGCAAGCAGCTAAATCCTACCCCTTCACAGTAGAGACCCCTAGGTGTAAGAAAGCCTTCTACTCCAATAGTTTCTTCCCCAGAACTGCTAAACTTTGGAACTCGCTTCCGGGATTCTGCTTTCCCAACTGTACTGACATGCAGAAGTTCAAGTGTAACGTTAACAGACATATTGCCACTCATCCCCCTTCATAATGCCTCTGCAACTTATGTCCCCGACAGTAGCCCCCTACTTCGAAGTGGCACTGTGCCTTGTTTGGGGTGAAAATTGAATTAAAAAAAAAAATTAATACGATAGAGCGTGTGTTATTTTGTGTCACGCTTACATCTTTTTTCTTTCGAGTGACTGTCGTTTAATTGTTATGACTAGGGCTATGGCAAGAGAATATTGTTTTGACTCTCTAGTATATATCCAACGCAGTTAATCAATCGAGAACCGCAGCACTCCATCTAAAAACATAAGATATATACTCGAGAGTCAAAATAATGAAAAGAATATGCTGTTGTCATAGCCCTAGTTATGACCTTACATTTCTTGAAATAATTTTACCAAGAATTCATAAGTTTCTGTTTCGATTATAGCTGAAGGAACTAAAGTTATATACATATACAGTAAACCCCGGGATACGGCATTAAAAATTAGTGACAAAAATATAATCAAATAACATAACACCATAAGGCGGGACACATACCATAACCAAGGATCGGAAAACATCCTATTCCACATTGTAACCTGGAAAAAAAAAACGTATGCTAGGGCCACCATATCCTGGGGTTCTAATGTTTTTGTTTTTGGTTTTGTTTTGTTCGTACATTTTAGTTTTGGTTTCGATTCAAGCTAATGCCCCCAAGTCGTATGAATATTTTTTATTTTTCAAATCACAACTTCATAATATAAGAATCGTTAGAAAATAATATATACGAAATCTGCATAAATTAAAATACCATCTTTAAGCGTATTTACGACCGGGCTACACCGGGCATCCCTGCTAGTTTAGATAAATACTTTTTGCAGTTTTAACAAAAGAGATACAATATTAGGGCGTCTCCATTTACACTGAACATCTACAGAATGTCGACATCAATATATTACATATGAAAGAATCCGCATTGGAATTTCAACAAGTCCCGCTAATTAATTTTTAAGAATACAATTGGAGATTGGGAAACATTGTCTTATAATTTACGATTAACTTGCACGGAGGAAGCCAACATACACAGTGGATTTGAGACAATTTTTTTTTTGTTTAGGTTTTAGCGTCCCAATTTCGTCTGTTCCAACGAAGGACCTTCATTGGTACCGCTCTAATATATTAGCACCTCAATTTCTATCTCGTTCTGTATGAGTAACAAAATGTATCTGCCCTGATACACTTTTTTTATACTGCCCTCAGTTAATGAAGTACTTCTAGATTGAGGCCACCGTTATTTTATTTTTTCTTGTTCCGATCAAGAATGCTTCTTCTTGGGAGCTGGATTTTCTCCACATTAAAAACCTAAAACATGTTCCTCCAGTTTTTGACACACTATGAATACCCACGGAGGGTGCCTGCACATGAATTTTTTGTGGCAGGAGGTACGCAATCCCGAACCACACCTCTTCTGAGTCGATATTGTTAAATACCAGTGGCAAGTGAAATGTATATACAGGACTGCTGGAAACAAACGCCGAGATAAGCAGAGAACGCATACAGCGCCTAGAATTCCCAAATGGTCACCCATCTGGTACTAACCAGGTTCAACGTTGCTTAACTTTGGGGATCTGACGAGAATCGGTGTGTCAACGCGATTATACCGTACACATTAAAAACCAATCTTGTGTCTAACTCTGCTCTTGTGGGGAGGCAAGTAAATCCCTGAGACTTGATCGACAGCCTATATGTATAATCACTATTTGCCTGGTGCAACGAGAGCGGGTCATGTTTGCAATAATGCTTGATATAAGAGGCGCGTTTCAAAAGTAATGGCTCCTATTTTTTATTCCGCCCAAATTGATCAGAAGAGACTACAAATTGCATTGTAATCACAGCTGAACCCATGCATACACTACCTGAAAGTTTCATCTCTGTTGTAGATATTGACAGTGTGAAACTCTAAGAAAGCAACCTCTGTCACGAACGTGCGTCAGAAGCGGAGATTTGTCATTGAATTCCTGGAAACGATGCATTGGGAATGGCGATGACTATGTAGAAAAATAAATTCTAGAACACAAAAGGTCGCTCGTTTTAATGGTACCAGTCTCATCTTTGTAGCACTTCAATTTTGCTTTTAGTTAAAACAAAATTGGAGGGTTTACTTTTGGAATGGCCCTCGCCACTATGACATTGTTTGTTGCCTATGAATCTTGAAATGATTCCCATGATCGCTAAAAAAGTAAATTATAATTTCTTTTCTTTTTTTTTCTTTCTCGTTGGAATTCGCTCTTCTCTTCACTTCTTCAAAGAGAGGGAGTCTTACAGAAACGTGAACTTAAAATATTTTATTTTTTATTAAATGCAACGGAGACACTTTGCTTTATGATTCTTTTTTTTATTTAATTTTTCGATTTTCCGTATAATCTTAAACGAAGAAAATGATATATATATATATATATATATATATATATATATATATATATATATATATATATATAATTTTCTTCGCTTAAACAATTATATTAAATGTCGGTGTGGTTCAGTGCTGCTGTGCCAAATGATGCTCTCATCACCCAAGATGTCCTCTATCAAGGCCAGGGACCATGCCGCAACGTCCATCCCTTGACTTTGTCTTGTAATCAGCCGCCCATATGTACTTCTGACTAGAGAGAAACCAGATGTAATGATCTCGATGGACGTCTTGAGCGCCTTAAGGGCCCGGTCCTTCAGGTTAAGTATTCATGTTTGTGCCCCAAGTGGCTAGTCATGCAAGCTGGCAGATTTACAAAAGAAAAGTGGGTGGGTCCTTAGAAACCTGTTCTATAATTCCTGAATTTTTGTTAGATTTCAACCCACGTGTTGCACGAGGCGAAATTTCTCAAATCCCTCAGGATCAACACACCGGCCTTTATGATTTAGAAATGGTAGAAACTAAGGTTGTTTGATTTTTAGGCTTCATTTTTAGCCTGTCTTTGAAGCGTCGCAAAGGTTTACCTATAGTGGGATGTGTCAGTACTTCCATGACAAATTTGGTGAAACTGTAATACAGGGGTGGGGGTAGAAATAACTGTGGAGCATAATATAAGTGAGTACGTTCAAATATTTCTACAAGTAAAAAAAAAAAAACAAAAAAAAAACAAAAAAAAAACGAAATATTTCATAGAAATAATCCATCAACTGGTGACAAATGTCTCTAAGACTAAAATGAGATTTGAACAAGATTTGATCTCGTGTGCCCCCCCCCCCCCCCGAAAAGGGACCATCCATCGTGGATGCTAATTTTATCATTTAACTAACAAGCTCGCTGTTAATGAGGGCTGGATTTATACAAATAGCTCATCACTCGAGTTTAATTTCTATTTATTAGCGGGGCGGGGGAGGGGAGTCTGCCCCAGCGTAAAATACACTTAAATATAATATTTTAATTTATCCAGATTTCGCACGTATTATTATAGTCGTGATTTCAAAAGTAAAAAAAAAAAAAAAAAAAAAAAGTATTTGGATGCTATCAGCTAGAATCGAAACTATAGCATTAAAAGCTGGCGACGTTATCACTGTACCAACGTATGTCACGTTGAACTGATTAAAAATTAAAAAATAAACTAAGATGAATGTACAAAATGTATAACATTTTTTTTTTTTCAATTTTGACCCATTTTTGACCCCTTAAAATATTTTAACCGGCTAATTTACGAGAGAGGGAGGCTTTGCCCGGGCGTAAAATACGCTTAAATATATTTTAATTTGTCGAGATTTCGTATATATTATCATAGTCGTGATTTCAAAAGTGTAGGGGTTGGTTTCTTGTGATAGAGAACGGACCGTAAAAAAATCCAATCATTTGTGGCCCCTAGCGCCGCTCTGCGCCTTTTAGTTTCGGAGGAGATAGAGTTTGAAAATATGGAGACAAACAAACAGACAGATATATAGCTGTTTATATATTAGACTAGAATTTCAGCCCGGCGTTGCCCGGAGGGGTATGTTGAGCAAAAAAAAAAAAAAAGCGGTCAATTTTTTTAAAATTTTGACCCCTATTATGACACCTTAACATTTTTTTGGGCTCAAATCAAGTTAAATTAGGTCAATGTCCAAGGAATCTATATCTAAAATTTCAAGTGTTTAGACCGAAAATCGGCGGAGGAGTTTGGTAGAGTTCTCAAAGGTTAAATAGTTGAACTTTGACCACTTAACAGCCAAATGTCTGGCCGAAGACGGATTACAAAGATTTTCCCAAATCTCCGTACCCTGTATATCAAGTTTCGAGTCCGTAGACTAAACATTGACAGTTATTGCGTAGGGAAATGTACACACACACACACACACACACAGACGTGTTCACTTATATATATTAAATTGAGCCGTAGACCGGATCTGACGCGGGCCATAAATGAGGTTTTTTGATCATTGATTTGACTAATGCAGCTAACTTGGGCGTAAAAAGGGTGTTGGAGTGACAGTGGTTAACGCCACTGACTGAAAAACTGAGTATGCCAAGTTCGAATCCAGTTCGTTCCACGGAGACACTTTCATCAAACCGACACTTGTCTAACCTCCTAGAAAAAGGTAAAGTAAAAAAGGGGTATTTAATCCAATGTATTTACTTCGATACATAGACAATGCGAAGACCATCGTTGTTATAGATTTTTTTAACACACACGCACTAATATCTATCTTTACTGTTATATAAAAGGAATTTTGTGTGTGAGTTTGTTCCCTATGGACTCTGAAACGGCTTGTTTGATTTATTTTAATTTCACCCGAAGGTATTTGATGTGTCTGGGAGTATTCTTACGTCGGTTTTTGTACAGGAATGCGTCTGATAAGTATCGATGATCGAAAAATTCCGATTAAAGAAGGAAGTCTGATTTTTTTTTTTTTTTTTACCAAAGTTAGCAAGTTTAAACAACCTAACATCACTAGTGCCTTTGAGAAGTTTTATCACCGCACAACAGGAAATGCCAGCCTATAAAATCAACAGTATATTCTTTTATAAGACAGGGACGCGTTCGAAATGAATGTTTCTTTTTAGAACACAATTGAACCATGATACTTGACTTTCGTACGTCTCACTTTAATTCAAATGATTATGTAAAAATAATTTCATAAAATCAACAGTTGATTCTTTCATAAGACAGGGGCGCGTTCGAAATGAATGTTTCTGTTTAGAGCACAAATAAACCATGATACTTGACTTTTGCGTTTTAAACTTTAAGTGAAGCCATTATTTACAGATAAAATAAACGGTGCAATGTGTCTACAATATAATGTGGAGAAAGTCACTGTGTGGAGGTATGTGAAGCTTCCACCAGGTACAGAGCGTGGTGGAGGTCCCTAATTGGAGCAGGTAATCAATCGATTTGATATTAAAAATAGGCAGTTTCGCCGATTTGGGTAATAAGAGTATGGGAGGGATGAACATTTGATCCTCATTCAATTCCGAATAACATCGGGTCTCCCTGCTAGCGTATGTATTAGTGATGGGACAATTCCGATGCAATTCCCGATTCTTTATAAATCTCTAATTATTTAACTATAAGATTATTTCCCTCGATTTTCGTAAAAACACATATGCAGATATTTTTTCGTAATCGTCAAAATTATACTAAGTAGAGGATGATCTATCGATTTTAGTTTTACTGGCAATTTAAAATCAATAAATATTTATTTTATCAATATTACCGGCAATGGGAGATTTTGTTTTACGAAAATCAAATATTAAAAGAATCGTTTTGGCATCTGAAAAAAAAGGCATCAATTTTTCCGATACCGATTCTGATACCCCCAAATCTTCCGATTTTTCCGATTCCGATTAATCGTTCCAACACTATTGTATGTATATATATATATATACGCTATTATTTTTCCTAATAAAATATCCTTCAATATCGCTGTTAAGTTAGGGCGAAATCGGTTGACTTTTTCTATTACTTTTTACTTTTAATCATGAACAATTTAAAAGAATTTATCGACTACTGTTAATGGCAATGACTTAAAGTAATTAATTTCCTTTGTTTTTTCCAGTGACGAGCACCAAATTTGGATGCTTGGAAAATATGTGGTTTCCATTAAAACTAGCCTGGGTGCCCGGCGTTGCCAGGGTGTTTGGATGCGCGTGTTGAGCAAAAAAAAAAAATGTAGTAGTAGGCAGGCAGGATCGAACCCGTACCGCGAAGGAGGAAAAAGTGAAAAAAAAAAAAGTGACGTTGCACCTATCGCCAAAGCGGAAGTGACAAATGTGTAAATTAAAGTTAGTTAATTGAAAAGTAGGGATGACTTTCGAAAATATCGGCGAAAAAAGCGACCCTTCCCTGTAGAAAAGTGGTCAGTTGAGGGTGAAGGAATTAATGTTTTTAGCCAATTTTTCAATATTTGTCGTCCGAATGGTCGATATCAAAATGATAACAATCTCGTGAAAATCCGTCGCCTCTGTTGAAAGTTTTAGGCATACATACATACGTACATTTAAACAGACAGGTGAGATTTATATTATAGATTAAAGCCAGTTCCGTTGTGATTCGGGTGCGATTGAACCTGTCACAGTTGCATCTATCATTTAAATAGAATCCATCGTTCATATTTATCGCCTCTTAATTAGTTTGGGACGATTAATAGGAATCCGAATTGGGAATCGGGAAAATCAGAATGTTCGGGATTATCGGAATCTGGAAAATTGTGCGTACTTACTGATGCCAAAAACGATTCTTTTGATGTTTTTTTTTTAATTTTTTTTTTTATTTATTTATTTATTTTTTTTTGGTGGGTGCGCTTTTGTTCTAAATTTAAATTTCCCATTGCAACATTAATGATTAAATGATAAATATTTATCGATTTTTAAAACTACTTTGCCAGTTAAAATTTCTAGATCTGCCATAAGTGCGTTTTAACGTTTACATGTATTACGATGAGTTTTTTTTTTTTTTTTTTTTTTTTTGTAATCCGAATAAAAAAAGATGCAAAAAAAAAATCAACTGTATTATAGCGAAATATTTAAAAAATAATCGGAATCGGGAATTTAGAACAGAACTTGTAATTATATTGGAATCGGCCCATTACTACCCCAAACAAATTGATCTACAAACCAATCGTGTATAAACATGCATACTTGTATCGGGGATCCGTTCTCGTCGCTTACTCTGACTGTTGCTGTCGGGCTAAGGGTATGGTAGTGTTCAGTCTCGGGAGATCCACCCTCTCAGACATTACCATCTCTTTGAGAACGGGTAGTGTTGTTGTTAATCGGCTGGAGCGACCCTATTGGGGAATGCCGACGAAGCTGCTCAGGCATATTTTTCGTAAGCTAGACAGAGCGCGTTAATCCTATCCTCTGGCTCTTCAAATTCACATTTTATTGTGCTATTGAATGTATGTATAATTTTCTAGCTTGCACTTTTAAAATGCTTTCTAAAATCATATATACACCTGACAATTTTTTTTAGTTATTCTCAAAATTAACACAGACGAATTTATCAACATAAGTTTTATTTACAATTAAGTCATCGACAAAGAGAGACGTTTACATGTAGGGGTTGGTTTCTTGTGCGACGACTGAGAAATGTCAATCACGTTGGAAGACTGTCAGTCTGCCGTTCGCTCTATCTCTCTCTCTCTCTCTCTCTCTCTCTCTCTCTCTCTCTCTCTATCTATCTCTCTCTCCTTTGTCCTTTATGTTATGTCTTATATAGACATCAACCGACATTCCTGGGATGTAAATATTGAAATATTACATTGATCTTTTTTATTGTGTTGCTCAATTCATAACCTCCCGACCGGGAATGTAACCTTTGTTTTTGGTTATAATTACAATTTCGGTCATTATGGGACACAAGAATGTAAATCAAAAATCTATCTGGAATGTGCGTGCGTGCACACCTCCGCTTTTATTAGCATCACCCCGGCTCAATATCCAATAATTTGAACTTGTCTCTAACTCTTTGAAGAAGAGTTAAGTAAAATACGTACTGGTTCGACATAAAATATACTGTTAAAAATCGTCATGCAGTGAAACCATATACAAACGAAAGCAAACGCGATCCGGCTGAAATATTACTTAGTTTTAGGGGATTATGTTTGAAAAGAAAAATTATTTAAATTCTACTTATTTGTGGTTTGTAATAAACTGAAAGTCAACCATCTTTCTCTCTTAACTGTCTACGTATTTCTTTCACCCCTATTGACGTTGGTCTATCTTTAGTATCTCTTAATGTCTCGCTAAGCAATTAGACAAAGTATTGCTAGCAGGGCGACGCCGAATGTATTGCTAGTCGACGATTGTTATGGTTGTTGTAATGTTTGTAAAAATAGAATGTTATAACAGCAAAATGAATATTTACAGAGAAAATTATTTATGTCGAGATATTTCAATAGAAAAGAATGTTAGAGACAAACAATTTAAAAATAGGATGGCCTCTAGAGTCTGACGTAGCATTACGTGAAGTCACTTAAAGTGACGTGGACTTAAGATAGAGCTTGAGAAAAAGAACATGTATGATTTTCTTTTAGTCAAGAATCGAGAGTAAGAGAGTCAGGGTAGTCGAGAGAGGAATAAAGACTCTCCATAGGGTGGGGCTCAGGGGAAATCAGATAGCATTAGTCTATGACCAGCGTTGCAGCTTGCCAATAGGGAACATCGGTAATAAAATTGCTGAAAAGACAACCTGAGAGTTGATTCATGTGGGATCCGTCAAAAAAACAAAACGGATGCATCATGTATGTTTCTCCGATTGGCCCGATGTTACAACCCCAGAAAACGGTTATCTGTCCCCTCTGTTGTAAATGTTACATTCCGTTGTTAAACTGTATCTGTTATCGTGAGTGCTACACACGCATCAATTCAACGAAAGATAGAAAAATTAGATTAGACGAACACACGTGTGTACATGACTGTTACACACGTATACAAACGTACACACATTCATTAGATGAACATTTTATACCACTAGACGATGTATGAGTATAGACACACGTATATGATATATACTTCCCCCCCAGTCCAGGTAATTTATGAGAGGCGTTCCAAAAGCAATGCCTGCTATTTTTCTTATTCCGCCTCAATTGATCAGATGGCATTACAAATTGCCTGTTCATGATGGCCGAACTTTTGCATTCATGACCTAAAAGTTTCATCTCTCTGTTGCAGATATCGACAGTGTGAGACTAAAAAAAAATCCTGTCATGTACGTGCGTCAGAAGCAGAGATGCGTCATTTTTTTTCTGGCAAAAGTGCATTAAGAATGGTGCTTATCTAAAAAAAAAAAAAAAAAAAAAAGATAGTTCTGAAGCACAGTGTTTTGTTTTAATGGTACAACTCATGTCTTCGTAGCTCTTCAACATTTGGAGTTTTAAAAAAAATATACTTTACTTCTGGAACGACCTTCGTACATAGTGTGGTCGTACAGTCAACACATGTAAATTAAATAGCAAAATAATAGCTCTTTTTCTCCGTAACTCATAAGGGTTATCTCATAAAATTGTTTGTCTGTCTCCATATTTTTCAAACTGTATCCCTTCCAAGACAGAAGGTCCAATGGTGGCTCCAGACGGCTCAAATAATTGCATTTTTATGAATCGTTTTTATGGGTTAAAATAGTTGCTAAGAAGTCCAAATTGAAATAAATGAGAACTTGCCAGTCGTAAGTCAACTTAACATGCTCTTCTACGCATGCGCAAATATACATTTGTACGTTAATCGTAGTTTATTTTTTAGCTATTTCTTATCCAACTAACTATGGCCGATTCGGTAACGTCTCAAGATGGAGCACTATAAATTTTGATTTCGGTTTTGGTTCTAGCTGATGGCACCCAAGTCGTTTCTTATTGTTGAGCACTTTCAGTTGTAATAAGTCGGTCAACTTAGCTCATATGCGTATATTGTCATATAATTAGATCACTCTGACTGACGTTAAAAACATTTAAAAAGAATGTTTAATTTCAACTGTATCTCTCGAGGTTGTCGGTAGCCGAGTGATTCGGGTCCTGGCTAATGAAGCCAAACATGACTTCTGTTGTCGGGGTGCGAGTCTCTCGACTGGCATTAATCGTGACACCCTGCACTGAAGATTCCTGAAAGGATGAAACACTAGTGTTTGTTTGTATTTAATTATTATAGTAAATAATTATATATATATATATATATATATATCTTTTGAAATCACTACTATATATTCAATACAATATAATATGAAATAATAAAGATCTGACTCTATAATAAATACGGAATCTGCATAAATTAAAATATATTTAAGCGTATTTTACAATTGGGCAACACTGGGCGACCTTTGCTAGTATATAACTAAAGAGAGTACTTATGATTTTTAGTTAGGTAAGAAGAATGTCTTGGTAGGTGTATTATTTCGATTGTCCGGACGACTGTCCTCATCTTGGTTGTTATTTTCACACCGTTTCAACCGATTTCACCCGCACCATCCGACCTTTATGTGTATCTTGGTGATGGCTCTTATTGGTGAATGGTGGAAAAATGTTTACGTTTTGTTTTTGTTTTTTTCTTTCCACAATTCTCGAGATACACCTGAAGAAGATCGGAGGTTACATCGGCCGAAATGTTATGTAATGTGAACAATGCCAAAAATTCAGAAACATGTTGACATTTTTATTTTTTTTCGCATTAAATGAATACTTGTAGTGGTTGTGACTCAGCGGGTCATGAGTATGTATATATCAATACCAAAGTACCTTTTAACGTACGTGTGTCACGGTTCCCAGATTATAAATTATTCGATCGGAAGATTCTATTTATTAAAAACGAGGATAGGTGATAATATACTAGGAACATTGTATTTTTAGTATATAGATACGCCAATTGGTTCGTAGTATGTTATCGCTAGGGCTATGACTGTTGTGTAGTGGGGGTCATATTGAAGAGAGACGGTGGGGACATATACATAACAATGATGAGGGGAGAGACATTTATATAGCCCTGTGGATTCTTATAACATATATTGGCGAGGAGAGAGGGTGATCAGTTCTTATAGGAGGAGGTATACATATTCTTGGGAGAGTTACACAATGTTCATAAGATGTTTCACACATTACCTTTTGGGTGTTGAAAGATGACACGAGAACAGTTTTACAAAAACACAAAGATGATACTTTATTCATTGGCCCGGTCAAATGATGATGACGTCAGGAATTCAAATTCGGGATCTACATAGTTTACTGTTCTTCCTTTCACTTCTAAAGGACTCTGAACTCTCTTCCTGACTGACTAGCAGACTCCACTGCTCTGCCTCAACTACTGCAATCTAGCTCCTATATTGAGAATCCCCTTTTTGCTAAGATGTCAGAAGTGTGGTTTAAAACGTGACCAATTCACGTGGCTACGCACACGTTTTCCTAACAGACTTTTAACAACAAAGAATCCTCAACTAACCTATTTTTAATAATACATTTTTAATTTGTATTGTTCATTCTTTTTATCTGACATTTTAAATTCAGTTTTCATAAAAGAACGAACAATTCTTTTTACAGTGTAAACAATATCTAATTATTTATTAATAGAATTTAACAATTAGGCTTTTTAACATTCCGATTTCTAATATTCTATTTCTTAACGTTGCTTACAAGGTTCGAGTCTCGGCTTATCCTAATCTCATTTTCACTTATCTAATGTTCTTACTTACATGGAAAAAGACAGCCCCTTTTCCTGTAATATAAAATATTCTTATTGTTTTGACTCTGAAATATATATCTAACACGGTTAGACACAGTTAATCAAACGAGAACCATATCACTCTATATAAAAGCATATAAGATACGAACGGATACACACTCGAGTCAAAACAATGAAAAGAATATGCTGTTGCCATAGCCCAAGTTATCACCTTCTATCGTCCTTTTTAATAAATAGGATCTCCCGATCACTGAAGATGCAATGTAAAAAATAAAATGTCTCTTTTCGGCTGAACGTGAAACTAAAATATACCTTCTTGGTCTTCTGGCTAGGATCCAAGGATAGTATCTGTTCTAAATATGGTATGATATTATGTTTCCGTTCTCGCAGGGCGTCCCTACAATGGAAATATTTCACAGACTCCTATAAGGATATTGGAGATAAACCGTAATAACCAGATATATTGACATTACATTAACCATATTACTTAAATAGTTTTACATCAAGAATTAGAGTTCATATAGAAACGTTGATTTAATTTGAATAAAATACGCATCAAGTGCGCTTGAAAGCCAAATCACAACGTAATATTAGGAAAATAAAAAATATTATTACTTGTTGGAAATTTATCACAAATATATTTCAAAGGTATACTCCATCTTGAGTGTGTTGTTTTGTTTGTTTTCCCCCTTTTTCTACTCCCTTGCAACGTTGTAAAGTTGGAGAAAGAAGTCTGTTTGTAAAGAGCCGCGTGTTGTATCTAGCGGTTGTATTTTGAAATGTTAGAACTGTGCGTAGGCAACGCGAGAATAACGTCAAGGATGAGAGTTCATATAGAAACGTTGTTTTAATTTGAATAAAATAAAATACACATCAAGTGAGCTTGAAAGCCAAATCAGAACAACAAACCATAACGCTATTCTCACGTTGTCTATGCAGAAGAAAAGAAAAAGAAATGAAACAACACTGAAGATGGAGTATACCTCTGAAATATATTTGTGATAAATTTCAAATAAGTAATATTTGTTTATTTTCATAATATTACGTTGTGATTTGGCTTTCAAGCGCATTTGATGCGTGTTTTGTTTTAAATACTTTTACAGTTTAAAAAAAAAAGCTACAATAATATCGCGGTATCTGAAATTACGCTGAACGTCTACAGAATGCCTAGCAGTAATATATTATAAAAGATGTCGTTGTGGGATTTCCACAAGTTGCGCTAATATATAGTAATTTCGTTGCGTTGTTCATAAAACCAATCCCACTCTGCAAATTAGATCAGATTTACTTGTATTAATCTGTTTGGGTTGAAGAATGTACAACAACAACAACAACAAAAAAACTTAACCACAAAATCATGCGATGTAAACTAAAAACAGTGCTTCGATACTTAACTCGCATTTGAAATAACTTTCAACAATTATTTCATCCGAATATTTTAAATGTTTTCTAACAAGAATTTCCGAATTTTGTATGAAAAATAACTAAATATTGTAGATGTGTTCACACACTTCCATATCCGACAGCATGTCCGTCTGCTACGCTTCAGTTTAGATTGACTGCAGAAAATATATGAACGACACTAAATGTGTTACCAAAAATGGAGAGAGAGAGAGAGAGAGAGAGAGAGAGAGAGAGAGAGAGAGAGAGAGAGAGAGACTGTAGATAAACTATTTCCGAAGTTTTCTCTCTCTCTTTCTTTGGAAATAGTTTCTCTACATTTCCTCTTACCCTATCTGTGGTCTCTCTCTCTCTCTCTCGCTCTCTCTCTCTCTCTCTCTCTCTCTCTGTGTGCATATCTGTGGTCTCTCTCTCTCTCTCTGCCTATCTGTGGTCTCTCTCTCTCTCTCTGCCTATCTGTGGTCTCTCTCTCTCTCTCTGCCTATCTGTGGTCTCTCTCTCTCTCTCTGCCTATCTGTGGTCTCTCTCTCTCTCTCTGCCTATCTGTGGTCTCTCTCTCTCTCTCTGCCTATCTGTGGTCTCTCTCTCTCTCTCTCTGCCTATCTGTGGTCTCTCTCTCTCTCTCTCTGCCTATCTGTGGTCTCTCTCTCTCTCTCTCTGCCTATCTGTGGTCTCTCTCTCTCTCTGCCTATCTGTGGTCTCTCTCTCTCTCTCTCTGCCTATCTGTGGTCTCTCTCTCTCTCTCTCTGCCTATCTGTGGTCTCTCTCTCTCTCTCTCTCTGCCTATCTGTGGTCTCTCTCTCTCTCTCTCTCTGCCTATCTGTGGTCTCTCTCTCTCTCTCTCTCTGCCTATCTGTGGTCTCTCTCTCTCTCTCTGCCTATCTGTGGTCTCTCTCTCTCTCTGCCTATCTGTGGTCTCTCTCTCTCTCTGCCTATCTGTGGTCTCTCTCTCTCTGCCTATCTGTGGTCTCTCTCTCTCTGCCTATCTGTGGTCTCTCTCTCTCTGCCTATCTGTGGTCTCTCTCTCTCTGCCTATCTGTGGTCTCTCTCTCTCTGCCTATCTGTGGTCTCTCTCTCTCTGCCTATCTGTGGTCTCTCTCTCTCTGCCTATCTGTGGTCTCTCTCTCTCTGCCTATCTGTGGTCTCTCTCTCTCTGCCTATCTGTGGTCTCTCTCTCTCTGCCTATCTGTGGTCTCTCTCTCTCTCTGCCTATCTGTGGTCTCTCTCTCTCTCTGCCTATCTGTGGTCTCTCTCTCTCTCTGCCTATCTGTGGTCTCTCTCTCTCTGCCTATCTGTGGTCTCTCTCTCTCTGCCTATCTGTGGTCTCTCTCTCTCTGCCTATCTGTGGTCTCTCTCTCTCTGCCTATCTGTGGTCTCTCTCTCTCTGCCTATCTGTGGTCTCTCTCTCTCTGCCTATCTGTGGTCTCTCTCTCTCTGCCTATCTGTGGTCTCTCTCTCTCTGCCTATCTGTGGTCTCTCTCTCTCTGCCTATCTGTGGTCTCTCTCTCTCTCTCTGCCTATCTGTGGTCTCTCTCTCTCTCTGCCTATCTGTGGTCTCTCTCTCTCTCTCTGCCTATCTGTGGTCTCTCTCTCTCTCTCTGCCTATCTGTGGTCTCTCTCTCTCTCTCTGCCTATCTGTGGTCTCTCTCTCTCTCTGCCTATCTGTGGTCTCTCTCTCTCTCTCTGCCTATCTGTGGTCTCTCTCTCTCTCTCTGCCTATCTGTGGTCTCTCTCTCTCTCTCTGCCTATCTGTGGTCTCTCTCTCTCTCTCTGCCTATCTGTGGTCTCTCTCTCTCTCTCTCTGCCTATCTGTGGTCTCTCTCTCTCTCTCTCTGCCTATCTGTGGTCTCTCTCTCTCTCTCTCTGCCTATCTGTGGTCTCTCTCTCTCTCTCTCTGCCTATCTGTGGTCTCTCTCTCTCTCTCTCTGCCTATCTGTGGTCTCTCTCTCTCTCTCTCTGCCTATCTGTGGTCTCTCTCTCTCTCTCTCTGCCTATCTGTGGTCTCTCTCTCTCTCTCTCTGCCTATCTGTGGTCTCTCTCTCTCTCTCTCTGCCTATCTGTGGTCTCTCTCTCTCTCTCTCTGCCTATCTGTGGTCTCTCTCTCTCTCTCTCTGCCTATCTGTGGTCTCTCTCTCTCTCTCTCTGCCTATCTGTGGTCTCTCTCTCTCTCTCTCTGCCTATCTGTGGTCTCTCTCTCTCTCTCTCTGCCTATCTGTGGTCTCTCTCTCTCTCTCTCTGCCTATCTGTGGTCTCTCTCTCTCTCTCTCTCTGCCTATCTGTGGTCTCTCTCTCTCTCTCTCTCCCTATCTGTGGTCTCTCTCTCTCTCTCTCTGCCTATCTGTGGTCTCTCTCTCTCTCTCTCTGCCTATCTGTGGTCTCTCTCTCTCTCTCTCTGCCTATCTGTGGTCTCTCTCTCTCTCTCTGCCTATCTGTGGTCTCTCTCTCTCTCTCTCTGCCTATCTGTGGTCTCTCTCTCTCTCTCTCTCTCTGCCTATCTGTGGTCTCTCTCTCTCTCTCTCTGCCTATCTGTGGTCTCTCTCTCTCTCTCTGCCTATCTGTGGTCTCTCTCTCTCTCTCTCTCTGCCTATCTGTGGTCTCTCTCTCTCTCTCTGCCTATCTGTGGTCTCTCTCTCTCTCTCTGCCTATCTGTGGTCTCTCTCTCTCTCTCTCTGCCTATCTGTGGTCTCTCTCTCTCTCTCTCTGCCTATCTGTGGTCTCTCTCTCTCTCTCTCTGCCTATCTGTGGTCTCTCTCTCTCTCTCTCTGCCTATCTGTGGTCTCTCTCTCTCTCTCTCTGCCTATCTGTGGTCTCTCTCTCTCTCTCTCTGCCTATCTGTGGTCTCTCTCTCTCTCTCTGCCTATCTGTGGTCTCTCTCTCTCTCTCTGCCTATCTGTGGTCTCTCTCTCTCTCTCTGCCTATCTGTGGTCTCTCTCTCTCTCTCTGCCTATCTGTGGTCTCTCTCTCTCTCTCTGCCTATCTGTGGTCTCTCTCTCTCTCTCTGCCTATCTGTGGTCTCTCTCTCTCTCTCTGCCTATCTGTGGTCTCTCTCTCTCTCTCTGCCTATCTGTGGTCTCTCTCTCTCTCTCTGCCTATCTGTGGTCTCTCTCTCTCTCTCTGCCTATCTGTGGTCTCTCTCTCTCTCTCTGCCTATCTGTGGTCTCTCTCTCTCTCTCTGCCTATCTGTGGTCTCTCTCTCTCTCTCTGCCTATCTGTGGTCTCTCTCTCTCTCTCTCTGCCTATCTGTGGTCTCTCTCTCTCTCTCTCTGCCTATCTGTGGTCTCTCTCTCTCTCTCTCTGCCTATCTGTGGTCTCTCTCTCTCTCTCTCTGCCTATCTGTGGTCTCTCTCTCTCTCTCTCTGCCTATCTGTGGTCTCTCTCTCTCTCTCTGCCTATCTGTGGTCTCTCTCTCTCTCTCTCTGCCTATCTGTGGTCTCTCTCTCTCTCTCTCTGCCTATCTGTGGTCTCTCTCTCTCTCTCTCTGCCTATCTGTGGTCTCTCTCTCTCTCTCTCTGCCTATCTGTGGTCTCTCTCTCTCTCTCTCTCTGCCTATCTGTGGTCTCTCTCTCTCTCTCTCTGCCTATCTGTGGTCTCTCTCTCTCTCTCTCTGCCTATCTGTGGTCTCTCTCTCTCTCTCTCTGCCTATCTGTGGTCTCTCTCTCTCTCTCTCTGCCTATCTGTGGTCTCTCTCTCTCTCTCTCTGCCTATCTGTGGTCTCTCTCTCTCTCTCTGCCTATCTGTGGTCTCTCTCTCTCTCTCTCTGCCTATCTGTGGTCTCTCTCTCTCTCTCTCTGCCTATCTGTGGTCTCTCTCTCTCTCTCTCTGCCTATCTGTGGTCTCTCTCTCTCTCTCTCTGCCTATCTGTGGTCTCTCTCTCTCTCTCTCTGCCTATCTGTGGTCTCTCTCTCTCTCTCTCTGCCTATCTGTGGTCTCTCTCTCTCTCTCTCTGCCTATCTGTGGTCTCTCTCTCTCTCTCTCTGCCTATCTGTGGTCTCTCTCTCTCTCTCTGCCTATCTGTGGTCTCTCTCTCTCTCTCTCTGCCTATCTGTGGTCTCTCTCTCTCTCTCTCTGCCTATCTGTGGTCTCTCTCTCTCTCTCTCTGCCTATCTGTGGTCTCTCTCTCTCTCTCTCTCTGCCTATCTGTGGTCTCTCTCTCTCTCTCTCTCTGCCTATCTGTGGTCTCTCTCTCTCTCTCTCTGCCTATCTGTGGTCTCTCTCTCTCTCTCTCTGCCTATCTGTGGTCTCTCTCTCTCTCTCTCTGCCTATCTGTGGTCTCTCTCTCTCTCTCTCTGCCTATCTGTGGTCTCTCTCTCTCTCTCTCTGCCTATCTGTGGTCTCTCTCTCTCTCTCTGCCTATCTGTGGTCTCTCTCTCTCTCTCTCTGCCTATCTGTGGTCTCTCTCTCTCTCTCTGCCTATCTGTGGTCTCTCTCTCTCTCTCTCTGCCTATCTGTGGTCTCTCTCTCTCTCTCTCTGCCTATCTGTGGTCTCTCTCTCTCTCTCTCTGCCTATCTGTGGTCTCTCTCTCTCTCTCTGCCTATCTGTGGTCTCTCTCTCTCATTGCCTATCTGTGGTCTCTCTCTCTCATTGCCTATCTGTGGTCTCTCTCTCTCATTGCCTATCTGTGGTCTCTCTCTCTCATTGCCTATCTGTGGTCTCTCTCTCTCATTGCCTATCTGTGGTCTCTCTCTCTCTGCCTATCTGTGGTCTCTCTCTCTCTCTCTCTGCCTATCTGTGGTCTCTCTCTCTCTCTCTCTGCCTATCTGTGGTCTCTCTCTCTCTCTCTCTGCCTATCTGTGGTCTCTCTCTCTCTCTCTCTGCCTATCTGTGGTCTCTCTCTCTCTCTCTGCCTATCTGTGGTCTCTCTCTCTCTCTCTCTGCCTATCTGTGGTCTCTCTCTCTCTCTCTGCCTATCTGTGGTCTCTCTCTCTCTCTCTGCCTATCTGTGGTCTCTCTCTCTCTCTCTCTGCCTATCTGTGGTCTCTCTCTCTCTCTCTCTGCCTATCTGTGGTCTCTCTCTCTCTCTCTCTGCCTATCTGTGGTCTCTCTCTCTCTCTCTCTGCCTATCTGTGGTCTCTCTCTCTCTCTCTCTGCCTATCTGTGGTCTCTCTCTCTCTCTCTCTGCCTATCTGTGGTCTCTCTCTCTCTCTCTGCCTATCTGTGGTCTCTCTCTCTCTCTCTGCCTATCTGTGGTCTCTCTCTCTCTCTCTGCCTATCTGTGGTCTCTCTCTCTCTCTCTGCCTATCTGTGGTCTCTCTCTCTCTCTCTGCCTATCTGTGGTCTCTCTCTCTCTCTCTGCCTATCTGTGGTCTCTCTCTCTCTCTCTGCCTATCTGTGGTCTCTCTCTCTCTCTCTGCCTATCTGTGGTCTCTCTCTCTCTCTCTCTGCCTATCTGTGGTCTCTCTCTCTCTCTCTCTGCCTATCTGTGGTCTCTCTCTCTCTCTCTCTGCCTATCTGTGGTCTCTCTCTCTCTGCCTATCTGTGGTCTCTCTCTCTCTCTCTCTGCCTATCTGTGGTCTCTCTCTCTCTCTCTCTGCCTATCTGTGGTCTCTCTCTCTCTCTCTCTGCCTATCTGTGGTCTCTCTCTCTCTCTCTCTGCCTATCTGTGGTCTCTCTCTCTCTCTCTCTGCCTATCTGTGGTCTCTCTCTCTCTCTCTCTGCCTATCTGTGGTCTCTCTCTCTCTCTCTCTGCCTATCTGTGGTCTCTCTCTCTCTCTCTCTGCCTATCTGTGGTCTCTCTCTCTCTCTCTCTGCCTATCTGTGGTCTCTCTCTCTCTCTCTCTGCCTATCTGTGGTCTCTCTCTCTCTCTCTCTGCCTATCTGTGGTCTCTCTCTCTCTCTCTCTGCCTATCTGTGGTCTCTCTCTCTCTCTCTGCCTATCTGTGGTCTCTCTCTCTCTCTCTCTGCCTATCTGTGGTCTCTCTCTCTCTCTCTCTGCCTATCTGTGGTCTCTCTCTCTCTCTCTCTGCCTATCTGTGGTCTCTCTCTCTCTCTCTCTGCCTATCTGTGGTCTCTCTCTCTCTCTCTCTGCCTATCTGTGGTCTCTCTCTCTCTCTCTCTGCCTATCTGTGGTCTCTCTCTCTCTCTCTCTGCCTATCTGTGGTCTCTCTCTCTCTCTCTCTGCCTATCTGTGGTCTCTCTCTCTCTCTCTCTGCCTATCTGTGGTCTCTCTCTCTCTCTCTCTGCCTATCTGTGGTCTCTCTCTCTCTCTCTCTCTGCCTATCTGTGGTCTCTCTCTCTCTCTCTCTCTGCCTATCTGTGGTCTCTCTCTCTCTCTCTCTCTGCCTATCTGTGGTCTCTCTCTCTCTCTCTCTCTGCCTATCTGTGGTCTCTCTCTCTCTCTCTCTGCCTATCTGTGGTCTCTCTCTCTCTCTCTCTGCCTATCTGTGGTCTCTCTCTCTCTCTCTCTGCCTATCTGTGGTCTCTCTCTCTCTCTCTGCCTATCTGTGGTCTCTCTCTCTCTCTCTCTGCCTATCTGTGGTCTCTCTCTCTCTCTCTCTGCCTATCTGTGGTCTCTCTCTCTCTCTCTCTGCCTATCTGTGGTCTCTCTCTCTCTCTCTCTGCCTATCTGTGGTCTCTCTCTCTCTCTCTCTGCCTATCTGTGGTCTCTCTCTCTCTCTCATTGCCTATCTGTGGTCTCTCTCTCTCATTGCCTATCTGTGGTCTCTCTCTCTCATTGCCTATCTGTGGTCTCTCTCTCTCATTGCCTATCTGTGGTCTCTCTCTCTCATTGCCTATCTGTGGTCTCTCTCTCTCTGCCTATCTGTGGTCTCTCTCTCTCTGCCTATCTTTGGTCTCTCTCTCTCTCTCTCTGCCTATCTTTGGTCTCTCTCTCTCTCTCTCTGCCTATCTTTGGTCTCTCTCTCTCTCTCTCTGCCTATCTTTGGTCTCTCTCTCTCTCTCTCTGCCTATCTTTGGTCTCTCTCTCTCTCTCTCTTCCTATCTTTGGTCTCTCTCTCTCTCTCTCTTCCTATCTTTGGTCTCTCTCTCTCTCTCTCTTCCTATCTTTGGTCTCTCTCTCTCTCTCTCTTCCTATCTTTGGTCTCTCTCTCTCTCTCTCTTCCTATCTTTGGTCTCTCTCTCTCTCTCTCTTCCTATCTGTGGTCTCTCTCTCTCTCTCTCTTCCTATCTGTGGTCTCTCTCTCTCTCTCTCTTCCTATCTGTGGTCTCTCTCTCTCTCTCTGCCTATCTGTGGTCTCTCTCTCTCTCTCTGCCTATCTGTGGTCTCTCTCTCTCTCTCTCTCTCTCTGCCTATCTGTGGTCTCTCTCTCTCTCTCTCTCTCTCTGCCTATCTGTGGTCTCTCTCTCTCTCTCTCTCTCTCTGCCTATCTGTGGTCTCTCTCTCTCTCTCTCTCTCTCTCTGCCTATCTGTGGTCTCTCTCTCTCTCTCTCTCTCTGCCTATCTGTGGTCTCTCTCTCTCTCTCTCTCTCTGCCTATCTGTGGTCTCTCTCTCTCTCTCTCTCTCTGCCTATCTGTGGTCTCTCTCTCTCTCTCTCTCTCTGCCTATCTGTGGTCTCTCTCTCTCTCTCTCTCTCTGCCTATCTGTGGTCTCTCTCTCTCTCTCTCTCTCTGCCTATCTGTGGTCTCTCTCTCTCTCTCTCTCTCTGCCTATCTGTGGTCTCTCTCTCTCTCTCTCTCTCTGCCTATCTGTGGTCTCTCTCTCTCTCTCTCTGCCTATCTGTGGTCTCTCTCTCTCTCTCTCTGCCTATCTGTGGTCTCTCTCTCTCTCTCTCTCTGCCTATCTGTGGTCTCTCTCTCTCTCTCTCTGCCTATCTGTGGTCTCTCTCTCTCTCTCTCTCTGCCTATCTGTGGTCTCTCTCTCTCTCTCTCTCTGCCTATCTGTGGTCTCTCTCTCTCTCTCTCTCTGCCTATCTGTGGTCTCTCTCTCTCTCTCTCTCTGCCTATCTGTGGTCTCTCTCTCTCTCTCTCTGCCTATCTGTGGTCTCTCTCTCTCTCTTGTGTGTTATATATATATATATATCCTTTAAATGTGTTAAAACTCAACCGGACATTCTTTCTCTTTTTTTAAGAAATATGTGGGAGGAACTATTTGTTTTCTACTAAAATTATATAACCATTGTAAATATTTAGGAAATGTCCTTGTTGCGTAGCAGAATCATTCGATAATTTTCCTTTTAAGAAATCTTTTAAGTGTGGTATCTCATATCCAGTGTCAAAAAATCGTGGTCATAACTTGATGAGGGTTGTCTGCCTCGCTAGTTGATCACCAGCTAACGTTAACAAATTTTCAACAAATGTGATGACACCATCTCCAGTGTTGTGAAGTTCAGAGAGATTTGATGATGGTTAATATAAGTGCGGCTTGATATTTGATGATGGTTAATATAAGTGCGGCTTGATATTTGATGATGGTTAATATAAGTGCGGCTTGATATTTGATGATGGTTAATATAAGTGCGGCTTGATATTTGATGATGGTTAATATAAGTGCGGCTTGATATTTGATGATGGTTAATATAAGTGCGGCTTGATATTTGATGATGGTTAATATAAGTGCGGCTTGATATTTGATGATGGTTAATATAAGTGCGGCTTGATATTTGATGATGGTTAATATAAGTGCGGCTTGATATTTGATGATGGTTAATATAAGTGCGGCTTGATATTTGATGATGGTTAATATAAGTGCGGCTTGATATTTGATGATGGTTAATATAAGTGCGGCTTGATATTTGATGATGGTTAATATAAGTGCGGCTTGATATTTGATGATGGTTAATATAAGTGCGGCTTGATATTTGATGATGGTTAATATAAGTGCGGCTTGATATTTGATGATGGTTAATATAAGTGCGGCTTGATATTTGATGATGGTTAATATAAGTGCGGCTTGATATTTGATGATGGTTAATATAAGTGCGGCTTGATATTTGATGATGGTTAATATAAGTGCGGCTTGATATTTGATGATGGTTAATATAAGTGCGGCTTGATATTTGATGATGGTTAATATAAGTGCGGCTTGATATTTGATGATGGTTAATATAAGTGCGGCTTGATATTTGATGATGGTTAATATAAGTGCGGCTTGATATTTGATGATATTGTTATTGTCTCCTTTGAAAAATCTTACCGTGTTCTGCCAAGTCAAACACAAAAACAATATCTTTCCTTTCCAGAATAACCGAAGCAAACACCATGAATAATTTTATTTATTTATATTAGGCTGATTCAAAAATGTGGTTTATCAAAGATATATATATATATATATATATATATATATATATATATATATATATATATATATATATATATACGTAAAAAAACATTTTTGCACTAACCTAATATAAAAAAGCTTCTAGCGTAAACTTTTTCCGAAACTTATTGGATTCGACGTTAAACAGACCGAAAAGGGGTCGATATACCGAAAAACAAAATCTAAACCAAACAATGATTAAGTATTGGAAGATGTGAAGAATTTGAGGCGTAAAAACTTTTCCAAAATTACTGGATTCGGCAAAAAAAAAAAAAAAAAAAAAAAAACATTGAAAATGGTCGATATTCCGTAAAACAAAACAACCAAATAATCCTTATCCTTCTACGCATCACGTCTATAATAATACAAATAAAAATAAAATATCTGCTTTCACAGCTGACTTTATTTGGAACGTGGCCAATTATAAGCCAAGAATCAAAACTATCAAACCATAAATTAACCAATGAGAGAGCAGTATTGGCCTCATATAAAAAAAAAGGATCATATTGTGTTCTATTTTTATCTTTTTCTGAACAAGTGAGTTCTTTTTATTTTTAATTATGTGGTTTCAATGGCGGCTCACAATGTCTGCTTCAGTCGGCTATCAATGGGCTTTTTATTAAACTGCTGGCCGGAAAATCTGTAGGAATGTATAGCTCTACGGCAATAGTTCCAAAACAATTTGGGAATAAGGCCTGCCACATCGATGAAACATTTTTTTGACTGCATGAAAAACAATCGAATTATGATTTTTATCATTTATGAAATATAAATGTTTTTCGGACAACGAATACGTAAGTGTGTGGGGGGGGGCGTTTCCATTACGCCATTTTGAATGGCGTGATGGGAACATAAGGTATTTAATTCCAATTTTCGGATTTTAATCATGTCAAAACGTACTTTATTTCCTTTTGATGCTATTTTTTATGAGTTAAGGGCAAAATAGATTCATTGATATAATAATTGATTGATTTTGTGCTACAAAGCAGATACTTTCAAGAATTGTAAATGTCAACTGAATTAAAGGAATAAAACTTTGGAATAAAGACTTTTGTCATTCATTCACTATATCTGCTCTGTAATTACATTGAGCTTTTTAAATAAGCATGAGTATATTTCCACACACACACACATATATATATACATATATATATATATATATATATAAAGGAGATTAGAACAATAGTCTAAAGAGCTGAGTGTATTTTAATGTAACAGTGAAATTACTAGTTTAATTAAAATACAGGAAATAGAAAGAGCTCGTTGTAATTTAGATATATAATAAGCTCGATAGTTAAATGTCTAGAGCTAATTCAATATTAAGTAATGTGATTTATAATTTAAAATTTAAAAATCAAATTTTAATTAAATTAAAAATCAGTTTCATAAGAAGGAACAACAACAAAATCAATTATCTGTACGATCGTTTCGGAAAACAATGCTTTTTATTGTGGTATACATCAAGTTATGTAGAATAATTATATATAGTTTTTTTGGTAAGCAAGGTCTCCTCATCAGCAAATTTAGGAGGGTTTTTATTGAATTTAAAAGACACCATAAATAAACCTAGCATTAAAAGTAAGGCAGATGAATCTTTTAATTTTTCTTTTTTTGAAATCAGGAACTGTGGTTAAAGTAGTCATTTAGATGTTTTCTATAGCTTTTTATAGATGTTTGCTATAGCTTTTTATCTTATATATATATATATATATGGCCGCTCGGCATTTCAGTCAGGGAATACGCTTGAATATTATTATTTTTTTTTTTTTAATTCATGCAGATTTCTTATTATAGAGTCAATTCTCTATTGATTATTATATTGTCTAATATATTGCAGTGATTCCAAACGCTTATAAAATGACTTGGATGCCATTAACTAGAATCGAAACCAAAACATTTAACTCTCTAGCGGTATTTGTTACCATCCTTGTTTATTGTGGATGCAGTTTGGTATTCATGGCTTATTCTAGCCGAGGGGTTTTCCTTCGACCCGCAAAGTCACTGGGATCTAGGTCATTGTTGCGGTGGCTTGTTTGTTGACTGAAATATTGTTCTGTGCAGTCCTAGGTGGCCCACACTCCCCGGCTTTGCCTCCTCACATTTTTGAAAAGGGGTTAGTTTATTGCTAATCACTTGAGCTGCTTCTATCGAGAAATGCCGATAGGGCTTCCCGGCTATTTTTGCAGGCCATAGTACTCTTCCTCTAGGACGCTGGCTGTTCAAATTCCACTTTTCCGATCTTGTCACATTTTCCCGCTTTGGGATGGAGTTAGATATCAGGGTCATTTATTTTGATGGCGTCATTTATTCATTTATTTTAATATTTTATTTCCTTTTGCCTTTAGTCGTGTTTTTCTTTATCAATTGTCAGTTGAGGGCGTGTGTAATGTATTAGTTACATGTCAACACTCGGGACTCACACGTTGCGCGCAGTCACAAGGAAAAAAAATGACTCCTTTTTTTCTATTGAAACAGACATTTATTTACAGGTACTTCCAAAATAACGCCTTGGCTCTTGTTCACAAGTCTCCTCGTATTCCAATTTACTTAATCAGACGTCTTTCGTGTCGAACACGTCTTTCTCCGCTCGTGTTTAGGACACGTTTTTCCTTGCCACTCATGTATCCTGTCTATTTCTTTGTCGTGCCAATTTTTTTTATAATAATTTTTCCTTTCTTCCTCGTTGTGACGTCACCTTACATACTGCTCGGTCATTTGCATAGGTTGACTGATCCTGCTGCCATACGTGCGTCCTCGCTCTGTTACACATGTACCAAAACGTTATGATTGTTGGGAATGTTTTTTTTGTTTTTATTGTTTTTTTGTTTTTTGTTTTTTTTTGTTTTGTTTTGTTTTTGTTATTTTGCTGGATTTGTTCTATTTTGTCTAACTCTAAAATCTGTTAGTCTTTGCTATTGGTGTTTTTTAGCAACATTTGTTTTGTCATCAAATTTACATAGCCACTGATTGGCTATTCGTGACATTTTTATCTTAGGTTGTTTATCAGTTGGTGGAGGATCTGATATTTTCAAGAAGATTGTGTCGTTGGGGTCGCCAAAAATGTACAAATGAAAAAGAAGTCTCATTCTAACATTAAAAGATAATCAGCTTTGGTGATTATCTTCGTTAGTATGCTTCTATGAAAAGCGTTAATATTAGAGTTCTTTTTAATTTGTATTTAACTTCAGTAAGTTTTAAGAGATCAAGGGGCTCATTCCTGGAGCTATCACATGATTCTGTTAGGATTTAAATTTATATCTGAGGACTCTTTTAAAAATAGATGTTGTTCCCTTTATGGCTGCTATTTGTATTTCGTTACAGCTTGGTTTTCCAGGGATTGCTTCTAGGTATTTCTGAAGATTTTTTTATTTTATTTTTTTTTATTAAAGTTGCTCCTATCACAACTGGTATGTTTGCTTCTTTCAGAGACAATGCTTTTAGATCATTTTTTAGGTGCTTATATTTGATCTTTTCCCGTTCAGCTCTATTAAGGCCTAAATCATTTGGGATTGTGACATCGATAATGAGCGCAGTTCTTCTGGGTTTGTTCCATATTACAATATCTGGTTTGATGGCCTTGTCTTTTATGTATCTGCCTGCTTTGTCTTTGTCATAGAACACGGTCACATTTCTGTTTGATGTTATTGGTGGTGGTTCATGTTCCCAGATGTTCGTCGATCTGGCAAGTTGCATCTCTCCACAGATCTTCCAATGGACACGTGAGTTCTCATATGTGTCAATAGAATTGACTTTTTAGGACATGAATATTTGCGCACTTCACAAGAATATGGATTTTCTCTTTTTGTTTTATTTTACTTCAGTCGAAGTTCTCAGAAATCAAGGGGCCCACGACCTGGGGCTAACACTTGAAGTCTATATGAGATACATAGATATTCGAATGTTCCATTAAAGTTCTTTATATCTCAAGCACTGAGTTAGTAAAGAAATTGAGAACATAATTTTCCTCTCCCCCAATTAACCATTTTTATACGTTGTAGTACATCTTTTATTTTGGTCTCTTGGTCTTACTGGATTCCAGGACAAGAATTTATCTAGTCTGGTGGAGTAGCCAGCTTCGTGCTATTACTTTAGGTAATATCACTTGGAAAAGGTGCACCATTCCTCGGAAAAGCTGTGGGGTAGCCGTAGTGAGGAGATCTTATTTGGGCTGCGAAATACTATGTGATTTTGAATATTTGGTCAGGGTTTACTTCTATGGAAAAGTACCCTCATGCCAGATTGTTCTAACAAACCCCTGTGCAGAGAGACCTTAGACACTCGAGGACAGTGTCTAGTAGGCATTCAAGTTCTCCCCAGTAGGCATTGAGTTCTCCTGTGTCAATAAAATTGATTTTTAGAACATGAATATTCGCACACTTCATTCCATTGGTTTGATGGTCTCGTCTTTTATGTATCTGCCCGCCTGTATGTCTTTGTCATAGAACACGGATCACATTTCCATTTGATGTTATCGGTAGACGTTGATGAATAGTTAGAGCAGTTAAAAATTCGATTTAATAAAGCTCGCGTCTATATGGACAAGAACAAAAGATTAGAGTCCAGTGGGAGAAGAGGAGTTCGTGTGTGTACCACATCGAAGTTCGTGTGCGTAGGTAGCCATGTTTGCTTGTTTGTCTTCACGCTGACCCAGGGCCAAAGGCCCAGGCGAAGTTGAGCCCTAATGACAGTGTGTAGTTATACGAGGGCCGGAAGAAAGAAGGAGAATAGTCATGGGTTTAACATTTTATAAACTCAGTCAGGTTATCAACTCGACTGAGTCTTTGATTGGACAAGCCAGAAAGGAAGTTGACTGCTACAACCAATCAGCAATCTATATATCTATTAAAGTGAACGTGTGTGTGTCTGTGTACATTTCCCCCACGCAATAAATCTGTCAATTTTTAGTCTATAGACTCGAAATTTGATATACAGGGTACTGACATTTGGGAAAATCGATGTGATCGGTTTTTGACCAGAAATTTGGCGATTAAGGGGTCAAAGTTTAACGATTTGACCTTTGAGAACTCAACCAAACTCCTCCGACAATTTTGGGTCTACACACTGGAAATTTTGAATATAGGTTCCTTGGACATGGATCTAACTTAATAACTCGATATGAGCCAAAAACAATAAATTTTAAGGGGTCATAATAGTGGTCAGAGTTAAAAAAAAAAAAAAATTGACCGCTTTTTTTTTCTGCTCAACATACACCTACAAATACCCGGGAAACGCTGGGCTGAAATGGTAGTTATGTTATAAAGCAAAACACATTCAAAATCTTAAACCGCGAGTATATGTTGCTGCTACAAGATAGTTTTCCAGTTTGACTCGCACCTCTGCAAAAGCAGATAGCCCGAATCGCACGTCAGTGAAGCGCGTATACTGCTCCTATTGTTTGAGATCTTAGACCTCCATAGTAATTTTTATGGTAATTATTTATTGGTCCCTCCGACAAAAGAAGGGTGGACCTGTAAATTCACCCTCGTCTGTTCGTTTGTCTGCACTTTTCTCAATAACTACGCCTTTGAATTTTTTAAATTTTGCACAAGCATTAAAGATGATACGAGTAAAAAAAGTAACAAAACAGATTTTCCGGGAAAACTCTGGTTTCTTCCCCCCCCCACTCCCCT
>NC_136508.1:65907974-66047974 GCF_053919585.1 Euprymna scolopes
TACGGCTGACATATATTCGGTGGGTTTCTAACAGTATTTTGTACAGTTTATTTTAAACTAAATGTCACAAAATCACCGTGTTCAAGAGAGTCGGGCGCCATTTAAAATTTTCCAATGCATCGGTAAACACTATGTCTTTTTTAGCTGAATAAACATGTTACATTAACTAAAAACACTAAAAAAAAGTATCCAGTTAAGTAGAAAAGTAACTTATCTTGCCTTTGATAACATTTATTTGTTATATATTTGTTTTTTGACAACTTTTTCGAATCTGTGTACAGTAATACAAACCCGAATGTTCTTACTTTATTATTAATACGTTTGAAATTAACTAATCAATCCTCTCCCTTTCTCTCTTATGCTAGCGGGGAGACCCGGCGTTGCTCGCGATTGAATGATCAACGAATATTTCGCTTTCCCATATTTTTATTATCGAAATCTGTGAAATCGCCCTCCCCTCTTTCTTTTTATTTTTTTTTTAGTTTTATTTTTTTTAGTTTTATTTTTTTTAGTTTTATTTTTTTTTTATTTTTTTTTTTAGTTTTATTTTTTTTTTTAGTTTTATTTTTTTTTTTAGTTTTATTTTTTTTTCGTTTTATTTTTTTTTATTTTTTTATTTTTATTTTTATTTTTTTTTTTATTTTTTTTTTATTTATTTATTTTTTTTTTTATTTTTTTTTTTATAAATCAATTGATTGCCTGCGCTAGTTAGGGACTCCTCGCGGTGCACTGGGAGAAAGCTTCACATGTCTCCTCGCAGTGACTTAGTCGACAATACATTGTATTCTACATTGCACTGTAGAGAACCTACTGTTTTTATAAAATTACTTTTCTATATAACGACTTGAATCAAAGTTTAAAATCCAAAAGTCAAGTATCATGCTTCGATTAACGTGCCCCTGTTATATCAAAGAACCTACTGTTGATTTTATATGCCAGGCCTTTCTGCTTGTGTGATAATAAAATTTCTCCACTGCACTTTTAATGTTGCGTGTTAACTTCAATCAAAATTGTTCATTCTCTCATCGAATTTTATCCATTATCGATACTTATTGAAGGCATTCCGATAAAAAAAAGGCCTATCTAAAAACACTGGCAGATGCATAAAGAAGATTTGTGTGAAATGTCATCAAAATCAGTCCAGTCGTTTCGGAGTTCATAAAGAACGAACTTGCGCACACAAAGTTCTGTAAATGTTGGGGTGATTAATTGGAATCGGGCAAAACCGATTTCCTTAAATTATCTTTTTTATTTGATTTTGGTTTAAGAAACATCTTCCACTGCTTGTAGTAATAATAAATATTTATTTAAACTTTGTAGAGGACTAGGATATATAAATCCTAATCTCGTTACAAAAGAATAATGAAACGAATGGAATTGAAGGAAACAAAGACTCAATTGATGGATAAGATAAAAGTCGTTTATTTACTGTTGAAAGAATTAATGTTTTAGATATAACATGTGTTCATGTCCGCGCGGGTGTAACCATCGTTTGTTGCGGGACTGGTGATATAGGAGAAAGGAAATGTGTTTTTATCTCACGTTCGGGTCACTATCGTTTGTTCGCGCGTGGGAAAAGAAGTAATATAGTAGAAATGAGAATGATAGTCCAGCGTGTAGACAAAGAAGAGGATAGAGAGTTGACATCAGTTAAACTGCGCGCCATGTTAGAAGTCAGCTACGCAGTGGTGTTCTCAGGGACTAGTAGTAGATAGAGAGAGAAAGAGTGTAGGTACTGTCTGTTGGTCTTTTGTCCCACATAGTAGTAAATGGCGTGAGGTACGCGCCTGCGCGCCTGCCGAAACGGCGGCGGCTGCTGGTGCGCCGATTAACCACCTCGGAAAGGCAGGTCGGGAAAAGAAGCCGCTTGTTGCTCTTTCTTTTATAGGTGTTTCCGGTGGTCTTTTGCGCATGTGTGGATTTCCATTGAAAGGAAGTGACGTCCTTGTGTGCGTGTACATGTGTGTACATTAGCGTGTGTATATACGCGTGAATGTGAGTGTATGTACGCGTGTGGACGTGGGCGCATATGTTTGTGTGTGCTTATGTATATGACAAGTAATATAGCTTGAAATGTGAACGTGTGTTTTTGTGTGAGACTAGAAAAGGCTCGCGCAACTTCCAATAAGATTAAAATCTCTAGAATCAGGAATTTAGTATGGAATCGGTAAACATATTGAAATCGTCCCATCACTATATATATATATATATATATATATATATATATAAGGTTTTTGACAGGGTATGGCATGAAGGTCTTCTCAGGAAAATCAGTTTATACGGTATCACTGGAAGAATACTGAACATAATTAACTCCTTCTTAGATGAGAGAAAAATCCAGGTTGTCCTCGATGGTCGTACATCTAAACAATGATATAAATGTGAGAGTGCCTCAGGGGTCTATCCTTGAACCTCTATTATTCCTAATATTCATAAATGCCCTCCCTGACAAAATTGTCTGTGAGATGGGTATATATGCTGATGACACCATGCTCTATAACAGACACAACAGGAAATCAAATGAACACATATCTAAAGAAATGGCAGAAACACGAGAGGATGACCTCCAATCTGTAGTGGAATGGGGGCAAAAATGGATGGTCACATTCAATACTGTCAAGACTGAACTTGTTTCCTTCAATAACTACAAGAAACCTTCTCTACCACCAATAACAATGGCCAAAGACTCTTTATCTGAAAGCACAACTTTTAAACTCCTCGGCCTAACGTTCACAGGAAACATGAATTGAGACAATTGCCAGGACCGTTGCGAAAAAGGTAGGTTCTCTCTACCATGCTAGAAAGCTACTAACGCCCGAAAGTATCCTGTACCTCTATAAGGCCACCATTCGCCCATGTATGGAGTATTGTTGTCAGATTTGGGCTGGTGCATCTGCTACTAGTCTCTCACTCCTAGACAGGGTTAAAAAGAGAGTCGCCAACCTAATATGTCCTGAACTGTCATCCAAGCTTCAGCCTCTGTCCCATCGACGTAATGTAGCATCCCTCTGCCTGTTCTACAAGTACTTTAACAGTGAATGTTCCGACGAACTGCTAGCACTTGTACCCCCTCTACGTAAATACCCCGACCAGCAGCAAAATCCCACCTTCACAGTTGAGATCCCTAGATGTAAGAGAGCCTTCTACTCCAGTAGTTTCTTCCCCAGAACCGCTAGACTTTGGAATTCCCTTCCAGGTTCATGCGTCTCCAACTGTACTGACATGCAGAAGTTCAAGTGTAACGTGAACTGACATCTTGCTGTCCAACTCCCCACCTAGTACCCCTGTATCCTGTGTCCCTAATAGTAGCCCCCTACATCAAAGTGGCAATGTGCCTTGTTTGGGGTGAAAATGTAATAAAAAAAAATAAAAAATAAAAAAAAAATTTGCCGTTTGACATTGGAGGAACCGTAACCGGTGAGATTGTCTTTCCACCTTTTTGTTTTTACTCGTAGTGGTGTCTGTCGTCTTGCACTAAAATGTAAACGTCTTTTTCTTCTTACACGCGTTCGCAGAACCAACGCGTATCGGATTACGTGTTTTCACACAATCACCGAAAAGATGGTCTTCCTCTTTTCATCAAGCGCGAAACAAGTTTTCACAAGTGAATTGGTATTATTAGTAATACTAGTTTTTCTTTTCTTTTTTTTTTTTAGTAAGAGTAGTAGTAAGTAGTGGTGGTAGTAATTGTCGTAGTCGTCAGGGAGAGCAGCTGGGTTGGTGCTTTTTTTTTTTTTATCTTTTTCTTTTTTTACACATTTCTTCTTATCCCACCCACCCTTTCTCTTTCGTTGAAGCCCGAATCTCAAGACAGACAGACACAGATAGACAAGCGAAGTGGGAATAAAGTTATTTCTGGAATGGGACCCCGCCACACCCATCAATCACCTTTTTGGGACCCCCCCCCTTCTTTGTGTTTGCATGTCTAATTCTTTCCCATTCTTGCGCCATCTTCTTTCACTGATTTTTTCCCAAAATTTTAACTTGCTGAATTTGAGACAAAAATAGATTTCTTAGTATAAGTTATTTTTTATTTTTTTGTTTATCCATCCTCACTCCCACCTCTCGCCCTCTCTCCCCCACCTCTCGCCCTCTCTCCCCACCTCTCGCCCTCTCTCCCCACCTCTCGCCCTCTCTCCCCACCTCTCTCCCCACCTCTCGCCCTCTCTCCCCACCTCTCGCCCTCTCTCCCCACCTCTCGCCCTCTCCCTCCCACACCTCTCGCCCTCTCCCTCCCACACCTCTCGCCCTCTCCCTCCCTCCCACACCTCTCGCCCTCTCCCTCCCTCCCACACCTCTCGCCCTCTCCCTCCCCCACCCACCTCTCGCCCTCTCCCTCCCCCACCCACCTCTCGCCCTCTCTCCCCCCTCCCACCTCTCGCCCTCTCTCCCCCCTCCCACCTCTCGCCCTCTCTCCCCCCACCCACCTCTCGCCCTCTCTCCCCCCTCCCACCTCTCGCCCTCTCTCCCCCCACCCACCTCTCGCTCTCTCCCTCCCCCACCCACCTCTCGCCCTCTCTCCCCCCTCCCACCTCTCGCCCTCTCTCCCCCCTCCCACCTCTCGCCCTCTCTCCCCCCTCCCACCTCTCGCCCTCTCTCCCCCCTCCCACCTCTCGCCCTCTCTCCCCCCTCCCACCTCTCGCCCTCTCTCCCCCCTCCGACCTCTCTCCCCACTCCGACCTCTCTCCCCACTCCGACCTCTCTCCCCACTCCGACCTCTCTCCCTCTCTCCCACCTCCCACCTCTCGCCCTCTCTCCCACCTCTCGCCCTCTCTCCCACCTCTCTCCCACCTCTCGCCCTCTCTCCCACCTCTCGCCCTCTCTCCCACCTCTCGCCCTCTCTCCCACCTCTCGCCCTCTCTCCCACCTCTCGCCCTCTCTCCCACCTCTCGCCCTCTCTCCCACCTCTCGCCCTCTCGCCCTCTCTCCCACCTCTCGCCCTCTCTCCCTCTCGCCCTCTCTCCCACCTCTCGCCCTCTCTCCCACCTCTCGCCCTCTCTCCCACCTCTCGCCCTCTCTCCCACCTCTCGCCCTCTCTCCCACCTCTCGCCCTCTCTCCCACCTCTCGCCCTCTCTCCCACCTCTCGCCCTCTCTCCCACCTCTCGCCCTCTCTCCCACCTCTCCCACCTCTCGCCCTCTCTCCCACCTCTCCCCCTCTAAAAAAAAATGAATTTATTTTTCTTTTTTATATAAAAAGAAAACGTTAATTGTAAACATAAAAAGAAATTTTTTTTTTTTTTTGGGAGCATTAAAAAAAAAAACTGAAGTCGTATTAATAAATTTCTTGAACTACGTTTATTTAAAATTTTCACACAAAATTATAATTACAAAAAATATTTCTACTGTTTATTTTTATACGTTTCGCGTATTTTTTTATATGTAAGAGTCTAATATTTTCCTTGCTTGAATAAACGTGTAACTTTCAGCGTAACATGTTTTTTCTTTTTATATATATATAATCTTGAAAAATAAAAATGTTAATTTAAAAGCAGAAACACAGAAAATAATTAAGAAATGGTAAAAATTATACAAACGTTCACGATAGGAATGCTGGGAGGGTGGGGGGAGAAAACCAGTGCTCTCTATCTGAGTTCATTTTAAGACAGCCTTCTGACTTTGACATTTTGGGCTTCCGTAGAACCGACGCTGAGACGACTTCGTTTGTTTTATTGGAGTAGAAGCCAGAATCCTTCGCTTTGGGGGGCTAATTAAGCTTTTTTTCTTCTTTTTTTTTTGTACAAACAAGGTTTTTTTGTTTTGTTTTTTTTTAATTATCTTAGGACTTTGCTTTATCGCCCTTTTCTCCCCCTTTGAAGTAGACCCAGAAAACTAATATTTATTTTTCAAGGGATTTTACAATGGATTTATTCAACTTCAAAATTTAGCTGAACCCAACAGTTTCCGAATGTCGCCGCGCAAACATTTTTCATTATAACTCCCCCGCCCCCACGCGTAAAAATATTTTTTTCTTTTTGGAAATTAAATTGGAAATTAAAATTACTTTAGGCTATAATCGTTCATATACAAACAAAAAGTAGTCGGAAACCTACAAAAAAGAAATATATATATAACCCGGCTTTCAAAACTATACCCCCTCCCATCTTTTTTTTTTTCCGCCATTATTGCCCGTACCTTATACACTGTGATCACATTCTGTCTCAATAATTTGGCACCACTTTAGAAAGCCCTCTCGCTTGACCGTCGTGCATCCCCCAACCCGGTTAACAATTAGCTGAAATTCCACTGCCAGTTTCCTATACGCAAGCGCACGCATAAAACTTTCTTTTTCTTTCTCTTTCCTTTTTTCTTTCTCTTTCCTTTTATCTTTCTCTTTCCTTTTTTCTTTCTCTTTCCTTTTTTCTTTCTCTTTCCTTTTTTCTTTCTCTTTCCTTTTTTCTTTCTTTTTTCTTTCTCTTTCCTTTTTTCTTTCTTTTTTCTTTACTCTTTTTTTCTCTTGTTTCTTTTTTCTCTTGTTTCTTTTTTCTCTTGTTTCTTTTTTCTCTTGTTTCTTTTTTCTCTTGTTTCTTTTTTCTCTTGTTTCTTTTTTCTCTTGTTTCTTTTTTCTCTTGTTTCTTTTTTCTCTTGTTTCTTTTTTCTCTTGTTTCTTTTTTCTCTTGTTTCTTTTTTCTCTTGTTTCTTTTTTCTTTTGTTTCTTTTTTCTCTTGTTTCTTTTTTCTCTTGTTTCTTTTTTCTCTTGTTTCTTTTTTCTCTTGTTTCTTTTTTCTCTTGTTTCTTTTTTCTCTGTTTTTCTTTCTTTCTCTGTTTTTCTTTCTTTCTCTGTTTTTCTTTCTTTCTCTGTTTTTCTTTCTTTCTCTGTTTTTCTTTCTTTCTCTGTTTTTCTTTCTTTCTCTGTTTTTCTTTCTTTCTCTGTTTTTCTTTCTCTGTTTTTCTTTCTCTGTTTTTCTTTCTCTGTTTTTCTTTCTCTTTTTTTTCTTTCTCTTTTTTTTCTTTCTCTTTTTTTCTTTCTCTTTTTTTTCTTTCTCTTTTTTTTCTTTCTCTTTTTTTCTTTCTCTATGTTATTTCTTTCTCTATGTTCTTTCTTTCTCTATGTTCTTTCTTTCTCTATGTTCTTTCTTTCTCTATGTTCTTTCTTTCTCTATGTTCTTTCTTTCTCTATGTTCTTTCTTTCTCTATGTTCTTTCTTTCTCTATGTTCTTTCTTTCTCTATGTTCTTTCTTTCTCTATGTTCGTTCTTTCTCTATGTTCTTTCTTTCTCTATGTTCTTTCTTTCTCTATGTTCTTTCTTTCTCTATGTTCTTTCTTTCTCTATGTTCTTTCTTTCTCTATGTTCTTTCTTTCTCTATGTTCTTTCTTTCTCTATGTTCTTTCTTTCTCTATGTTCTTTCTTTCTCTATGTTCTTTCTTTCTCTATGTTCTTTCTTTCTCTATGTTCTTTCTTTCTCTATGTTTTTTCTTTCTCTATGTTCTTTCTTTCTCTATTTTTTCTTTCTCTATTTTTTCTTTCTCTATTTTTTCTTTCTCTATTTTTTCTTTCTCTATTTTTTCTTTCTCTATTTTTTCTTTCTCTATTTTTTCTTTCTCTATTTTTTCTTTCTCTATTTTTTCTTTCTCTATTTTTTCTTTCTCTATTTTTTCTTTCTCTATTTTTTCTTTCTCTATTTTTTCTTTCTCTATTTTTTCTTTCTCTATTTTTTCTTTCTCTATTTTTTCTTTCTCTATTTTTTCTTTCTCTATTTTTTCTTTCTCTATTTTTTCTTTCTCTATTTTTTCTTTCTCTATTTTTTCTTTCTCTATTTTTTCTTTCTCTATTTTTTCTTTCTCTATTTTTTCTTTCTCTATTTTTTCTTTCTCTATTTTTTCTTTCTCTATTTTTTCTTTCTCTATTTTTTCTTTCTCTATTTTTTCTTTCTCTATTTTTTCTTTCTCTATTTTTTCTTTCTCTATTTTTTCTTTCTCTATTTTTTCTTTCTCTATTTTTTCTTTCTCTATTTTTTCTTTCTCTATTTTTTCTTTCTCTATTTTTTCTTTCTCTATTTTTTCTTTCTCTATTTTTTCTTTCTTTCTCTATTTTTTCTTTCTTTCTCTATTTTTTCTTTCTTTCTCTTTCTTTCTCTCTCTTTTTCTTTCTCTCTTTTTTTCTTTCTCTCTTTTTTTCTTTCTCTCTTTTTTTCTTTCTCTCTTTTTTTCTTTCTCTCTTTTTTTCTTTCTCTCTTTTTTTCTTTCTCTCTTTTTTTCTTTCTCTCTTTTTTTCTTTCTCTCTTTTTTTCTTTCTCTCTTTTTTCTTTTTCTCTCTTTTTTCTTTTTCTCTTTTTTCTTTTTCTCTCTTTTTTCTCTCTCTCTCTTTTTTCTCTCTCTCTCTTTTTTCTCTCTCTCTCTTTTTTCTTTCTCTGTTATTTTTTCTTTCTCTGTTATTTTTTCTTTCTCTGTTATTTTTTCTTTCTCTGTTATTTTTTCTTTCTCTGTTATTTTTTCTTTCTCTGTTATTTTTTCTTTCTCTGTTATTTTTTCTTTCTCTGTTATTTTTTCTTTCTCTGTTATTTTTTCTTTCTCCGTTATTTTTTCTTTCTCTGTTATTTTTTCTTTCTCTGTTATTTTTTCTTTCTCTGTTATTTTTTCTTTCTCTGTTATTTTTTCTTTCTCTGTTATTTTTTCTTTCTCTGTTATTTTTTCTTTCTCTGTTATTTTTTCTTTCTCTGTTATTTTTTCTTTCTCTGTTATTTTTTCTTTCTCTGTTATTTTTTCTTTCTCTGTTATTTTTTCTTTCTCTGTTATTTTTTCTTTCTCTGTTATTTTTTCTTTCTCTGTCTTTTTTTCTTTCTCTGTCTTTTTTTCTTTCTCTGTCTTTTTTTCTTTCTCTGTCTTTTTTTCTTTCTCTGTCTTTTCTTTCTTTCTCTGTCTTTTCTTTCTTTCTCTGTCTTTTCTTTCTTTCTCTGTCTTTTCTTTCTTTCTCTGTCTTTTCTTTCTTTCTCTGTCTTTTCTTTCTTTCTCTGTCTTTTCTTTCTTTCTCTGTCTTTTCTTTCTTTCTCTGTCTTTTCTTTCTTTCTCTGTCTTTTCTTTCTTTCTCTGTCTTTTCTCTGTCTTTTCTCTGTCTTTTCTCTGTCTTTTCTCTGTCTTTTCTCTGTCTTTTCTCTGTCTTTTCTCTGTCTTTTCTCTCTCTTTTCTCTGTCTTTTCTCTCTCTTTTCTCTGTCTTTTCTCTCTTTTCTCTCTCTTTTCTTTTATTTCTTTTATTTTCTTTTATTTCTTTTATTTTCTTTTATTTCTTTTATTTTCTTTTATTTCTTTTATTTTCTTTCTTTTTCTTTTATTTTCTTTCTTTTTCTTTTATTTCTTTTATTTTCTTTCTTTTTCTTTTATTTCTTTTATTTTCTTTCTTTTTCTTTTTTTACTTTTTCCTTTTTTCTTTTCTTTTTTCTTTTCTCTTTTCTTTTCTCTTTCTTTTCTCTTTTCATTTCTCTTTTCACTTCTCTTTTCTCTTTTCACTTCTCTTTTCACTTCTCTTTTCTCTTTTCACTTCTTTCTCTTTTCACTTCTCTTTTCCTTTCTCTTTTCCTTTCTCTTTTCCTTTCTCTCTTTTCCTTTCTCTCTTTTCTTTTCTCTCTTTTCTTTTCTCTCTTTTCTTTTCTCTCTTTTCTTTTCTCTCTTTTCTTTTCTCTTTTTTCTTTTCTCTTTTTTCTTTTCTCTCTTTTCTTTTCTCTCTTTTCTTTTCTCTCTTTTCTTTTCTCTTTTTTCTTTTCTCTTTTTTCTTTTCTCTTTTTTCTTTTCTCTTTTTTCTTTTCTTTTTTTTCTTGAATCTCCTCACCCTCCCCCACTTTTTTTTATCATTTTCTCTTCACTAACTTATCCACGGTCCGTCTTCTTTGCCCATCCTTCAGATTTATTTTTTTTTTTTTTTTTTTTTTTTACGTCAATGAGGTGAAAGAGGGAGGGGGGCGAGACGTTCCCCATTTCCATCTCTTCACTCTCGGTCCTCAGCAACCACCACCTCCCACCCCCACGATTTCCCTCCTAGCACCACTTCCACCATCGCGCATGAGAATGCGTGTTGTTGTTTCTGAGTAAAAACTTTCTATCTTTTCAACTACTTTTCAAAAACCCGCTTCGTTGGAGAGTCTTTTACTACAGCTACATACCATTAGTATTTCGTGACATTTATGTTGTCCAATCCAGGTAGGAATGCGATACGATCACATTTTCGGGGGGGTTTCTTTGCTTTGCGACAGTGGTACTACTACTGGTCCTCTCTTGAAAATACGGTCTTTTATTTTGCGTTGTGTTATAGTCAGAAGCACAACGTGAATTTGGATTATAGTACTCGGCTTTCGCCTATAAACTTTAATTCAAACCAAGAATTCCTTTCGTACCAATTTAAAGGCTTCAAATTTACTTTCGGACATTAACGAATCCTGCCTTTTAATTACTCTTTTATTTTATTTTGTTTGTTTATTTATTTATCTATTTCGATGCTTGTGTAATATATCAGGTTTTCGAAGAAATGGATTTCTGATATAAAAAAAAAGGTAAAAAATTTGGTAAAACTATACAAACACCGTGACAGCGAATTAACCCTAACCCTAACCCTAAACCCTAAACCCTAACCCTAACCCTAACGCTGTCACGGTGTTTGTATAATAATACCAAAAATTTTACGACGTGCCCCAGCGTATTATTATAAACACTCCAACCTCTCCATGCTAAGAACGGCTTTCGAAATAACACCCAACCTCGAGAGCCGTTTTTAACATGGGGAGGCCGGAGGGGTTATATTACGCTGGGTCAGGTCGTAAAAAAAAAAATACAAAAAAAAAAAAAACGCTATTACATGAAAAACGGTCATGTAGAAAAATTATTACAAGTAAAAATAGAATTTATCGAGTGTTGTCATGGAAAAGTTGTGCGACCAATTCTGTACGACAGACCGACTTATCTTCCTTGCTTTCCTTGAAATCCGCCATTGAAAAAAAGTAAATGATCGATTTGTTTCTGAAAAATAGATCTACCGCATCTGCTACGAGATCGTTGTTTGTTTTTTTTTTTTTTTCGTAATTTTAGGAATTTATACGAAGTTCAACATCATACGTTAGTGCGTAATGTTTTCACCTGAAATGCATCCGGTATACTGCACAAGCACATGCATTTCTTTACTCTTTTCTCACGGGGAGTTGATGTGACACGAGCTCCCTTTTTAAGCAAGTACTCCACAAAAGGGATGAACTCTAAATAGTTACAAGAACTTGCCATCGGACTTGTTGTTGACATGACCTGGTGGGGTGCTTCTTCTCACGACTCTTGGGTGGATGTATTGTATCGCTAGGGGCAAACAGAATCATTCATACCCCTATTCGGAGCTTATAACATAAAAAAAAAAAATTATGTAGGTACAATATAAGTTTTTCTTCATCGGCGATTTCTTCGTGACTATGGGAATTTCGAAAGTAATTTTTGGACTAGAATTAAAGTTGCTTGGCTAAAGCCAAGTATTATTATTGTTCTGCGTTGCCGCGGAAACAAAAGAAAAATGGTATTTTTCGAAGGAGACGCTATTCTAAAAAAAATAACCTTGTGTGTTTTCCAAATCCATACTCCATTTTTATTTTATTTATTTTTTTTACTATTCATTATTTTTTGCCAGAACCTATTTCCCTGTCTTTCTTGCTAAAACTTTATGTATTGGTCAAAATTCCGTACTTCATCGTTCGTTGTGCTTGCTGGAGAGTATTTTTAGTGGAATTAGAAGTGTTGTTTTTTCTAACCGATAAACTGTTTTTACCCGGCGTCGTTGTCTTGGTTAAGAGAATCGGGTGGATGTATTTAGTCAAGACCGTCTTAAAAGACAATATATAACGAAGGCCACGATTTAGTTCCCTCCTACTGCAAGAACTTGGACACCAGGGTCGAAAAGTAGAATTGAGAAGTCAGCCCCTCCCTCCGCTCGCCCCGAGAGGAATGGCACTCTGACCTAAAATAAGTGCCTAGCCAGTTCCGTCGGCATTCACTGGCAAAGGCACCTCAGGCGACCAGCAAAAAGAAAATCTTCTCAAAGAGCGTGTCGCGTGGAGGATATGGAAAAATAATTTCAAACCTAGTCATTCTTTCCTTTTTTAATAGGATTTTTTGGTGCTTAAATCGTCAAGTTAAATTCGATTTTTACGATGTATCTATTAAATCGTCAGGTGAAAGTACAGAATAGTTACAAAACACCCTCCCCCCCATGTTAAGAAGGGTTTTGTAAATGTTATTTCAATGTGGTAACATAGCACAAGTACCGATTTTTAAAAATTTGTTTTTGTTTTTTGTTTTTTATTTCGATAAATAGACTATTAATAATTAGATTTAAAAAAATAAAAATCGAAGTGTATTTATCAAAGTTACGCGACGTAACTTACGCGTAGGCGAGAAACGCATACATCGTCTGATAGTTTGTATTGATAGGTATCCAAACCATTATAATTTGTTTCTTAAATTCTGTACTTATTGGCACTGTTTGCGCTGAAATGTTATTTAGAAGGGGATTTTTTGTAACTACTCTGTACTTCCACCTAACAATTTAATAAACAAAATATACCGTACGTAAACTTGAATTTAACTTCAAAATATTTTTTTTAATTAGCATGCTTGCTACTGTCTCTGCATAAGCACCTTAAAATCTATAAATTTGGACTTTATTCAAAGTTTGGTTAAGATATACCCCAATCCCCAATATTATATAGATTTTTGATAAATAAAATTATTGGCATTTTTAGCGTAGCAAACAAAACGAAAAAGTGGCCAAAAGCTTTTTTGTTTTTTTAGTACCCAGCAGCGTAGTATAAACACCCCCTCAACCTCTCCATGTTAAGAACAGCTTTCGGAAATAAACACCCCCAACCTCCCCATGTTAAATGTTACCAAACGCAATATGTTACTCTTCTACCTACCTGGATAAGTTTTTTAACTGAGTTTAAAGCGTTCATTTTATTTCATATACGAGTAGTGGTCTTAAAGAAAAAAAATGGCTGATATTATATGATCTGGGTGAGTCGACAATCGCTCAAAAATCGAAAATTAAACTAAATATCCGCCGAATGAATGTCGCGTCGTCGTGGTGACTCGATATTACTTGTTCCAAATTAAATAAACGCTTTAAAATAAGTTAAAACTTCAAGTAGATAATAGTGCACTACTGCAGTCACTGCACGGTGCACTGCAGTGCACTGCACCGCTGCTGCAGTGCTGCACATACGACGTGCCCCACTGCCCCACTGCCCCAGCGTATTATGAACACCACAACCTCCCATGTTAAGAACGGCTTTCGGTATAAATACCCTCCAACCTCCTCATGTTAAGAACGACTTTCGAGATTGGGGATGCTTATTCCGAAAGCCGTTCTTAACATGAGATTGGTGTGCTTATAATACGCAGAGGCACGCCGTAAAAATTAGCCGTAACTTATTTGACGTTGGTAACATTTATTTGTAAAATATTTGTTTTTTTGCTTTTTCGTTGGAAAGCGATCACCAAAATTACTATGATTTAATAAAGATTTAGCAGTTAAATTACATGAAAACATTTTTCCATAGCCTCTCTTTGACACGGTAAGTTTGGGAAAAGGAGTTAAAAATAAAAAAATATATATACAAAATACTGTTAAAAACCCACCGAATATATGTCAACCCATGTCACGGTAACATATATTGAGCGAATTTTTAACCGTATTTTGTCTAGTTTTTTTTTTTTATTTATAACTCCTGTTCCAAAACTTACCGTATCAAAGAGAGTCTGGTGCCATTTTAAATTTTCCAATACATCGGTAAACGTCGCAAGTTTTTCGAGCTGAATAAACATGTTACATTAAATAAAAATACTAAAAACATATCCAGTTAGGTAGAAAAGTAACTTATCTTGCCTTTTGATAGCATTTATTTGTTATATATTTGTTTTTTAACAACTTTTTTCGAATCTGTGTACAGTAAAACAAACCCACATTTTTTTCGTAGTTAGAAAGGTTATGTCATGATTTCCACGGTTATGTTTACGAAATATGTTCCGATCCGTTCTGATATCGGGCACCATTTTACAAGACATGGCGAATAGAACCCCTCATCCATCGTAACTACGAAAAATAAGACTATAACTTGTAACGTATTTCGGTGCTTCTACACTTTATCGCCGAAACTGGAGACGCCATTTTATTTCGAGCACCTGTCGATTAGAATCAGAGAGAGAAATCAGTATTTTAAACTATGGCCGAAGTTAGAAATAACAAAATTAAACTAGATAAACTTCCGAAAAGAAATATGAAAAAACAGTAAAGAAAGTGAAAGAGAACATATATCCATAATTGCTTAATTGGAAATGTTTCGATTTAATTAATGAAAATGGGAAAGTTTTTCATTTAATTTTAGGTTAATTTATTCTTTTCGGAAGCAATCGTTCTCCAGTTTAATTTTTTTGTTATTTATTTCATGCTTCGCACATAGTTTAAAATATTGAATTTTAACAGCAGGCGATTTTAACAGCAGGTGCGTGAAATAAAACGGCGTCTCCAGTTTCGGCGATAAAGGGTAGAAGTATCCGTATTTCTTTAAGTAACCTTATTTATGCCAAAGTAATAGTAGAATATGGAATTGGTATTCATCGTTTCCCATACTGTACCGAAAGACGGGGATCGATTTACAAGATAAATTTATAAACAAAACTATTATAAGTTAGAAAACTTTTCTTTGTTTTTTTTTTTATAGGATTTTCAAGGATGTTTATACTATATCTTTTTATTAAACTGTTAGGTGAAAAAAGCACACTATTGCTAAAAAGAAAAAAAAAACTATCCACATGTTAAGAATTTCGGCAGACTTGAACGAGACCCCCCCCCCGATGAATGGCTTTCGGAATAAACATCCCCCCAACCTCCCCATGTTAAGAACAGCTTTCGTTTTGCAATTTTTTTCAGTGGATTACTCACTAATATGTAGGGTGGGGGTGGGGGTGATTCTCGTTCAGGTCCGCCGCGATTCCTAAATAGCGTTATTATTTCAACTCAGTCCGTATTCCGCATAAGTACACAAATTTTATTTTTAAAATTTTGTTTTCAGCACTGAATAGGAATATTGTTCAAAAATCGAGATTTGATAGTTCTGTACTTTACGCCAAAGTTTTTATTGACATTTTTTTTTCTATTTATAAAACTATCAGAAAGCTCGCGTGTGTGTTTCTCGCTTGCACGCAATTTTTTTTTTATTATTAATAATCATTTTATTATTAATACTCATTTTATTATTATTATTATTATTATTATTATTATTATTATTATTATTATTATTACTAATACTCGTTTTTTTTTTTTAATTGAAATCCCAAAATTAAATAAGAGAAACTGAAGTACTTGTGCAGTTGTGCTTGTGCACTGCACTGCCTGTTACCGCGCTGAAATAACGTTATTTAGAAAGCCATTCTTAACATGAGTAAGTAAGCTTTAACTATTCGGTGCTTAAGATAGTCGACATATCGATTTTTTTTAAATGTGGTTTTAAGCAAGAACAATAATACGTACTTAAATTGTCACGTCGAAAATAGTTATATATCCAAAAGTTACGAAAATTCAGAGAACAATTGCTATTGTATTTTTAGTGAAAAAATTGGGGTTTATTTTACCCAATTTTCCGTAAAAATTTTAGCTATAATTTTCTATTCGATGAATTTTCGTAATTTCTGGATATATTATGATTTTCGACATTACAATTATGTAATATTGTTTTTGCTTAATTTTTTTTTTTTTAATTGATCTGTTGACTCTATCTTACGCACCAACTATTCTAAAGTTTCATTTCATAATTTAATAAACAAAAGGTACCGTAAAATTAAATAACCTTGAAAATCAAGATAAAAAATGCCCGAAAATCTCATCAAAAAATAGCATCATAGTCCGTAAACTTCAGAAGCACCAAAACAATGTAAACATGACTTATTTGAAATAAGTTATTTCGATTCTTTATCTTTTGTTGGGATCAAGGGGTGGTATCTGTTCTGATACTATACTTCATCGGTCAGTGAAGGAGAAATATTTTTAAACTAAAGAGATTTTTTTTTTTTTTTTTTTTTTTTTTGCCACAATCCATTGTTTTCTTTATTTGCTGGGTTTCCCCCAGTCAAACGAACTTTGTGTTTAACTATGTTCAGAAATTGTGGCAGCCTTTGTTTAAATACTTAACCCGGTCAACATCGGATAAATAGCCTATAGTTTGTATTTAAATATTGAATTATCGATTATTTTGCGAAATCTTCGTGTGAAAGATTGTCAAATATATTTAAGATTTTTAAAAACGCAGAACTATTTTTGTGTAGAAAAAAAAATGCTTAACCCAACAAAATCGAATTTTCAGCATTCTTTAAAAAAATAAATAGGGCAGCAGGGGGTTCTTATGCATTTTAACATGCTCAGCAAATTTTCATTTTAGACTGTATCGGGAAAGTTAAAGTCCTCTTTCCCCATGTTAAGAATGACTTTCCAAATTTGCCTGGAGATGTTAAAATGCAGAAATGCTCCCCCCTCCCTCAAAAAAAAAAAAAAAAAGAAAAATTAAGGCTTCGAGTTAAGATCATGAGAAATGTAAATCGATCTAAATGTTAAAGAATATGAATGACTATTGACCAACTTTTCCCAGCTAGCACACACTACCTACACTTTTGATGGCCTTGTGCATGATTTATAGGTATTTTTTTTCTTTTCAAAGTGTTGTATCTGTTCTCTTTTCGAAAATGGAAATTCTCGACTGAGGTACTTTTAGCACTTCTGCAAGTTAACATTCATTCACAAGCAAACGGGGAGAGTTTTATTAACACTTACATTGTCTAGACGAAACTCTTAAAATAACGATTAATTTGCATGTGGGTGTTAAACTACAGTACTGCAACTGCACTAGTGCAAACTTTATTTTATTTTTGGTATTATTATACAAACACCGTGACAGCGTTAGGGTTAGGGTCAGGGTTAGGGTTAATTCGCTGTCACGGTGTTTGTATAAATTTACCTTATTTTTTATATCTTATTTATTTTCTTTTTAGTCCCATCCAGAATGCCTCTTTTTGGGTGACTCACTGACTAGCTGGATATCTCTCAAATTAAAACCGACCTTGTGCCTAACTTTGTCTTCGCGGGGAGGCGCATCCATTTTTTTTTTTTTTTTAATGTTTTAATTTGTTTGCTTTTGTTTTTGTTTTTTTTTTGTTTTTTTAATTCATCAATAATGTTCATTCGTCTACATAGAATAGTTCGACGCATTCACGCGTGTCAGATTTGAAAGACTATCCTCGGATGCCGAATAATATCTTAAAGATTCTATTTTTAGATATGTATGCAATTTTTCAATACAACCTTAAAAAAAAAAAAAAAAAAAAGTGTCTCCTCTTCAGTGAAGAGAGAGGCTCTTCACCAACTTTTTTATCTTAGTCGAGTTGGGGTGGAGGTGGAAGGATGCTTATCGTGTAGCCTGCTTGATAAACATTTTCTTATATGGCTATATAGTATACTCGAAGCGAAGTACGATACGAATGCGTGTGTGTGTATGCTTAAACACTGTGACCTGTAGAGATTAATAGGGTTAGAAATATTTCGGCAGAAAGAAGGTTGACCTTTTTTTTTTTTTTTTACGCACGCATCGGATGAATGAGGGTTGGAGTGGAGGGTTGGAGCGGAAGGCAAAAAGCGGTGATGATGAGGAGAGGAGGGGGTCACCACATGTGCGTGTATTAATGAATGGAGTTCCCCTTTGCCTTTCTCTCTCACAAAATTTCTTTTTCCCCCTCCCTCACTCCTTTATTGACCACATCGTTTGTTCCTGATGGGTAACTTCTCAGAAGAGGTGATGAATGTATATAGCCGCGGCCCTATGATTGCGAAGGTCGTGATATAGCACGGGTAACAGCAGAAAAACTGTAGCCCTCCTTCACGGTTCTTCGATAGAGCAATTTATTTAAAACTAGCGGGGGTACCTGGCATTGCCTCCTGGGTGTGTCGAGTAAGGAAGCCCGGAAAAAAAATCAAGGCGATAGGCAGTTTGGGTGAAGAGACGTGTTGAGAAAAAAAAAAAAAAAAAATTGAAATGTGGTAGGAGGCAGGCAGGCTCGAACCATTAACGCAGAGGAGGAAAAGGTGAAAATAAATGTGACGTCTTTGCCGACGTGTCCGTGACAAAACCGGTAGTCGCGAACGTCGAAATTACGGCTAGTTCATCGAAAAGGGAACGTTGACTCGCGAAAAACCGACCCCTCCTTGTAAAGCAAAACAAAAAAAAAAAAAAACTGGCCAGTTGAGGGTGGAGGAATTAATGTTTTTTTGTTGTTGTTTTTTTTCGATATTTGTCCTCCGAGACGTCGAGCTTCAAAACGATACCGATCTCGTGAGGATCCGTTGCGTGTGTCGAAAGCTTTTGGCAGACATACAAACACACACACACATTTTGCCCTTCTCATATATATAGAGATTACATGATGTTTAGTGAGTGGGGTTCTACTAGTATTTTGTTTAATTTTCGATTTATTTTTAACGATCATTAAGACCCCCTCCCAGATGATTTTCATGCCGGCCGTTGTTTCTTGTTCTAACTTTGCACTATTCGTGTTTTGAAGTAAATAAACGCCTTAAAATAAGTTAAGACACACTTATTCGGATAAGTAGAAGAATAACTTATCTTACCTTTGGTAACATTTATATTTGACCACTTTTTCGCTTTTTTATCTATACTGTAAAATTCCAGAAGTTACATATCACCTCGACAATTGGCAAAATCCCACCCCTTCACTATGTTGGATGCCGGAAAGTTTTCTATCTACTGTAATAGCTTCTTTCCGCAACTGCTTAATTTGTGGGGGGGGGGGTCGTTTTTTTGGGGGGGGTTATGGAAATCACTCTAGACAAAGCATGAAGCCACTTGATGTAAGGAGCTAAAACATGAAAATAAAATACTTCAAAGTCAAAAACTGCCCAATAATAAGTATTAGTTGGATATATTTTGATTTTAAAAAAAAAACAGCAATTCTTCCCTTTTGTCAGAAACATAGCTCATGGAATATGAGAACTAGAGGACAAAATAAGGGAAGCCAGAGTCTCCCTTCCTGCTCTCGTTTCACCGACTGTACCAACATGGAGCAATTTAAATCTGTGGACAAATATCTTACTGCACATCTCCCCATTTAGTATGCTCCTATAATACTGGCCCGTAATGCATTATAGCCTCTTCGTTCCCAGTGACCATGTGCCTTTCTTGGAATGGATATAAGTATAAAAATAAATAAAGCGTGATTTTTCAAAATAGCTAACAAAGAAAAAATAAAAGTGAAAAAAAAGTAGATGCACAACTGCTACGAAAGGCAAGTTAATTTTCTACCCACCTGGATCCAAAAAAAAAAAATTAAATTAAAACAAGAAAAAAAAAATTATCAAGTAGGTAGAATAGTTTAGCTTGCCTTTGGTAATATTTATTTGCTTGTTTATTTATCTTTTTTTCATTTATTTTGTCTCTCGTAGATGCAAGCGCTATCGATCTGTTTTTGTCTCTCGTAGATGCAAGCGCTATCGATCTGTTTTGTCTCTCGTAGATGCAAGCGCTATCGATCTGTTTTGTCTCTCGTAGATGCAAGCGCTATCGATCTGTTTTGTCTCTCGTAGATGCAAGCGCTATCGATCTGTTTTGTCTCTCGTAGATGCAAGCGCTATCGATCTGTTTTGTCTCTCGTAGATGCAAGCGCTATCGATCTGTTTTGTCTCTCGTAGATGCAAGCGCTATCAATCTGTTTCTGTCTCTTGTAGATGCAAGCGCTATCGATCTCTCTCGTAGATGCAAGCGTTATCGATCTGTTTCTCTCTCTCGTAGATGCAAGCGCTATCGATCTGTTTCTGTCTCTTGTAGATGCAAGCGCTATCGATCTCTCTCGTAGATGCAAGCGCTATCGATCTGTTTCTGTCTCTCGTAGATGCAAGCGCTATCGATCTCTCATGGATGCAAGCGTTATCGATCTGTTTATCTCTCTCATAGATGCAAACGCTATCGATCTGTTTCTGTCTCTCGTAGATGCAAGCGTTATCGATCTGTTTCTGTCTCTCAAAGATGAAAACGCTATCGATCTCTCTCGTAGATGGAAACGCTATCGATCTGTTTCTGTCTTTCGTAGATGCAAACGCTATCGATCTGTTTCTGTCTTTCATAGATGCAAGCGCTATCGATCTGTTTCTGTCTCTCGTAGATGCAAGCGCTATCGATCTGTTTCTGTCTCTCGTAGATGCAAGCGCTATCGATCTGTTTCTATCTCTCGTAGATGCAAGCGCTATCGATCTGTTTTTGTCTCTCGTAGATGCAAGCGCTATCGATATGTTTTTGTCTCTCGTAGATGCAAGCGCTATCGATCTGTTTTGTCTCTCGTAGATGCAAGCGCTATCGATCTGTTTCTGTCTCTTGTAGATGCAAGCGCTATCGATCTCTCTCGTAGATGCAAGCGTTATCGATCTGTTTCTCTCTCTCGTAGATGCAAGCGCTATCGATCTGTTTCTGTCTCTTGTAGATGCAAGCGCTATCGATCTCTCTCGTAGATGCAAGCGCTATCGATCTGTTTCTGTCTCTCGTAGATGCAAGCGCTATCGATCTCTCATGGATGCAAGCGTTATCGATCTGTTTATCTCTCTCATAGATGCAAACGCTATCGATCTGTTTCTGTCTCTCGTAGATGCAAGCGTTATCGATCTGTTTCTGTCTCTCAAAGATGAAAACGCTATCGATCTCTCTCGTAGATGGAAACGCTATCGATCTGTTTCTGTCTTTCGTAGATGCAAACGCTATCGATCTGTTTCTGTCTTTCATAGATGCAAGCGCTATCGATCTGTTTCTGTCTCTCGTAGATGCAAGCGCTATCGATCTGTTTCTATCTCTCGTAGATGCAAGCGCTATCGATCTGTTTTTGTCTCTCGTAGATGCAAGCGCTATCGATATGTTTTTGTCTCTCGTAGATGCAAGCGCTATCGATCTGTTTCTGTCTCTCGTAGATGCAAGCGCTATCGATCTGTTTCTGTCTCTCGTAGATGCAAGCGCTATCGATCTGTTTCTGTCTCTCGTAGATGCAAGCGCTATCGATCTGTTTCTGTCTCTCGTAGATGCAAGCGCTATCGATCTGTTTCTGTCTCTCGTAGATGCAAGCGCTATCGATCTGTTTCTGTCTCTCGTAGATGCAAGCGCTATCGATCTGTTTCTGTCTCTCGTAGATGCAAGCGCTATCGATCTGTTTCTGTCTCTCGTAGATGCAAGCGCTATTGATCTGTTTCTGTCTCTCGTAGATGCAAGCGCTATCGATCTGTTTCTGTCTCTCGTAGATGCAAGCGCTATCGATCTGTTTTTGTCTCTCGTAGATGCAAGCGCTATCGATCTGTTTTTGTCTCTCGTAGATGCAAGCGCTATCGATCTGTTTCTGTCTCTCGTAGATGCAAACGCTACGCTATCGATCTGTTTCTGTCTCTCGTAGATGCAAACGCTACGCTATCGATCTGTTTCTGTCTCTCGTAGATGCAAACGCTACGCTATCGATCTGTTTCTGTCTCTCGTAGATGCAAACGCTACGCTATCGATCTGTTTCTGTCTCTCGTAGATGCAAACGCTACGCTATCGATCTGTTTCTGTCTCTCGTAGATGCAAACGCTACGCTATCGATCTGTTTCTGTCTCTCGTAGATGCAAACGCTACGCTATCGATCTGTCTCTCTCTCTCTCTCTCTCTCTCTCTCTCTCTCTCTCTCTCTCTCTCTCTCTCTCTCTCTCTCTCTCTCTCACACACACACACACAAACGCTATCGATCTGTTTCATTCTAAGCCCGTCAATTACTATCATGCATTTTTTTCTTTTTTTTCCTACATCCTATATTCTCTTTTGTATTCTCTGGACATATAAATAAACACTCTTCATTATAAATTGTATGAATCGGCATAATTAAACAAATTATCAATCAAGCATATATTTATTGACTTCTTCTCACTCAAGACTCATCAGAATTATTAGATTATGATTACTGAAGTGACTTATCTTTTAGAGCAGAACTATCTGACGTACACGCGCACAGGGTTTTTTTTTTGTTGTTTTTTGTTTTTTTTTTGTGCGTAAACCAAGCCTTTACACTGTCACAATATCGTGTGCGTATGCACATACTCATTTAAAGGGTTAATATGCCGTAAAACGTTAACAGTGTAAGAAATATGAAAGAATTGTTGGTTATCTTTAACATTACTGTTTCTACTTCACTTCCGGTCATCCCTTCCACATGTTAATTATTTTTTTAAATGTTATTTATATAAAAAAAAAAAGAGGGGGGAGATTTTTAAATACGGAACGGGGTGGGATCCTTTACCTATTCTGTACTTTCCTCTAACAATTTTATTAAGATACTGACAATTCTATGAAGATACTTTCCTCTAACAATTTAATAAACAAGATACTGTAAAACAAATCCATCAAAAACAAAGAAACAGTGATCGTAAAGATAACCAAATCATTTGAAAAATATAAAGTTTCTTTTCTAAAAAGTTTTTTTTTTTATGGAAAAATTTTAGGATTTGACAGAAAAAAAAAAAATTATCAAAAGAAAAATATTTGACAATGATTGAACGAATGACCGGCTCAGTGAATATTTAAAGATACCATGAAATTAAGGCATAACAAATAAAAAATTAAAAAAAAAAAAAACTGCTAGATCCGGCATTAAATGCTTTAAAAAGGATGCCATAAAAAAAAAAAAACAATCTAAACACCATGAACAGTTTCGGTTCTTTTCGATAATTTCTTTTCTATTTAAAACAAAATTAAGAGAAAAAAAAAATCGGTATTGTTGCATTTAGTATAAGGAGTAATCGATATGTGCAAAATATCGATTATTATCACGGCGAGACAATAGGTTAAGTCTTTATTAAGAGGAAATAGAAAAACTAACCTTTCTTTTTTTATTCAGAAAATTCCCAAATCCCGGATGTCCCCAGCGGCTGTAACCCTTGTGACCCCGGAAGTTCGCTTTTTTTTATTGCTTTGAAATATTACACATGTGTGTTCGTACATTTGACAAAACGATAATATATTTCAAAATTGGTCAACAAGAAAATCAAGCTTTATGAGTATGCAAAGAGCCATGGTCTTCAAGAAACAAAGGGAGATAACTCGATAATTTATACTTACAAACATTTTGAATGCCTACATCTTCTCTTGAAGCGCTTTAAAATTTTCTATCTAAAAATAAAATTAATCAATTTACGTGTTTTTTAGAATATATTTTCGTTTCACCATGGGTATGTACATCAGATTTTTCTTTATTTTTGTTTGATATAGAGGGAATTTTCGACAAGAACTACACTTTCTTTCCAACAATGTGACTATTTCCTTAAGAGACTGAAAAAAAATTGAGTTTATTCTAAACAAAACATCGTTCTCTTGAACGTAAGGGGGCTGTGATAGCGGTCAGATTTATAGTGGGGGTGGGCGGAAAGATGTTTACATTTAAATTTCTGCATCTAGGTATAATTGCAGATGGGGAGAAAAAAGATTACAGAAGCAAGCAATCCAAGGAGAGCAGCTATTAGAGCAAAAAGTATTTTGACTTTTAGAGACCTCTATAGTGACGGGGTGGGATTTTATTGCTAGTCAGGTGGATCGGAGGTGTTTTAGTTGAAGGAAAGAGTAGTGGTTGATGGGCAAAAATCTGAAACTCACAGAATTAATGCTGGAGTCTCTCAGGGATCCATTCTGGACCCAACTCTCCTTCTGATCTACATCAATGATCTCCCAAATCACATTCTAAGATCATTTGTAGACATTTATGCTGATGATGGAAAGAGGTGACTGGTTAATTTTAATGCATCTAAGACCAAACTTCTATCTTTCCATCATCAACGCTCTGCTCCCCATCTGGCATCAATTGAAATGAATGGCTCTAATCTTGAGGAGGCTCCATGTTTTGACAAACTTCTGGAGTTGACTTCTACTCTTGATCTGAGATGGAACGTGTACATCAAATCTGTTGCCAGGGCTGCTGGAAAAATGGTGGGATCGTTCTACCATTTCAGTAGATATCTCATTGCTGATGCAATTCTCTACATGTATAAGGGCTAAGTATATCCAAGGATGGAGTACTGTTGCCACATCTGAGCAGGAGATGTTAGAAGCAACTTATTTAGCCTTGACAGTTCACAATAGACTTAATAGCCTAGTGGGAGGTTCCCTTTTCTCTTCCCTGGAATCTCTTTCCCAGAGAAGAGACATCGTGAGTTTGTCTCTGCTTATCATTATTTTCACCGTAAGTGCTCGTCTGAGCTTCAATCTATTGCCCCCTCCTTGCCTGACTTTCATGAAAAGCACTTTTCTAGTTAAAACTACTATCAATAATTTCCCTCACGCTTTATCTGTGCCTAAACGTAGATTCCATGAACAAAGTTTCTTTCTTAGAACTGCACACCTGTGGAACATGTTCCGTTTTCCTGCTTTCCAACTGACTACAATATGGTTGTGTTCAAGTCCAACGTGAACAAGTTCTTGATGAGCCATCTCCTTAAGTAATCCAATATACCAAATTTCCACAACTAACGATGACTGGCATGTTCCCCGTGATCACTGTATACTCATTAACCCTTATCCTTGAGTGGCCTCCGGGCTTTGATAAGTGGTGACTCTTTTGTAAAAAAAAAAAAAAGTAACCGTTTAATCAGTTCATCGTAGCTCATTTTGTGGAAATGCTTGTAAAACAAGCAAAGGGATGCAACACTGTGTTAATGTTACCGAAACTGAAGCTTTACATGCAGTTTTTTTTACACAGTGATCACCACTTATCAAGGCCCGGAAGCCACTCAGGGATAAGGGTTATTGCAAGTACATTACGTTAGTGTGGAGATTTGATGAAGTGTTTACTTAAGGGGGCGGTTCATTAGGAATTTGTTAACATTGGACTTGAAGACAACCAAGTTGTAGTCTGGTGGAAAGCAGGCAGACGGAACAGTTCCACAGGCGTGCAGTTCTAAGAAAGAAGCTTTGTTCATGGAATCCGCGTTTTGATTTAGGCACAGATATAGAGTGGAGGAAATTTTTCACAGTGGATTCAGCTAGACGGGTGTTTTTCGTGAAAGATTGGCGAGGGGAGACCAGAGATTGGAGTTCAGACGAGCACCTACCATGGAAATAGCAATAAAACAAGGATATGCTCGCAACATCTCTTCTGTGGGAGAGAGGTTGCAGGGTAGAGAAAAGGGCATCCCCCACTAAGCCATGAAGTCTATTTTGTACTCTGTCAAGGCAGGATAGGCTGTTTTTAGCAGCTCCTGCCCAGATATGGCAACAGTATTCCATTCTTTACATACAGTGTAGAATCTTACGTTGTAGACTCTGACCATTTTCTACCCAACAAATGTCACTGTGACATTTATTGGGTGAGTTTCTTCCAGTAGTATGTTTAATTTTTTTATTCTTGAGCGTTTATCGAGACTCCTAAGATATATATATATATATATATATATATATATATATAAAAAGGTTTACTTCTCTTTACTACTCCTTCACCCTTAAAATAATTCTCCTCTTGCTCACCCTACTATTCTAAATAAGGGCCTGTCAGATTGGTCAAGGCGATTCTCCTTAACCAATCAGCAGACACCTTATTTGTCGGGCTGAATGCAAAAAGCCCTTTATCTCTTTTCTGAATGGAGTGGTCCAGTCAACAAGTAGTAAACCTTTCCTACTAAATTTGAATGCGACTATCTTACTTTGAACATTTATAGGGCCGTCTGTTTTTCGGGCGTAAAAGAACTTCATAGTTGGACTTCTAAACATAATCAGCTTTGCAAAGAGTTTTCTTTATTATTGTTTGATTTAATAATTCAATACACATATTATCCTTATCTCTGTAGTGTGAGTCGTCTTTCAGTATTTTCCAACTTCGGAAAGAGAGAATTAAAGCACTCCGCTGCCGAAACATTTTACAGATGACCGACGCATGTCGCTCATTTTTGTCTTGTTCTAATTCAGGACTCGATACTACTAATGTTTCAAAGTAAATAAACCCTTTAAAATAAGTTAAGACAAAAAACTTATCCAGGTAGGTAGAAGAGTAACTTATCTTGCCTTTGGCAACATTTATTTGTTATTATACTGAAATTCTGAATTTCTTTGCTATTCTCTCAAATTTTAACGTCCTCACATCATGTCTAGCAACATTTTTTAAACTTAACGACTGTGACTGAAGAGCTGCATGTTTTGGTTTCGATTCTAGCTGATGGCACCGAAGTCATAATTTTTTAAACTTTTCAAATCACAACTATATATTGGATACAAAATAATAATCAATGAAGTATTGGCTCTATAATAATAAATATGAAATTTGCATGAATTAAAGCTTCTTTTCTTGAACTGCCCACCTGTGGAACACTTTTCCATTAGCTTGCTTCCCGGTCGATTACAACATTAGTCCAATGTAAACAAGTTCTTGTTGAACCGTCCTCTTAAATAATCATATTGAACCCAACTTACCCTGTTAACGATTGCTACACTACCACTTTATATTTATTAATATTTATCCTCGAGTGGCCTTCAAGCCTTTATAAATGGTGATTCCCATGTAACATATGCTTATATATATATATATATATATATATATATATAAATAAATAAAGCATATCTTACAACTAGGCTATGCCAGGTGGTCTTCTAGTTTGTTATATGTATATTCTTTGACCTCTTTTTCGTTTTAATACTTGAAAATGAGCAAGACTCCTTTTTTGCATCCTTGGGGAGAAGATAGATGAGGTCAACACGTGAAGAAAATAGAAAGTCCCGAGGAATGCCGGGTAGGTAGAGTTTTTGCATAAACTATGACCAATTATTTCATAGGATATAATAAAACTAAGAAATGAATAATTTGGGCGAAAAATGTCTTTGTTAATAGAATCGCAACTTAGCAATTTAATGGCGAATGATTCCTTCTCACAGAAGAGACGCAAGTACTTATTCAGCACTTACGTCTTATAGCGATAAACAAAAAAAATGTATATTGTACCTACTTCTCACAAAATGATCATATATTCCAAAAATCATAAGAATTGATCAAGTGTTTTTGTTTTTTTTTTGTTTTTGTTTTTTTATATTTACAAAAAACAAATTTGCTCATTTTTTACCAATAAGTGACAGACGATGTTTCTCTAGAAATCATAAGGGGAGGTAATCAATGATTTTGAGTTTGAGTATTACGTTTGTTTGCCATTATCTACCAATTCATTGATTATTTTTTTCACCCTTATCAAAACAGTAAAATATCATTTTCTTGAATAAAAAAAAAATTTTTTTTTAAATACTTGATCAAATTACGTGATTTAAAAATTTTTCATCTCCGTTCTGTGACTGGTACATACATCATGCAGATATTTCTGTATTTTCTTTAATTTTAAATGCCGCCATAAGTGCCAATCTGAATAAGAACCGAGACGTTGGTAGTCCTTTTCGAATGAACTGCATCTCCCATCATATAAAATATTCGCAGCATCACTACATGGCTTTAAAACCAAAGCAAACGATCCATGAATAATTTATTTCCAAAACTTCTATCTGTGGAACACAATACTACAAGGCTGCTTCCTTGCTGACTATAATATAGTTGTCTTCAAGAGCAATGTCAACAAATACTTGATTTGTCGTCTTAAGTAATCAAATCCTGCCCCTTACACCGATCATTTCTAATCTTCTCATATTGTTCATCATTCCGCTTGATAATCTTATTAACCTCGAGTGGTTTTTGGACCTTGGTAAGTAGTGACTCATTAGTATATAAAAAAAAGGTTCAACGACACTAAAAGGCATGATTTGAAAAGCTTTTTGTTTCTGAAGTTTTTAACTGAGTATTGATAATTCGTATTATTAGGATTATTCAGACTACTGTTCTAATTATGAGTGTAATTTGCACAACGTTTCAGTCGATGTAACCTTCATGTCAGGTTATATCGGCTAAAACGTTGGGAAAATAGCATTCAAGATGAGAGCAAATAATACAAACTAATTACAAATTGAAATGTATCATAAAATAAACAAGGCCGATAGCCATTAGTCGCGTGCTCTCGTGTAATGACTGATTATCAATGCCGTATCCCGGGGTTCTACTGTATAGAAATATAGACTAGTTATTTATCTTCTTTCAGGTAAAATGTGGGTTTGATGAAAGAGTTTCTGTGAAACACTTAGATTTAAACGTCGCGCATCCAGGTTTTGAACCAGTGTCGTTAATCACATAGCCACTGTCGGCTATATAAGATCATATATAAATACAAAATAAGAAAGAGAATCGCGTGTGTCACACTAGGTTTCAATGCTGTTAGATTGGCAATCTAACTGGAAGATTACGCAACATTATTATAGCTAATTATACCAACAGCTACAACCACGATAACAATGTACTACTAATGATGATGATGATGATAATAATAATAAGACGAAGAAGAAATGAAGAAAATCTATAAAAAGAATAAACTAAATTCCGAAAAATAGAGCAAAGCAGGCAAAAAAAAAAAAAAAAGCAAAAAAACAAACACGGCTGCATTTAAAAACAATCCCCGTGGAGTATAAAAACGACAGCACTTGGATTGGAGAGAGAGTAATACATAACAAGGCCGATAGCCATTAGTCACGTGCTCTCGTGTAATGACTGAATGCATGATCGTAGAATTGACATGAAATTCTTTAAGATCTCACTCTGCTGCCAACCCAAATGCGCACATAGCGAGTCGGCGGCAGCCCCCTTCACTAGATCCCTGTGGAGTTCTCTACGGGTAGCAGTCGCAAGGTCGCTGGACCTTGGTAGTCGTTTTAGCACAGCTTGGCACTCTTTCATGTAGGCAGATTCTCCCCGCAGCCTGCGACAGCTCTCGATAGAAGGGTCGAGAATGAGGTCGGGGAAGGCGGTAGTAACCACACGGACGTTGAATACAGACCTTTCTGCTCACCCAGTGTCTTCCTCTGTCCCAAAGAAGCGAGGACAAGAGTTCGACAAGAGCTGTTAGGTGTTGTGCAGGCAGGGGAAGTACAGCCAGTCGGTAAAGGATGAGAGGAAAGACGTAAGTGGCCTATGCCTCAGCTCTACACTTTAAGGAAACTTTCCTAAGAAGCTACGAATTGACTGTAGCTTCCACCTTTGACCGTACCTCCAACCAATTTTTGTCAAGCTGAAGACCTGTTCCGAACCACACGCTGAGGATCCGAACTGGGCCATCCATCCAGCTGAAGGGCGCCAGGAGGTTTGCATTTCCACTCCAGGCGCCCAATTGCAGTCCTACTGATTTGCTGCGCTTTATCTTGGTCCCTGTAATTCTTTCGTACTGAGAGAGCGCCTCCGACACGATCTCGATGTCTCTGAAGCTCAATACAAAGGCCGTGACATCATCGGCGGACGCGGATACCTTGGCGGCTGAGCCACCGGGTATTGCAATTCCATGCGTAGCCGAATTTGCCTCCCCCACGTCTCAGCTTGCGGAGCAGTGGCTCCAAAGCCAGGACGTAGAGCAGGGGCGACAGTGGACAATCCTGACGAACCGACCGAGAGATAACAAAGGGTTTCGAGTGCTTTCCGTTGACTTGCACGACGGCTGTGGGCTGTCGATACATTATGGAGATCCACTTGCAGAAGTCCGGTTTAAAACCGGTGGCCTCTAAGACAGATGCCAAGAAACGATGGTCGAACCTATCGAAAGCTTTGGACTGATCTAAGTTGATCAGCGCGGCTTCCGTGTCTTCATCTATCACTCCCTCTAGGATCGTGCAGATCAGGTGCAAGTTGTTCTGAATTGATCTCCCCTTCACAGCGTAGTTCTGTTCCGGTTCAACCAACTCGCTGATAACAACCTGCAGCCGATTCGACAGGACCTTGGTCAAAATCTTCAACTCTGTGTTAAGCAGAGTTAGAGGCCTGTAATCGTCTAACTCTTCCCCACCATGCCCGTCACCTTTCCTCAGCAATGTGATCACTCCCTTGGTGACTTGCCCCGGGATAGATCCCTGAGCAAACCAGTAGTTGAACACATCCGTCAGAAGAGGTAGAAACATGGGCGACAGCCTCAAATACAAATCAAGTTCGTATGGCAGACCATCGAGTCCCGGTGATCTGTCACGGCCCTCGCAACTAGGCGGGGAGAGTCAGCCAAATAGTCGCTAAACTCAAGGACTGGAAGATCGGGCTGCTGCATAAAATGCTCCTCGAAATGTTCTGGAAACCCCTCGCAGATCTCCTGAGTCGATTCCAGGGTGCATCCATCCGGATGTCTAACTTTTGCAATGTATTTGTCCGAGCCATGCCTAGAAATCTTGTGACGCACGACACCGTCAGAGTTGACTGCTTCATGTCCTACCTTTGCAAGGTACTTGTTCGAGCCACGCCTAGAAATTGGAGTTGACTGCTTTATTGCCTACCTTTCTAAGCCTAGCTCTGACTACTTGACCTTCATAACGCTTGCTATTCTCACGCAGAAGGTCCTGCTTAGCTAGTTCCTGACTAACCCTATCACCCTCCCCCGTAGCCCGGGCTAGTTTCTGCTCTAGCTTCTTCGTCTTGGCCTTATCTAGATACTACACTTAAAAAGCTAAGAACAGCATCTATTAACAACAGACCTTTGATCTTAACCAAAAAGGCCAAGCACAAAAGTGTTACGGACATACCGACCAACCGACTTATAGAGTCGCTTGCACGCGACTAAAAATGCAGGGCTACTTCTATCTGTATCTTTTTGCTTACCGCCCCCACAAAGATGGACACAGTCAGTTTTTTAAGTTCCAAAAATCCAGTGTCTCGAACATCCAGTTCCCCAAAACGAGGCACTGAATTAGAAAAATTTTTTTTTTTTTTTTTTTTTTTTTTTTTAATGGAAATTGCTCCGGACAATCATGAAGGCACTTGATGTAAGGAGTAAACAATAACGAAATATTATTGCAGACAGATACCTATATAGCAGTTTTATAATTACAAATCCACCTGACTTTATAACAAATTTAATCAAACAAAGAAAAACAATTTTCCCTCCTAAACTATGTTTTGAAATTGCATTGGTACAGTAAACACAAAAGTACACACTACAGAGCTAAAAATATAGTCAAAACATCTTACTAGATTATTATTAAAATGAAGCTTAAAATATCACGAACATTCGTTTATGTAAAAATCTATAATATAAATCTCACCTGTCTGTTTAAATGTATGCATGTAGGTATGTTTGTTTGTTCGTCCTGAAAAAAAAAGTTTTTAGCAAATCGTAAATATTATGAGCTAGGGGGTGTATCAATAGTTCTAGGACATAGTAACCCCCCCCCCCCCGCCCGAGAATCCCGGCGAAAAAAGGCTTTGCCGGACATACATAAAATGTGCACACACATTTTGCCTTTTATATATATAGACTAGCGGGGGTGCCCAGCGTTGCCTGGGTGTTTATAGAGGTGTTGAGAAAGAAAAAGTTGTAGTAGGCAGGTAGGCCAAACCTGAATCCTTGACGCGAAGATGGAAAAAAAGTGAAAAAAAACCTGACATCTTACCGCTCGGCCACCACGGGACAGGAACTAAAAAGCATTCTAATTTAACGATTAAAAAGTTAGGTGACATGTGCGTAAATTTAATGAGGTTAAACATCAAGCGATAAGGAATGAAATCCCGTACTTAACTTTGGCTGCGAGGCAGTTTTTTTGTTTTTTTTTTAGTTTGTTGCCCCAAGATGTTGGGGGGGGGGACAGCGCTCTATAAATAGGGAAGTGTCCAAACGAATAGCAATTGTCTGATATGAGGGTTTTTTTCCATACAGTGATTAAATCTAATTGCTTTCTGGATGTCCTCGGCACATTATAATTTAGGGAAAATATAAAAAGTTCTAAGAAACAGTGACCCCCCCCCCACCGAAAAAAGCCTTTGGGGGACATAGGAAAAAAATGCACACACACACGCATTTTCGCTTTATATAATAGACTAGCAAGGGTGCCCGGTGTTGCCCAGGTGTTTGTAGGTGTAAAAAAAGTTTTGGTAAGAAGGTAGGCTCGAACCTGAACTCTTGACGCAAATACTGATAACTTACCACGACGCTACGAGCAGAAGTGAAGTGATAATGGTTGAAATTAAACGTTTAAAAAAGCAGGTGGTTAAACGAACGTCAACGTGTGCTTTTTTAGGTCAAACATCACGCCATAGAGAAATGAAATCACAGCGCGAATTTTGTAACAGAAAAGTCGCTGAAATAAAAGATAGACGTGACCTCGTTTCGTAAATCAGAGATATTATAATCTAGGGAGTATATAAAAAGTTCTAAGAATTAGTGACCCCCCCCCAGAGAGCCCCCCTCCCCTCTGAAAAAAGCCTTTGCCAGACATACAAAAAGATTCACACACACACACACACACACACACGTTTTCGCTTTTATATTATAGATATGAGTCCCCTGTGGAATTTCCACAAGTCCTGCTAGTGAAAGATGATTATTACAAAGACAAGATAAGTAGGAAAACAGCATGAATAGTTCAATAAGACTCCAGTTCTTTGAAATAAGGTACTAGAATAGGAATCTGTATTATAATCATGACAAAAATAAAAATTGCATAGAAAGATGATAGAATAAAGCCAATTTACTGGTTTTAGCCATTTTGATGTGGCAACACAGTGGGCCACACCTCTTTGTTTAAGGCCTGGAATGACGCACAGCACTGTAGTGTAAAACGCTTGTTTAAATAGATGAAACCTTGCTACTGACACGGATTAAGATACGCGAGTTTTGAAAAGTTACCCTCAGGGTCAGACGCTTTTCACGCTGTGTAAACAGTTCCGTGTGAACAAGACTAGTCACTCAACCTGTTGCCTTCATTAATAATTGTTATCATTGGCATGTGCGGCATAAGATCATGGTATGAATTAGAATTGATTTTAACCTCTGCAGAGAAGGTGGGTTCTCTCTACCATGCTAGAAAATTACTTGCACCCGAGAGTATCCTGTATCTCTAGAAAGCCACAATTCTCCCATACATAGAGTATCGTTGCCAGATTTTAGCTGTTGCATCTACCACTAGTCTCTCATTGTTAGACACGGTCCAAAGAAGAGTCTCAAATCTGATAGGTCTCGCACTATCAACCAAGCTCCAACATCTGCTCCATCACCGCAATGCTGCATCCCTATGTTTGTTTCATAAGTACTTTAATGGAAAGTACTCTGAACTCAGTGTTTGCCCCCCCCCTACTCGACATACATACTCTCGACTAACCTCCCACTGCTCCATTGTTGAGGTCCCTAGATGCCAGTAAGCCTCTCTAATAGTTTCTTCCTTTGGGCCGCTAGACTTTGAAATTCCTTCCCTGTTTCCAGTTTTCCTGCTGAAGTTTAAATGTAATGTGAACATATCTTGCTGCTTTACTTCGCATAGTCCCCAGTTAGACACGATGCAAATAGTAGCCTCTTACATTCAAGTAACAATGTCTTGTTTGGAGTGAAAAAAAAATTGGATTCACTCCTAAACCAGTTCAGTTGTTCAGACTCTTGACTGGAAGATACCAATCGACAGTTCGTTTCCGGTAATCAACCCAGCAAAAACCTTGCCATTCCAGTGGCTTTTTATTTGTCGTGCTATGATATTAATAATTAGTAGTCCAAGGATAGCTACTCCCAGGCCTTGCTGCTTCTCTTTAGACTGGAGTTAATTTGTTTCTGACTGAGGCGTTCCGACTGGGGAATACTAACAGAGCTATCTAGGTAATTTTTAGAAAGCTAGCATGCACTCATTTTTTAGGATCACTGGCTTGATTATTCCCTACCGACTGGTCTTGTACATGCAAGAGCTACCAACCGGTCTTGTACGTTTGTGTGCATGTGCATATATATAAAATGTGTTCATCACATGTCAGCATGTAAAACATTAGATTGAATATATATATATATTAGATTTTCAAACACTTATCAATCGACTTTCAAACAAACTCATCAATGGCCAGAACTTTATTTACGCCCGCTTTCTCTGAAGTTCATATTTATTACTTCCTATGTTTTCTTTGGTCTTCCAACTGATCCTGCTGTCTTAACTGTTCTACATCTACTAACCCCAGAACTCCCAAGCATCTTTTTCAATGTGACCATACCAACAAAGTTTCCTGTTTTGCACCCATCTTCCTATACTGTCCAGATTCAATCTTTCTTTAAGAACATTAGATCCAAGCCTGTCTTTAAAACTTTCATTACATCTATATTATGTTTCTCTTAGTCTATCTGTCTGTTCCACTTTTTTTCTTTTTTTTTTTTTTTTTTCAGAAACTACTGGCCAATCTAGCTTAAATTTTGTATCAACTTTTATTATGATATAGTGCAACGAATTCTGATATTCATTCGATGCACAGTTAGGGATTAATAGGTATTAATCACCACAATACCACATTTACTCTAGAAGTTCAGCATAATGGATTCACTCTAAGTCAATGCACCATAACTTTTAGCCGTTTTTAACTGGCTATAAAAAATCTAATATTCATAATATCATTTCTTTCCACTTGCCAGGTTTCATTTCACATGTGATCATAATCTGTACACATGCGGTAACGTTCTGCTAGTTAGTAATAACAAGTTTTTGAACTTACTCCTTCCTCTCCTGCTCGTGTGATTAGACTAGCGTCTGTTACAGATGCTAGTCTAATCACAAGCAACCGTCTAAATGTCACAGCAACCATCTAAATATACTTGGATCTATGCATCTATGTCTATTCATCTTCTGCATTTAGCCATTAAAATTCTATTTCAAAATAAAGCGTGACAGACCAATGAACAAACCGTCATATAGGGATTGGAGAAAGCATCTAAAAATTACACATTGCCTTCATATGTTATGCATAAGTCTCTAAGTATGCATAAACTATACTTCCTATCCCATTAAAAGCAGGCAAAGTTTTTAGCCCATTAAAAGCAGGCAAAGTTTTTAGCCCATTAAAAGCAGGCAAAGTTTTTAGCCCATTAAAAGCAGGCAAAGTTTTTAGCCCATTAAAAGCAGGCAAAGTTTTTAGCCCATTAAAAGCAGGCAAAGTTTTTAGCCCATTAAAAGCAGGCAAAGTTTTTAGCCCATTAAAAGCAGGCAAAGTTTTTAGCCCATTAAAAGCAGGCAAAGTTTTTAGCCCATTAAAAGCAGGCAAAGTTTTTAGCCCATTAAAAGCAGGCAAAGTTTTTAGCCCATTAAAAGCAGGCAAAGTTTTTAGCCCATTAAAAGCAGGCAAAGTTTTTAGCCCATTAAAAGCAGGCAAAGTTTTTAGCCCATTAAAAGCAGGCAGAGTTTTTAGCCCATTAAAAGCAGGCAAAGTTTTTAGCCCATTGATTTAGAATGAGTAGGGCTCTATGGACAAATTTATTTTTAGTTTACCTTAGACAACTAAATATTTTCGTTTACTAGCCAAATAGAAAAGTTACTTGCCAAATCCACGTGATATTTTAAATATATCTTCATTCTGTGACGAGTATGTACATTATAAGGACTCTTGTTTTTTTATAAGTGTAAACGAGCGTGCATGAAGTTGGTCGTTGAGCGTATATTTTCATTGTGTACGCATGTGTTGGTTTACACAAGTGCATATTGTATTGTCTTATATATATATATATATATATATATATACAGAAAAGGCAAAACGGCCGCATGTTTTTGTATGTCCAAAAAAGACTTTTTTTTTTTTTTTCAGAAGGATAGTGGTCTCGAGAGGGTTACTGTTTTTTTACAACTTTTTATATACTCCTTAGATTATAATATCTATGATTTGTGAACAGACGTTATATCTAGTTATTTACATCGACTTTTAAAAAATTCCCTCTATTTCGTCCTTCCGCATGTTTGTTGGTCTTTTTCGTATAAAGTGAACCTAATCGTAGCAAAGGTACAGCGCCTGACCTTTCATGCCAGAACGTCTTGAAAGCAATTAGCTTTGATCAATGTCAAGGAAACCCTTCATATCAGACAATTGCTTCATTTAGACGCTGCACAGAGTTCCCTCTTTTCGTAGGAAAGATCTAGTGGAGAAGAATATAAATACCACAAGAGAAAGTGAAAGCTTGACTGACCCCAGGCCAGGTTTAAAAGCCACTTTCATTTCTTAACTTAATTTATCATTGAATTGATAACTTGGACGCTTTTCACTTCCTGTGGCGTCATAGCGTAGTGGTAAGATATCAAGTTTTCTTTTCTGCCTTCGTGTCACTGGTTCGAGCCTGCCTGCCTACTAACACAATTTTGTTTTTCTTTGACATCTCCAAACACCCAGGTAATACCACGTACCCCCGCTAGTACCTTATAAATAAAGTGCATACATTTTATCTTAAAACATAAGTATTGCCTGCCGAGGCAAACGGAAAATGACATCCCTCTACATGGACGGTCCAACAAAAAAAGAGATAGATAGATAACGGAAGTAGCTAAAGAGCAGAACAGGAAGTAGAAAACGTCACCTGTCAGATAAATCTAAAGTTGACACAAGATAGCCAGAGGCGAAGGAGAAAAGCGCTTGTGACAGGAAAGGATAGCAAACAATGAGAGTACGGCCGTTATGAATTTTGTTATAGACTGCATTGCACAAACATTCAAATTTCTTCAGATGTTTTCTAAAAAGCCTTCGTCTAAAAAAAAAAAAAAAAAAAAAAATATATATATATATACTGTTATGCTAAACCTATTGTTTAAATAATTTGACTTTGTATAATTTCATTTAATTACTAGCATTTCAGCCCGGCGTTGCCCAGGTGTTTGGAGGTGCACATTGAGCAAAAAAAAAAAAAGAAAAAAAAAGCGGTCAATTTTTTAAACTTTGACCCCTATTATGACCTTAACATTTATTGTTTTGAGCTCAAATTAAGTTAAGTTAGATCCATGTCCAAGGAACCTATATCTAAAATTTCAAGTGTTTAGACCCAAAATTGTCGGAGGAGTTTGGTAGAGTTCTCAAAGGTCAAATCGTTGAACTTTAACCCCTTAGCAGCCAAATTTTTACCCGAAAATGGATTCCATCGATTTTTCCCAAATCTCAGTACCCTGTATATCAAATTTCGAGTCTGTAGACTGAAAATTGGCAGGGTTATTGCGTAGGAAAATGTACAGACACACACACACGTTCACTTTTATATATATATATATAATAGATTTGGACTTATCCTCATCTTCTAGTTGTTTTCACAACTGACAGTGGATAGAGATGCGGGATATCTATGATTCCAGGTGAACATTGTCTAGAGGTAGCAGTTTCGATCCCACCCAAAGACGGTTAGAGGATTATTTGACCAAACCGTGGTGAGATGACAGCAGCTATTGAAGGCATTCAACATTCCTATCCCATCACAATTAACCTGACGAAGGCCAGATGAATAATCAGGTGAAACATTGTGAAAACAACAATTAGAAGATGAGAATAATAATCAAAATAATTAAATAAAAAAAAAATATACGATTTTACTCATCTCCAAAATAATTCCAAACTAATTCGATAATTTGACTTTGCGTGTTTTATTAAAAAACTAAGGTTGAAAAGGTATTTTTCACTTAGTTGATTTTTCACTCGGAAGATTGTCGGTAAAAAAACAATTGAACATGGTTAAATTTGTGCTCATTTTTTTTTTTCTTGCATTAAATAATAATCCGTATTAATCTCTAACTGTACACTGAATGGATAGCATAATACTTAGTTTGTTGCACCTTATAACAAAGGTCCATACATTTTAGCTAGATCGGCCCAGTAGTTTCCGAGAAAATATCAAACAGATAAAGACGTGACAAAGGAATTACCTACTTCCTCCACAGTTTGACCATAGGATTAAGAATAGCATTTTTATGTTAACACATAAATTATCAGATTATACTGAGCTGCCATTGCTCAAAGGCAGCATGCATTCCAGACTTATTTGACATAAGTCAAGTACAAATAGAGAAACGAGAAATAATTGAAGGAGAAAAATAGCCACGCCCAAGAGAAGGACTACTGAAATCACAAGAAAATGTATCGAGTCGCAGAAAATAGGAACCTGCAATTTCTGAAAAATTCATAACAATCTAATGAATCAGCAATTCCCCCACTATCTAATAACTTTGTGGTGGTTTACACGGCAACCGAGAAGGCTCACCTGCTTTTCCAACTATTTGTTTCCAACTTCACTTCAGGCCCAACAAACCATTCCCTCCCAAATTTCCCTTTGCAAACTGAAGCCACACTCGATCTAAAATCCCCCCCTTTCCCATGTTATTGATGTCATAAAAAAAAAACCTGGGCACCTAAGGCATGTGGGCCTGATCTCATCCCTGCTGTATTATTTAAAAAATGCCCTGCTAGGGTAGCCCCAGTTCTCACCAAACTCTTCAACAAATGCCTTACCGAATCTTGCTTTCTTGATTGGTGGAAACTTGCTTCTACGGTATCGTTTTACAAGAATTCAGGTGAAAAAACTGACTCTGGCCCCGTTAGTCTACTCCTTTTCTTTGCCAAAATATTTTGAACCCTTAATCAAGCACTAGATCATCACCTCACAAATACTCAACTTCTTTCTGACCGACAGTATGGATTTAGGCAAGCTTGTTCTACTGCAGATGTCCTAACTGTAATTTTGAAACATATATGCCACTCACTGGCGGGGGAGGCTAGGGCAGTAGCTCAATTCTAGACATATTAAACTTGAACATTTGTCCCATCACTGAAATGTTGCATCCCTGTGCCTATTTTACAAGTATTTTAATGGAATGTGCCCTGACGAATTCGAAGCACTTGTACCCCCTCGGCGTAAATACCTCCAACTAACCTGACAAGAAGCAACATCCCATCCCTACGCTGTAGAGATCCCTAGATGCCGTAAAGCTTTCTTTCCCAGCTCTCTGCTTCTGTGACTGTACTGACAAACTCGACAAGCAGCAAAGTCCCACCCCTACACAATACGGATCCCCATATATCAGAAGAACTTCTACTCTAATAGTTTGTTCCCCAGAACTGCTAGTCTTTGGAATTCCCTTTCGAGTTTCTGCTTCCTCAACTGTACTGACATGCAGAAGTTCAAGTGTAATGTGAACAGACATCTCGCTGCTCAACTCCCTACATAGTATTCTTGTAAATTTCGTTCGAAATTGTATCCCTTTACATCAAAGTAGCACTGTGACTCGTTTTGGGGCGAATTAACTGTGATGAGTATGCGTAGAAGCGCTCGAGAATTGTATGTCAATGTCTTAATCAGGCCTACCTATGGCGAAAATGAGTTTGTCCAATGGCTATAAAAAGCTATCACCGGAGTCATTTGGGTAATAACTGCTGAGATTGTTCTGGTAACGTATCATGTTAAGTCGTTTCGACGGAGTCGTTCGGGATCATCTCATGTCAAAACGGCGGAGGTGTTTGTATTCAAATCAATGGAGTTGTTCGGGATCGTGGTGTGTTGAATCCAGAGAGGTTTTTGGATTCAAATTGACGGAGTTGTACACGATCATGTCGGGTTGTTTGGACGAAATTGTTTGAGGCCATGCCGGAGCATATGGATGGAATTGTTCGGGGACCACTGAGTTATATATACGACATCATTCGTTTTTCATCTGTTAATTAGTTAACTTGATGGTTGTTGAAGTCATGCTACTGCATGTGACAGCATTTTTTTTTCTCATGAAGCAACAGTAAAAAAAAAAAAAAAAAATTTGCAAATATAAGCGACTGGGGACAGCTTCTGGATTTCATATTTCCATAATTCTTGCTCCTTCTTCGGAGGGAATCGGACGCTGCTTTTTCTTTTACTCGCTGAAGGACTGTATTTTTTTGGCAGGGAGGTTTGGCTGCTCGTACACATACAGCACTTGGTATTCTCAAATGATCACCCATCTAATACTAGCCAGGCTCAACATTGCTTAACTTTGGTGATCTAATGAGCAGTAGTGTGTCAACGTGATTTTGCAGTCTGTAAATATTATATGGCCAATCCTTTTTGCTGTTTTTAGCTTAATGGAAAATGCAGATGTAAAAAAAATCATTTTTGTATTGGCTGTCTGCCTTTCTAGAAACAAACTTGTTTCTTTTTTTCTTTTTTTTTCGGCTTGACATGTGAATGACACCACATTTTATGACGCAATCAGTAAGGGACACAGATTTATTTTTAAAAAAAAATTTTTGAACAATAGTTTCCTCTGAGAAGAATCCCAAAATAAAAATGAGGCTGAGTGATAAAAACAAGGTTCATTCCAAGCAAGAAAATGGTAATACGTGACCAGAACTGACATGACCTACTTTCGAATGAGGGGGAGGGGGGCTGTTAATGGCTAGAGGAGTTGAATGAATGGTTTCAGCAGCTCTCTAGAGCCCCCCCCCCCTTAGTTTTAGTATCCTTACTTAAAATATCACTGCAAAAATACCCTTTTAACAAAACATTTTATTTTTAGAATAACATTGCTTTGCTATATATATATATATATATATATATATATATATTTTATCTGGCCCAAATTTGAACTTTAAAGCTGCCAAAATTTCAATCGCTTGAAAATCACGTTGATGTAAAATTTGAGAACTTCTGTTTCGTTTTTCCAAATTTCTAAGAACATCACCTGACCAACATCCATATTATTTGGGGTCTTCGAACTACTGTTCTCATTTTTAGTGTTATTTGGGCAACGTTTCAGTCAATGTAACTTCCAGCCTTCTTCAGGTGTATCTTGTCGAACTCTGGAATCTGCCCCGAATTTTGAACACAAGCTTTTTAGTTCACGGGATAGCATGTTCTCGTTCTGTCGGCCATGACTAAGTAGAAATACTAAGTAATTTGCAATTGTATTTTTAGTGTCATCGCACTGTGGATTGAACCTTCAGCTTCTAGAAGAATGCAACTTGCAACTGAATTACCAAGTACTTTATCCGCTGCGCCACAGGTCCTTGTGATTAGAACTGTAATTTAAATAATACAAATTTTCAATTCTCATCTCAAATATTCCAAAACATAATACTAATCAATATAGTTGAGCAAAATGTAAAATGTAGTCTTTTTGAATTCAGTAATCGATTACGTTAATATTATTTGGATCGTTTGGACTTTTATTCGCATTTTGTTTGTTTTTTTTTCACGTTTTGGTCGCTATATCTGGCCTTTTTCAGCTGCACTTTTCAAACTTTGAAATTTATATGAAATTTCAAGCTGAACCCTTTTATGTACAACTAGTCTTGGTGCCTGGCGTTACCCAGGTGTTTGTGTGTTGAGGGAAAAAAAAAATGGTAGTAGGCAGGCAGCTCGAACCCATACCGTGAAGGAGGAAAAGAAAGTGAAAAAAAAAAAAAAAGGTGGCGCGTTAGCTGTTGTGTCCATCGCCAAACCGGGAGTAACGTAGGTTTAAATTAAGGCTAGACAATCGAAAAAAGGTGATGACTTTCGAAAATATCGGCGAAAAAGCAGCACATTCCTGTAGAAAAGTGCCCAGTTGAGGATGAAGGAATTAATGTTTTTGGCTAATTTTTCGATATTTGTCGTCCGAAGGGTTGAGCTTAAAACGATACCAATCACGTGAAAATCCGTCGCCTCTGTCAAAAGTTTTTGCGATACATACATACATTTAAACAGGCAGGTGAGATTTATATTATAGACTAGCGGGAGTGCCCAGTGTTGCTTAGCTGTTTGGAGGTGTAAAAGAAAAAAAAGTTTTGGTAGGTAGGTAGGCTTGAACCCGAACCCTTTGGATTAATAAGCTGATGACTTACCACCACACTACGCTAGCAGAGAACTGAAAATGTGAACTGAAACGATTAAAAAGTGATGTGACAGGTACGTGAATTAAATGAGGTTAACCATCACGCCATAGGGAATGAAACGCACTTAACTTTGGCTGCAAGCCAGTGTCTGTGTATGTTGTTTGTTTCCCCCCAAGATGTTTGTGAAAACCAGCTCCCCATTTAAAGGGGAGTGTCGTATTGTCTGATATGACGAATTTTGGCCGCATTGATCAAACTTCGTTGCTTTCTGGATGTCCCAAGCACAAGTGCCAGGGAGGCTAATTTTGCTACGGTTCAGTTTCGCTTATATACGACAAAGCCAAAGAAACATGTGGAGAGTAAAAAATATCACGAAAATAGCATGTGAAACTCACCCAAATAAAAGATACACACCACTCCCTTTCGTAAATCGTACATATTATAATCTAGGTAGCATATAAAAGGTTCTAAGAAAAGAGTTACCACCTTGAGCGTCCCCCCTCCAAAAGCCTTTGCTGGACATACAGAAAAAATGCACACACACAAACACACATTTTGCCTTTACTATATTTTCAGATGGTAGATTTCTCATTCCGTCAGCCATGAAATGTTAACCATTATGTCATTATTTTACCCTCTCATTAAAGCACATACTACCACCGTCACTCATGGCTCCAGGAAAAATTATGTAGTGAGATATATCATTTTCGTATCACCGGCCGCAAACGCTCCAAGTGTGTATTACAATAGTAATATTTCATTTTTGATATTGACACACATGACTTACGTATGATTTAAAAAGGTTCATGATGCTTTAATTTAAAGCAAACATTGATTAGTTAATCATAATTGTTATATTAATTTATAAAGGTTCAAGGCTTCTACAAATAAAAATATTACGGCTATCCGTTTGTAGATTTTAGTTTTTTTTGTTTTTTCTTGTAGATTTTTGTTTTCCCTTGTAGATTTTTCCCGTTTCCCCCACCCCGCCCCGCGTTCTTTTAGGTGTTTTTCCGTGTTTTTAGTTTTTCCGGTTTTTTTTTTTTTTTTGTTTTTAGTTTTCCGGGGGGGGGGTTATAGTTTTGTCGACAATTTTGTCAAGTCATTCACACCTCGTGATGTCAACGTACGTTTCAAATACGTTATTTCGAAGACCTATGACGTCACAAGTGCGCAGTGGCTCAGTTGGTTAACGCGTTTGCGTTTTTTCACCTCGTTTGCCTCTTTCACGTTACTGGTTCGAGCCTGGCTACTGCGGCTAATGTTATTTTTCCTTTTGTGCGCTTATATGAGCACTCGATTTTTTTTTAGGGCGGTCGGCTGTTCAATAGCTTGACTATACTACTTCTCCACACCCGGCAACGCCAAGTACCCATGCTAGTGCGTAATAAAATAGTCTTATTAACTAAATTATTTACAAAATTAAGAAAAAAAGGGCGTGTTTACATTTTAATTAAATTCTTTCACGCTTAATTTAATACTACTACAATATTTTAAAATATGCACACCGCTATGTGTTCGATCCTGCAAAATATGTGTTCCTACATCTGGTATGTGTATATGCATATTTTGATACTATCAATGTAGTTTTCATGAAAAAAAATCATTCCTCAAATTTTATTAGATTCGTGGTGGCAAAATATTCACATGTTTTCGTTTGTTCACTAACATGAGTGAAAAGATTTAACGTAGTTTCATTTTAATTTTATATGCAGACTAGCTGACAACCCGGCGTTGCCCAGTAATACAATACACTTATATATATTTTAATTTATGTAGATTGCGTATGAATTATTATAAAATCAATCCTGCGTTGATTATATCTTACGAGGAATAATTTGCCCGGTGAACTAATTCGCAATAATAATTATAATGATCGTAATGTCGTTCATCAAACCCCGTCTGTGGTTTGTTTACAATATTACGTCGACTGATATTTGGACTTGACGATGAATGCCCTGGAAAAGTCACTTCTGAATAATGTTTATTTTTAAAAGATGCAAACGTAGAAATGATTTGCAGCGATTTTAAATGGTACCTCTTCTTTTATCGTAGATTGAACTCATTAAGAAAAAAAAATAAATAAAATGGTGAGGTACACCCGGGATTAAACATGGGATCATTCGATCTGTATTCGAATGCTCTACCACTAAGCTGTATCCCCAGATTATAATAAATCCTTTTTTTTTTTTTTTTTTTCTTTTAAAGAAATGATTTACTAAGATTTTGTTCCTTGGCCGGTGTAATGTAAAATATTCCTTTTTGTAAAAATTATTTTATCTATATATCACCACTTATCAAGGCCCTCGAGTGGCCTCTGGGCCTTGATAAGTGGTGATGCCTATGTAAAAAAAAAAAAAATCTATTAAGATCGGAGTTTTTGATTTTCGATACTTATCGGATGAATTTCTGTACAAAACATATCTAAGTACGCTGCTAGACATATAAATTAGCTTTGTGCGAAATTTGCATAAGATATGTTCAGCTGTTTTGGAACCTATAAAGAAGGAACTCGCAGGCGCGCGCGCGCACACACACACACACACACACGCAGTGACTTTTATATAATAGTAGATATAGCAAGCGGCCATCAATAAACTGTCCGGGAATTTTTAACTGAATTCATTATTTAATCTGCTGAAGTTGATTGCTCTTATTCTGCATTCCTTGATCTGATGTGTTAAGATATCTATAAGGCATGGGTTAAATAAAGGTTTCAGAGTAAAGACGCAGTTTAGTGGCCTGAACGTAATCGGATAAAAAAAATTGTGTACAGACGCTAAATATTTTCTTTGTTTTTTTTTGTTGTTTTTTTTTTTTTTTTTTTTTTTTTTTTTTTTTTTGCTTTTGTTTGTTTTTGTCTTGTTTTGATTTTGAGGGACTATTTCAGTTAAATTCTTTAATATTATGCTTATTTTACAAAGAACATGTTTGAAATGTGTACATATGCTGAAACATGGAGCTTCCGTTTGTATGAAGACTCCATGTTTTTTTTTTTTTTTCTAGCGATTATTTCAGCATATATACACATTTTAACATAAGAATACAAGCGTAAAACTAATTAGATTTTAACTTGAAATGGCTTCTCCTTTACTAATACTAAAAAAATTAACACGATAAAACAATATTTATCACGTGTATACAATTTTTCATCGGACTATATTTTGCTCACTAAATTGTGGTTTTACCGATTTCAGTTCGGAATTTCCGGAAGGGTACGGTAAAATTATCTGAAAAAGGTTGGAAAGTACATCGACTGTCCACTGGTTTTCCTCTATAAAATATCTACAGCAAAACTCGTCTAGCTACAACCAGTATAAAGAATTTTTCTTTCTATGTGCACCTAGAACTAAACAGGACTTCCATGTACAATTTTTCCCCCCAAGAACTTGTCGTCTGTGAAACATAATACTATGGAGCTGCTTCTCAACTAACTACAATATGGTCGTTCTCAAGTTCAATGTTATTCTTCAGGAGTTGTTAACCTAAAAATCAAAATCTGTCCCTGTTCACCTATCGTTTCCAGTCCTCTCAAGGTGTTCTTCATCGTCCGCTGGCGATCTCGTTAACACTTATCCTTAAGTGACCCCACACCTGGGCTTTGATAAGCGGTGACACATAATTAGTTTAAAAGGGGGGGGGAGAATCGAGATGAAAATGTATCAACAAATATTTAATTTCTCTTTTATATCAATGCTGTACATGTTTATTGGTGATTAATCGTTTCATTTGGTTTTGTTTGTCTTTTAAATATGGGGTGTGTTTACAGGGTGTGTAACTATTCTAAAACGTGAAAGTCCTCCACCCCAACTGCCTCGGGCAACATTGAATGCGTTTCAAAGGAAACTAGGTTACAGGATGTATAGATATTTAAATGTTATAATTGTTTAGAACTCGGGCAATTGGGAATTAGGTTTGCTTTCATTTGACGTGATCATATTGACATATTAAAGATTCGCACAGGCTTGAAGAGGCTTTAAATTTCGAGCCTTGTCTTGAAGAGGCTTTAAATTTCGAGCCTTGTCTTGAAGAGGCTTATTTCTCTTATTACCTTGAAAAGGGCTTGAAAACCCGGATTCGTTATATTCGTTATATTCAGTAACAAGGCCGATAGCCATTAGTCGCATGCTCTCGTGTAATGAATGTAGGATTGACATGAAATTCTTAAAGATAAACTAAAATGACCGAAAAATGGGCTGAAATGACTTAAATAAATAAGAAGTAAATGACTTAGAATAACTGTAATGGCCTTAAGAATGACTTGAAGGCTTAAAAAATAACTGGAATCCTTCAAAAACAACTTGAATGATCTGGAGAATGACTTCAATGGCTTTGAGACTGACTGGTTGTAAAGTGGGTGATCATTTTACATTAAATTAATACAGAAAAGTGATCCCTACTTTATATCACAAAGTTACAAACATAAGTACAGCATGTAGTAAGAACAGATACTACACTTTGATCTTCATATTTAATTTATTTCTTTTAAAGAAAAAATTACAATTAAAAAAATTCCAATATAAAATTAAAAAATTTAAAAAAGTAAAATCTCCAAAAGACAAAACAAATTTAGGCACAAGGCCCTATAAGATCTGGGGAGGGGAGTGTTGCAGGGTCTTTGTAACTAAAGTAAAAATTGGAGTCTTTGGCGGCTTTACTCTTGACTGGCAACATTTACCACAATACCTCATTCACTCTATGGACTCTAAACTAACTAATGAAAACCCCAGCGTTTTTGCAAGAAGGATATATATATACAATTTCTGTATGTGTGTGTGTGTGTGTGTGTGTGTGTGTGTGCATATTTTTTTTTTTCTTTTTTTTTGCCAAAAGGCCAAGAAAAGCTTAAAAAGCTAAGAACCGCATCTATTAACAACAGACCTGTATCTTAACCAAAAAGGCCAAGCACAAAAGTGTTACGGACAGACCGAATGACCGACCGGAGTGACTTATAGAGTCGCTTGCACGTGACTAAAAATTTGTATCGGACCAGTTTAAAATAAAATCGAAATAAATACGATTAAAATATTATTTAAATATTAAAAATAAAATGGAAATAAATACAATTTAAATATTAAAAATAAAATGGAAATAAATACAATTAAAATATTTAAATATTAAAAATAAAATGGAAATAAATACAACTAAAATACAATTAAAATTCTTTTGAAATTGCATCATTATTTCCAGTATTGTCGATACAAAAGTTACATCCCTTTCTCATGAAACTACCCAATGTTATCAACATACTTTATGGTTGTAGTCGAAGTGGAACTCGAAATTGAAATAGATACTCTTAAAGTAGTTTTTAAATATTAATTGTTGCCAAGATGGCTGGAAAAATGTTTGGATGCTTCTACCGCTCCAATAGGTATTTCACTGCTGACTCAATTCTCTATCTGTATAAGAGCCAAGTACGTCCTAAAATGGAGTACTGTTGCCACATCTGGACAGGAGCAGCTCGGTGCACCCGGCTCTGTCTTGCTAATTCAAAACCGGCTTCAAACCCTAGTAGGTGATATCATTTTCTCCTTTCTGCAACGTCTTTCCGAAAGAAAAGACGTTGCGAGCCTCTCCCTATCGTTATTTTCATGGCAGGTGCTCGTCTGAGCTCCAATCTATAGTCCTCTCCTTACCGGACTTTCACAAATACCGCTTGACTAGCTACAACAAATGCCATAAACAAAGCTTCTTCCGTAGAACTGCCCACCTATGGAACACTGTTCTGCTAACCTGCTTCCTGGCAGACTACAATAGCGTAGCCTTCAAATTCAATGTAAACAAGTTCTTGTTGAACCGTTCCCTTAAATCAAATTCTACTCAACTTAGACTATTAACAATTACTATACTACCATCTTACATTCATTAACCTTTATCCTCGAGTGGCCTTCGGGACTTTATAAATGCTGACTACCTTGTAATAAAAAAAATAGTTTTTTTGAGGGTTTATTATATTATTCTTTATATATCAAACTAGCTTTGCCCAGCGGTAAAGTACGTTTAAATACGATATTTTAATTTGTCCAGATTTTGTATATTTTATAAGAGTCGTGATTGCAAAAGTGTAAATAAAAAAAAATAAATTTAAAAAAAAAAAAGTATTTGGGTGCCATCAGCTAGAATCAAAACCAAAAGCAAACCTGTAGTGTTCAAAGCTGGTGACGTTACCACTGTACCAACGTGACACGCATGTGAACTAATTAAAAATAAACTAAGATGAATGTACAAAATATATAACAATTTTTTAAAAATTTTGACCCATTTTTGACCCCTTAAAAACTATTTTAACCAGCTAAAGACTCATAAGAGAATGGTCCGTAAAAAATCCAATCATTTGAGGCCCCTAGCGCCGCCCTGCAATTTTTTAGTTTCGGAGGTACTTTGAAAATAGGGAACTAAATGCCACTCAAAGACCAGGGTTAATGAGCTTCACATGGACGGTGAGATAACACCGTGATTCTTTGTAAAAGTTTGGCAAAATTATTTAACAGGAAACCTGTATTGATGAAGAATACTCGTTCTCAATAAAAAAAATCTTTCGTCTCAGAAACAATCGTACACCTGAACTGTTGTTAAATTTTTGAAACGGATGTAAATGAACGTCATAATTATTTTATATTGAAACTATAAGGTACTAGCGGGAGATCCGACATTGCCTGGGGTTGAATGAGGATCAATGAATGTTTCACCTCCCCATATTTTTATCGTCCTCGAAATCGGTAAAATTGCCTTTTTTTTTTTTTTTTCAATCCAATCAATTAATTGCCGGCTCTAGTTGGGGACTCATCACGGTGCACTGAGAGGAAGCTTCACATGCCTCCTCGAAGTGACTTAGTTCACAACACATTGTAATTTGCATTACACTGTATAGAACCTACTGTTGATTTTATAAATTTTTTGATTAAAGTTTAAAATGCGAAAATGAAATATCAAGGTTCAATTGTGCTCTAAACAGAAGCATTCATTTTGAACGCGCCCCTGTCATATCAAAAGGCCTGTTTATTTTATATGGCGGGCCTTTCTGCTTGTGCGTTAATAAAACTTCTCAAATGCACTTGTAATGTTGGGTTGTGTAAGGAGTTAATTTTAGTCAAAATCACCTGCTCCTTCTTTCGTTGGATTAAAGACAGTCAGATACGAAACCTAAAAACACCGTCAGACACATGGAGTACATTTGTGCGAAATTTAAAAAAAAAAAAAAATGGTCGGCCCAGCCATTTAGGTGTCCATGAGGAACGAACTCGTACACAAGAGTTTCTTATATATATATATATATATATATATATATATATATATATATGGATTTTGTTTTTGCGATACGTTTTTGAATGAATTCAATTATTTACGAACGTGCATTTTTACCTAAATGCGAGTTGGGGATAATTTTCCCTTTAACCAATTTGGTACCCCCACATGGGGAGCGGTATGTATATTGTTTTTTTTAATATAATTATCCACTAACACGTGTTTCGTCGTCTAGTGAGATTCGAAATCGGGACCCCACGGTAATGAGCAAAATTTATTTATACCTAGAGACACTAGTATTTTATGCTTACGCAATCCTCGGTGTAGGGGTGACAATTTCCGCCGGTCATGAGATTCGAACCCAGCCATGAAGCCACCTTTTGCTTCATTTGCTGAGCCTCTACCTCAAAGCCACCAAACAATTGCCACAGGAATTGAAGGAATTAAGAACTATTAAACGCCGAATTCGGGCAAATACATTTTGACAATCTAGAGTGTTCGCACGAGCAGAAGTCGTGAACATTGCTAGTTGATTGCCTTGGTCATAATTCCGCAGACAGTAACCATCCTTAAGTTCATCTTAAATCTTCAGCAAATTCCACGATTGTTTCTAATAATCAAATAGTGACGCTCAACATCCAACCAAAAGCCTCTTTAGCACGTAACCTTAAACAAAGGACTATACTTCAATTTTTAATAGAACAGTCTACGTGCAACCTCAGTCCGACATTTTAAATTTTAAGCTTTTTAACATCGGGCAAAATTTCACCTCGACAAATAGAAAGAAAAAGAGAAAGCGACCAATCTATAAATATGGTGTCTACGCCGAAAATTAAGAAGCTTAAAATATTTTATTTATTTTAAAAGAAAAAAATAAATAAACATCGTTATTTGGTTTATAAATTCCAAATAACTTTAAATAAATCACAATTAAAAACTTGAAAACACTTCAGGGATTTGGAAGGTTACTACCGAAGTCAAAAGGATTTGAAGAAGGCTGGAGAGTACATCGACTGTCGATTGTGCGCCAATTTGACCCCCTTCCCTATATAAAAAAAAAAAAAGTTAACAACAAAAACTTGTCTATCTACAGCCATTGCAAAGGATTTTCCCCGTCAAGTTACATGAACAAAGTTTCTTTCCAAGAACATGCCATCTGTGGAACATTATAAGATGGAACTACTTTAATTTTCAAGTTGAATGCTTAATTATTTTGAGTTGTCCCCATAAATAATCAAAATCTGACTCCTTTTCACCTATCGTCTCTAGTCCCCTCAAGGCGTTGTTCATGGCCAACTGGAAATCTCGTTAACTTACTCTTGAGTGCCCTCCGCCTCCGTCTGGGGCTTTGATAAACGGTGACACATTAATTGAAAACATTTTAAATAAATAAACAATTAAGACAAGTTTGAACTATGTAAACAAACAGTTAATTTCTCTTTCGTTTCAGTTTTCTACGTGTTTATTATTGTTAAATGGAATTAAATGAAACAATTTATCTTTTAAAACTGGGGAATGTAACACATCTACCACGTGAAAGTCCTCCATCCCAACCGCCTCGGGCAACATTGAATGCGTTTACGTTTCAAAGAAACGAAACCACAAAATGTGTAGAAATTTAATTTTTATAATCTATATCTCTACTATTACATAAAAGGAGATTTGTCTACGAGTTTGTTTCCAATAGACTCCAAAACAGTTGGGCTGATGTTTATGAAATTTTACGCGAAGGTACTCTATGTGCCTGGCAGTGTTCTTAGATAGGTTTTGTATCGAAATGTCTTCGATAAATATTGATAATCGAAATAATTCGATAAAAGGAACAAGCGATCTTGACCAAAATGAACATCTTACACAGCCTAACATTACAAGTGCATTTGATTTTTATTACCACAAAAGCAGAAATGCCCGAAATATTAAATCAACAGTAGGTTCTTTGCTATGACAGGTGCACTTTCAAAATAAATGTTTGTTTAAAGTACAATTATACGATGATACATGACTTTTTTTTATTTTAAACTTTAGTGCAAGCCACTATATATATATATATTTGCTGTATATATATATATTTGTTTCATCAAATACTTCTGCATGCAAAATCCGATCCAGCATTTTGCTAATTCCTACCCTCTGATGAGAAGGAAAGTATTTCTTCGAAACTCCGGATTAAGGACTATCCATTTATCTAGTGTTTCCTTTTCAGATTAAATATGTTTTTAACTCATTTCAAAGTGTTTTTTAACATATTTTATTAACTGTTTGCTCATATATATATATATATATATATATATACATACAGTGCAGGCAAAAAGAAAGTTCGCACTTGTAATTTTTTCAAAAACTGCGAATTTAAGCTAAATTTAATGTAACTGTTTAAACAAACTATACCTCATTTGATTGGCCTTTTTTGACTTTTAATTGAAATATTCTAGTGTTCACGAATTTAATTTGCGAGGATATGTTGCAAGACGCAAAACAATGATTTCTGTAAAGAACAGAAAGCGCCGTCTGGACTTCGTCAGATGCAATGAGGATCATGACTCTTCATATTGGGCAAAAGTGCTTTTTAGCGACGAAAGCAAGTTCAATAGGCTAGGCAGTGATGGTAGGCAGTACGTCCATCAGAGGAAAGACGACGAATTTTATCCTAGGTGCTCAGTTTCAATGCTGCAAGGTGGTGGAGGTTCAGTTTTGGTGTATGACGTTATTAGTACCAATGGTCCAGGTCCTATAGTTCGCTTGCAAAGTCAAATTCGACCAAGTACATTAATATGTTGACTGAGCATTTTCTACCCTACTTTGGTCGGAATTTGGATGATAATCCCATCTTCATGCAGTATAATGCTCCAATTCACACAGCCGGCAATGTCAAGAGGTTCCTGGAAGAGCATGATATTCCGTGTTTGGATTGGCCTGCACAATCTCCAAACCTCAATCCAATTGAAAATGTATGGCATTACATCAAGCAACAGTTACGTAGTGATAAAATTTCAAATTTGGAAGAACTTTGAACAAAAATTCAAGAAAAGGGTGATGCCCTTTCCCCGGAGTATTACTGCAGTCTAATTCAAGGAATTCCTAAAAGATTGCAGGCTGTCAAATTGCAGAAGGGATATGCTACTAAATAACTGGTTTGTTGTGTTCCTGTTGTATTTGTGTTGCATTAATGTCCTAAAGTTACATTTAAATAACAATTTTTCATTGTGTGAACTTTCTTTTTGCCTCCTCAATTTGAAGTTATTTTTTAAAATCGACGTTTAAGCAGTTACATTAAATTTAGCTTAAATTTGCAGTTTTTGAAAAAATTACAACTGCGGACTTGCTTGCATTAAAAATGCAAAAGTTAAGTACATGCTTCAATTATATATTTTATAAAATCAACAGTAGGTTCTCTACAATGCAATGTAGACTAAATCACTGCAGGAAACTTCCTCCCTGTGCACCATGATGGGTCCCCAACTAGAGTAGGCAATCAATCAATTTGGTTGAAAAATGAGCGCTTTTACTGATTACGATGACAATAAAAATATGGGAGTGTGAAACCTTCAGTGATCATCATTCAATCCCAGGTAACGTCAGGTCTCCCTGCTATATTTTCTTTCTTTTTTTATTTATAATTCTAGCAACGGGGAATTGTCTTTTTTTTTTTTTTTTTTTTTTTTTTTTTTTGTCTTTGACATGATCGTGTTTACAATCGGTTCTCGTTAGTTTATTGAGTTATGATTTTGCGTTTTTTATTTTATTTTATTTTTATTTTTTTACTAAAACGAAACGGCGCCATTTATCAAGGCCCAAAAGTTACTTGAGGATAAGGCTTAACGAGTTTGTTAGATGGATGGTGACAACACCGTGATGATTGGTAGTGCTTAAAAGGACAGCTCAACAAGAATTTGTTTGCATAGGACTTAAAAACAATGTTGTACTCAGCTGGGAAGAAGCTCTGTGGTATTGTTTCTCCCAATTAGGAAATTCTGAGAAAGAAACTTTACTCATGGAAATTTTGTTTAGTTTTAGGCACAGATGTAACATATCGCAGACGGCTATATGCAGATACCGAGCCATGAGCAAAATGACGTCATGGTAAGAAAAAGACTGTAAAAAGGGGAGAGCACATTCAAGAAGACGATTACATTAGAGATATGGATGACAATCGAAAAAACGCCACAGCCATCACGAAAAGTCATTCGTGGTGGGAGAATGAGGAAATGTTGAAGAAAAAAAGTGAGTTGAAGTTCCTTCCTATTCTTTGTCTCCTTTGTGACTGAGACTACAACGTGTTAGTTCCCGGACGTTACACAGGGAGAAAGGAGATTTAATAGTACAGGATGCCCTAATAAAATGTGTACACTCTTTAAATGATCATAAAACCAATATTTATTACAAGAAAGAAAAGTTTCATACATCAAAATACTGTGAACAAATATAGAAACCAGTCAATTATCGAAAGTGTTCGAATCATTGGCAATTGTGGTCCATGAACAGCTTACAACGCTCACCAATTGGATCGAAAACGTTCCTAATCAGTCCAATTGGTATGTTGACACATCCTCTTTCAATGGTTCCTTTCAACTCGTTCATTGTAGCTCGTTTTGTGGTGTGAATCCTGTGTTTAATATGCCCCCAACATCGCCCCCAAAAAAGAGAAAAATCGGGGGGGAGGGCTCAAATTCGGAGAACGTTGACAGTACTCGATACTTCCTCTTTGTCCTAACTATTTGTTTTGCAGGTGACTCAAGATATGCTTTTACGTCATGATGATAGTGGGGAAGTGCTCCATCCTGCTGGAAGTGCCATTCTTTATTCCTAAACATTTCTTTGGAACGTGGTATAACGTATTCATGTAGGAAGTTGAGATAATTTAAAGAGTGTATACATTTTATTGGGACACTCTGTAGATACACAAGTTTTTCTGAATGTACACCTCATGGTATTGTGTTCCACAGGCGGACGGTTCGAAAAGAAACTTTGATCATGGAGGTTTCATTTAATTTTAGGTATTTAGGAGTATACAGCATAATCAGGTTGACACCCTGGTTCTTGTCAGATCACCAAAGTTAAGCAACGTTGAGCCTGGCTGGTACCAGATGGGTGACCATTTGGGAATTCTAGGTGCTGTGTTCACTCTCCATTTATTTCGGCATTGTTTCCAGTCGTCCTGAACCTCCACTTGCCACTGGTATTTAACAACGCTGACTGAGGAGAGGTGCGGTTGGAGATTGTGCAACTCTTGCCGCAAAAATTCCATGCAAAGGCACCCTTACAGTGGGTAGTCATAGTCTTTCAAGACAGACTGATCTGAAACCTTTATTTCTTTGGTCCTTCATCAAGATTAATCGCTATCCGACATGGGGTTATCCATTATGTAATATCCCTATAGGTAATCTTGTTCAGATCACACCTATGATATAAGTCTCACCTGTCTGTTTAAATGTCTCGAAAAAGCTTTTGACAGAGGCGACGGATTTTCACGTTTTGAAGCTCGACTCTTCGGACGACAAATATCGAAAAATTGGCTAAAAACATTAATTCCTTCACCCTCAACTGGGCACTTTTCTACGGGGGAGCGGTCGCTTTTTTCACCAGTATTTTCGAAAGTCATCCCCTCTTTTTGATTGACTAGCCTTAATTTAAACCTTTGTCACTTCTGGTTTGGCGATGGACGCAACAGTAAAGATGCCAAGTTTTTTTTTTTTTGTTTTTTGTTTTTTTTTATGTTCCTTTCCTATTTCGCGGTACGGGTTCGAGCCTGCCTGCCTGCCTACTACCACTTTTTTTTTTTTTTTCACGACATACACTCCCAAACACCCGGGCAATGCTGGGCACTCAGGCTAGTAAATATATAAAGCCTATACATGAGTAGAAAGACGAGTATTTTGTTAACAATCTTATTAAGCTACTAGCTGGGCTTTGCCGGTTGTAAAATACACTTAAATATATTTTAATTTGTTTTGTAGTTATTATTACAGAGCCAATTCTCTATAGTATATATGTTTATGGGGTTAAATGGTAATAAACGAAAGGAACACAGGATTTTTAGGAAACGAACACGTATTCACATAGATTACAAGCAAAGCGGGTGGAGCAATACCATTCCTCAACGGTGGGGCGTGTGCACCCGACCTGCTTGGTCGCGTGCCAATCTCTCACTCCGGGCACCAGTACTCGATACCGGAAGTGACGTCACGAGATAGTCCATTAATCCCATGGAATATTATATATATATAGTATTGATTTGAAGTTTTTAAAAAATGAATTGGATGCCATCAGCTAGAATCGAAACCAAAACATTTAGCGCTCCAGCCATATTCCCTACCATTTGAGCTAGCCTGACAGATAAGATTTAAAATTAAACAAATTCTAGCTATGATTGGATTTGCACATGCATTAAAACTAATAAAAATGTGTCGGCAGCTTGAAATGAACATTTTTGCATTTCAACTTGCCTACATATTTCTGTACGTGCTATTCATCCATCCAAACAAAGATTTTACTCGTTGTAAACCATCCTTGGTGTATGATTACTATTTCTTTCGTTAATTTCAGAGTTATGTGACCAGTAGTTCAAGAATTTATCGATTAAACACACATTTATACATGTACTGTTTTATTTATATAGATAAATCGTTTCACACAGTGAACAGAAAGTTTGAGGTGTGCATTTCATTCTTGACGATTAACGTTTTTGCTTCAGTTATTACAGCATTATTGGTAATCTTTCCTGCGCAACTTCCATAGACACACTGCCCTGCCATGTTGATTGGCGTCCATTTGACATATTTAACCTCACCTAACTTTATATTTCTTCTCATTATCTTTTTGTGGAAACTGATTTATTTCCCAAATTTTGTATCACTTCAACCTGTACTTGGTCCTGGATATGACCTTAAACTATATCCAGTGGTGAGGCCCCAGCTTGCGGGCTTTGGGGAGTGTGGAGCCACCCTTTAATTGCCATTGCTCTCAGGTCCACTCTGACCCGGAGTGGTAGTACCTGTTAGGGTTCCAACTATGAGTTAAATAGAAACCAACTTGAAAGCAATAAATATTCTGTTAAAAATATTTTTCTTAAATCTTTGTATTCGGCATTAAATAACCCGAAAAGGGTTGATATGCCGTAAAACAACCAACCAATCAACCTGTACTTAGTTCTACCCTAGTCAAGATTAATCAGGGTTGCAGAGTCGGAGATTTTAGCTGGAGTCTGAGGAGTCGTTTTTTTTTTTTGTTTTTTTTATCCAACTTCAACTCCTTAAGTCCAATAATTTTTTTTTTTTTTTACATTGTTTTTCTGTTTTGGTTTTACCAATTGCTCAATTAAGCAGTTTTTGTGTGGTTTTGCTTTTAATTTTGGAGGTGTCATATTTTGTACTGTAGTGCAATTCTTCTACTTAAAGATATTTCGGTTCATCGAGTCCCTGCAAATCTTGTCTGGACAGCTGTTTTCGTTTGGGTTGTGACGTCACACAGGATCAATGAAAATCTTTTTTTGTCTTTGAGTAAGATCACTGTGGATTACATCGAATAACAATTGGATTGTAATCCGAAAGTTATTCAGTTCCTAAATCAAATGAAATCTATTTTTACTTTGATCCTCGTTCCAAAAAGGCAGTATTATTTTTTTTTAATTTCTTTTCTGTATAATATGTCTTTACTCCCCTCGTCTGATGAGAAACGTTTGGCTTCGAAATGCCATGGCCTAAATAACGATCTCTAAATATATTGTGTCAGGTCCTTTTGTTCCAATCATTACCGCACCTTAAAAATCAGTTACCTTGGTGAACAACTTCCTTTGCATTGTCTTTCTACTAATCTCACTTCTATACATTTATTTTGCTGATCACAGTGTAGTATCTGTTCTGATACTACACTTCACCTTTTCTGACCTCGATCAGTGAAGAAGTCCTCCTAGACTGAGACTATTTTTATATTTTTTTCTTATCCAGAGTCCCCCTTTCTGGGGAGCTGGATTTCCCCCATATTAAAAACCGACCTTGTGTCTAACTCTCCCCTCGTGGGGAGGCAAGTAAATAGGAATAATAACTTTCATTTCCCGCGTGAACTCAAAATTGTGTCAAGAAAAACAAAGTTAAGTTTTGGGTTGACAATTGAGGTCTCCAGAATCATACGGTACTAAGTACCACTCCAAAAAAAAAAAAAAAAAAATAGCTAGAAAGTACCACTCGAAAAAAAAAAAAAAAAAAGCTAGAAAACAGATTCAAAATTTCACGACATAACTCGTGTATCTCAGGAACTAATAGATATTCGTTTGAGGTTTGTATTCAAATTAAGTGTAATATTTATATACTATCATGTCGTGTTCATTTCAACAATGATGTTGAGTTTGATGTAGTGATTATTGTGAAAACGCTGACAACAAAATGTGTTCTTGTATGTAGCGTTATAAAATTTAATATAGTTAAAGAAACAAGACACATTACATTTTAGTAATTATGCGCTGATGTTGGCGTTAACATAATCCATGAGTGCTTTGCGATCATCCAAATCGTCCACATTATACGATTCTTCACTGACAACCCAACCGCAGTTGCCTATGAGGCCAGTTTTTCTTCCATGTCATAAATAGATTTTTGTTCATCTAGAACACGACGGAGATAGGAAACATGTGCAAAAGGTACAAAGTTTAGCAGACACTGACAGCTGCAGTTGCCTGTTAGGTCAGGTTTTCTTCCATGTCTTGATGAAGGGGTATGTGTAGGGTGTACAAAGGTGAGCTGAGCCTCCATATCAGCCAGTTTGTCTTTTTTTCAGCAGAGATCGCCTTCATGAACATTGGATTTTGACTGTGTTGTCAGATACATTCAGTATCTCAGACTCATACTCCATGTAGAAGAGAACTTAATGACACAGTGGTATACATAACTCGTTTTTATATATATATATATATATATATATATATATGAGCAAATGATTAATAAAACATGTTAAAAGACATCTTGAAAAAGAGTTAAAAACATATTTAATTTTAAAAAAAGAAAGCACAAGATATCTTGTGCTTTCTTTTTTTAAAATTAAATAGGTTTTTAACTCTTTTTCAAGATGTCATTTAACATGTTTTATTAATCATTTGTTCATATTATAAGCTCTATTTCCTTTTCGGTTTTATTGAGCTTTTAAATCTGGTTGAGATTACTTTACTTGTAAATATTAACTCTTTAATATTTATAATATATTTTAAGTTTACCATTTTGGTTACCTTAGTAAACTTATTGTAACTTTTATTTTTATTATATATATATATATATATATACCACTTGGTACAGTATGATTCTGAGGGCCTCGATTATTATTGCAATATCAAATAAAAACAATAGTTTTTAGGATTTTCAAAAATAAGATTTGCTTGCTTATTCTTTGTTCCATCTTCTATTCCAGAACCTGCTGCAAGGCAAGACGCCGTGACGTTTGACACAGACGACGAAGAGGCGGAATGTTTGGTTTCTGTGAAACAACGAATCCAGCGACTGGAAGAAACAAAACCAATCCACAAACACAAAGATGGCCAGAAAAGACGGGTTCCGCCTCCCGTACCGGAGAAGCCAAGATCACTTTCCTTACGAGGACCAGCTGACTTTCCATCTTTCAAATCCAACCCCCCTGAAAAGCAATGTAGCCTCAACATGGATACTGATGAAGATTTACCCCAGGTCTCTCACAAGTTCAATTCTACCAGTGATCTTAGCGAAGTCGACAAGGATTCGGGTGTGTCTATCGAGCCCAACATTACTCCGTCGTTGCACTGGATGCTCGTTCAGAAGCAGCAGCAGTCTAAATTAAAAAATCTTTACCCTGGCGGTCGGGGTTCAGATCCGGATTTATCTAAATTGAAAGACACCAGTAATAGTCAGTCCTCTTTATTAAGTCAAGGTTACAACTCAAATTTTTCGCAGGTATGTTCAATTTTATTTTGGTCCATCGTTGTGACCATTTTATAGTCATAAGCAGGGCTATGACAAGAGAATAGTCTTTTCATTATTATATATATCATATATATATTTAAAATATAGACGAACAAAAATCTATTTGTTATGAAATATATATATATATATATATATAATATATATAATAATGTATATCAGTTTATATCTTATGTTTTTAGATAGTGATGTGGTTCTTGATTAACTGTGTCTGTGTCGGATATATGCTCGAGTCAAAACAATAAGAATATTCTCTTGTCATAGCCCTAGTCATGAGTAAGCAAAGTATATTTTTAGAATATAAACGAATATCCACGTTTTTGTTTTATATATGGTTAAAAATAAACAAACTTTTCAACTGAAAGGCAAAAAATCAAGTTTGTAAGTTATATATTACTACATCCAGTTGTTTAATGTGTTTTTCAGTCTATGTAATTTCTAAATCGGCTTTTATCATTGCTCTACGATATATACACCTGACAGCGAATAAAACACAATACAGCTGATTTATAAAAATATTTTGTTCATTCCACAATGACAAGTTTTTGATTTAGTATAACAGGTATTGACATCAGTGAAGAAAATATATCAGCTTGTCCTTTCTCTATGATCAATTCTTCTCGCTTTCTGTTATCGATTTATATAAACATGCTTTCATCCTGGAATGTTTGTTTCCTATTGTCTCAACCTTTTGACCGATATCCTCTCACATATTTCTAGTCAAATTATGCATTTCAATAGACAATGACAGAACGCCTCACATTCTTTAAATATAATCAATTTGCATGTGTGCAACCTATCAAATGCTTCGCTTCGCTTCCTAGGGTCACCTGCCAAATATCGAACATTATAAGGACAATGTTTCTATGAAACACTCCAAGTTAGTAAAAGAATGTAATATTAAGGCCATGTTTCTATCAAGCACCTTAAACTAGTTAAGGGATGAAATATTAAGGACTGTTTCCGTCTGTTTAAACAAGATCCTATCACTAAATAAAGATACAATGTTATCGTTTTTTTGTTTTGTTTTTTTTTAAACATAATACCTAATTTGACACAATGTCTTAAGTTTTCTTTGGAGAAGAGTAACGAATATTGGTTTTGTTTAAACTGTTACTCTTAAGTAAATCCATTCATTGACCCTTGCATACTTAGTCATTTACCTGCTTCACAACAAGGCCTGGATGTAGCATTAAATGAAGCTGGATGCGTGATGCGGTCATTATTGAAGGGCACAAGGACACTCATCCTGTAACATTGGCTTTTCGCTATTTTTTTTTTTCATTTTCTTTGTTCTAGCTGGGGATAAGGCGTTCGACCGGATGCCAGACTTTCAGTTGCTATCTCAAACCTTCTAACCCAGAGATCTTTTTAAGATTCTAATCGCCCCTTTAAATGGAATTATGTACATCTCTCTTGCACTTGGTTCACTGGGTATATTTGCCAGGTAGTTTTTTGAAATCCTTTTACCTGTGACTTTTTGCTCCTATAATTACTGGAATGATGATGATCTTAAGATTGTAGTTTCTTTTCTTGTCATATGAAAGACCTCTGTATTTCATCATCTCTGTATTTCGTTATCTTTTTCCCATTCAGCTATGTTTAACCAACCATCATAACTTCTACTAAGGTTGCTTCTTTCTCCTTGTTTCATATCACCACCAGGCTTAATAGCTCCATTTTCTAGGTACATAGCTGTAGAAATTGTATTCAGTAATGATTGATAATCTGAATAAGTCATCTGTCCTCCTCTTACCTGCCTCTCCATGAGTGCGGGATGTGAAATAAGGCCAAGCTTAGTATAGGGTGTGGTCATTACTGAATGCTACAAGGATGCTAGTGATCCTGTGCCCTTTATTAATGACCATAAATTGGTTGGTTCTTCCTTAATGGCATATGAATCCTGTTTGGTCATTTAATGACATGAAAGATTATTAGGTTTCTGAATTTTGGAGATTAGGATTGGTTATTCGTATCTTTTTTAATTTTTTTTATTCCATTTTCACCCAAACAAGGCACAGTGCTACTTTGATGTAGGGGAAGCTACTATCGGAAACATAAGTTGCAGGGATATTATGTAGGGAGTTGAGCAGTGAGATGTCCGTTCACATTAAACTTGAATTTCTGCACGTCAGTACAGTTGGGAAAGCAGGAACCTGGAAGGGAGTTCCAAAGTCTAGCAGTTTTGGGGTAAGAAATTATTAGAGTAGAAGGCTTTCTTACATCTAGGGATCTCTATAGGGGTAGAATTTTACTGTTTGTCGGGGGTATTTACATCGAAGGGGTACAAGGGCTTGTAGTTCGTCAGAGCATTCACCATTAAAATACTTGTAGAACATGCAGAGGGATGCAACATTGTCGATGGGAGAGGTTGAAGCTTTGATGACAGTTTAGGGCCTATTAGGTTGGCGACTCTCTTTTGAACCCTGTTCAGGAGCGAGAGAATAGTAGCAGATGCACCAGCCCAAATGTGACAACAGTACTCCATACATGGGTGAATGGTTTGGATTCATCAGGCTACTTTTCTCATCTTGAATGTGATTTTCACAACGTTTTGGTCGATGTAACCTTCACCCTTTTTTAGGTGTATCTTGTCGAACTCCGGAATGTTTCTGTCAAACTCTGCAAGGACCTGTGGCGCAGTGGTTGGAAAAATCAATTGTAAAAGTTACCGTCTCCTGAAGGTTCAATTTTCAGTGTGGGCGTCTGAAAAAAAAAAATAAAATTACAAATTACTTAGAACCTATATCCAGTAATGGCTGACAGAACAAAAGCATGTTATCCCCGTGAAGTAAATAAAGGTTCCGTTCAAAATTACATCCAAATTCCAGAGTTCAACAAGATGCACCTGAAGAAGGTCAGAGGTTACATCGACGAAAACGTAGTAAAAATAATACTCAAGATGAGAACAGTAGTCCAAATTGATATGAATAAAAGGTTATTTATCATAGATTCTTATGTGTAGGTTATTTATCATAGATTCTTATGTGTAGGTTATTTATCATAGATTCTTATGTGTAGGTTATTTATCATAGATTCTTATGTGTAGGTTATTTATCATAGATTCTTATGTGTAGGTTATTTATCATAGATTCTTATGTGTAGGTTATTTATCATAGATTCTTATGTGTAGGTTATTTATCATAGATTCTTATGTGTAGGTTATTTATCATAGTATTCGGTCGTATGGGTTTCTTTCATTTAATGTATAATGGTACAAATATTTGGTGGAGTTGGATAAAAATTTTTGTATTTTTCAAATTTTTTCTCCAAGTATTGTGGCTTTCAAAGAATTGAACAAAATCCTATCTCAGTCTGTTTAGTAGTATTTTTGTCTGATTTACAGACAATGTGTGTGAAATGTGGCTGGTATGGTATGCATGTTGAAAGTTGTTCTTCCTTCAAGAAAGATAACTGAATCAAATATGACCAATTCGTATTATTGCTAACACCACTACTTCTCTACTAAGTCTTCCATGTCTTGATTGCTGCTAATCGGATTCGTTAGTTACTAAAACTGATTAGAAAGTTGAATGAAAAATGTTCCTAATTGAATTTGTTTAATTTGAAAATATTGGAAAACCAAAATTTTTATGAAATTATTTATTTTTGTTTTTTTTCTGAATCTTTCTGAGTAATAGACCTTTTCCAAGAAGACTATTGTTTTGTTTTTTGTTTGTTTGTTTTTTTAGGGGGTTTTTTTTCTCTTCATTTTTCTGGTGGTATGTGTGTGTTTTGGCACAAATTTTAAATAAAAGTTTGGCTACCTTGAAACGCTCAGAAATTTCTTTTTAAATGATTTTTAACTATTTAAAATATTTCATTTTTTTTTTATTATTATTATTTTGAAATTTTTCTTTCTTTTTCAAATTAACCTTACGAAATGTTTTCAAAGCTGTGACCGAACTAATATTTAAAATTTGGTTCCAAAGCACATGCATTTCGACTTCAGACTTACAACCATCAACAACTCCGATCGTCACTTTTCTCCCTTTCTCCACAAGGAGCTGACTTTTCAGGATTAATACCACCAGAAAAATGAAGGCGAAAAGTCTTCTCTGAAAAAGGTGTATTACACTGAAAGGCTCAAAAGAAATTGATTTTAAAAATAAAATGATTTTAATAATTTAATGAAATATATTTCCTAGAATTTAAAAAAAAAATGTTCTAATATTTTTTAATTAACCTTACAAGTCTTATTTGCATTTTTCTTTACTTCCTACATTAGAAATAGAAATAATTTTACAATTTAAAATAAAAACGTTTGATGCTCATGTGGTGACGTAATTGAAAGAAAAATTTACGCCATGAGTTTTCAAGGTTGAAGTGTGACATGACCACGACCCGGTGGGAGATGGGGGTCACTCAATGTTGCAATCTGGACGACTTGAAACTAAATATTATGGGTGGGGTGTCAGAAGAATCGCATGCATTCTGACTGTTTCCTCTGACAAGACTCATGCTGTGTCTTAACCCTACCAGACCTGAGCTACTGAACCTAATTTGCCACTGTGCCTGGCCTCCTGTGTAAAATTGTCAAATCCAGATATGGAGCTACAAAATTACGATTCCATCCCTCAACCACACCAGAATCTCCCCTATCACCTGGTTGAGTGACACGCTGCTGACTTTGATCACTCGACTTTAATCTAGGCCCATTTGCATCATCAGAATTTTCATCACTTTCACCTTCATTGAAATATTCATCATCACTAGCATCACTCGATTCAGAAACATACTCATGATCAAATACATCAAATCCGCCTTCATCCAACTTTATCCAACATTTGTTGCACTGTGAAACTCTTTGGTTTCGCTCTTTTACCTGTCAAAGTACTTGGTTCGTCACTAACTCGCTTCATGACTACTTTAGTCTACAAAGCAACTCACAACTCTGCCAAAACAAAGCCATTTGCAGAACGTTAGGCTTGCGCTAAAATGGAGGCTAAGCATTGATTGGGTAGCTAATTTTAGCTCCCTGACAGCACAAAAACACGTGGTCGGAAAAATAATGGTTTAGCGGCAACTCTGTATATAGCATTTTTGGAAATTACCGGTATATCGGTAACTCAGTCTGGTAGGGTTAAGATGCACCAAAACTTTGGCATTGATGCCGCTAATCTGGAACTTGGATAAGTGGCTGGTCAATATTTCTTTGCTTTTGTCAAAAAATACCTTGTCATAATCCAAGAACTATCCCCTTTATTATGCTCTTTCTGAAAGTCTACCAGTCTGTATAAAACATTGTATGCAAAAATGACAGGAATTTTTATCTTTAAAAAAAAATATATACTTTTAGCTAACACTTTTTTTTTTAAACAAGGAAGTCACCATTTATCAAGACCTGAAGGCCACTCGTGGACAAGGGTTAATGAATGTAAGGTGGTAGTGTAGTAATCGTTGATGCCGTAAATTGGGTAGAATTTGATTAAAACGGTTCAACAAGAACTTGTTTACATTGAACTTAAAGGCTACCATATTGTAGTCTACCGGGAAGCAAAGCAGTGGAGCAGTGTTCCACAGGCGAGCAGTTCTAGAGAAGAAGCTTTGTTCATAGAATCTACCTTTTAGATTTAGGCATAGATAGTGGGGGACATTATTGATAATGGTTGTAGCTAGTCAAATAATATTTGGCAAGGGGGAGGGGCCATAAATTGGAGCACAGACAAGTACCTGCCATGAAAATAATGATAGAGCAAGGACAGACTTGCAACATCTGTTTTGTGTGAAAGAGGTTGCAGGGAAGAGCAGAGGGCATTACCTAACAAGTTTTGTGAGCTGGTTTTGAACTCTATCAATGCAGGAGAGGGTGTGCCGAGCAGCTCTTGCCCATATGTGGCAACAGTATTCCATTTTAGGATGTAGCTGACTCTTATACAGATAGAGGATTTCATCGGCAGTGGTAGAATGATCCAACCATTTTTCCAGAGATTTTGGCAACAGATTTGATGTATGTATTCCATTTCAGATCTAGAGTGAAGGTCAGTCCAAGAAGCTTGTCAAGACTTGATGCTTCTCCAAGATATTCATTCATTTCTATTGGGACCAGATGGGGATCAGAGCGATTATGATGAAAAGAGAAGCTTGGTTTTAGATGCATTAAAATTAACCCGACCTCCCCCCCCCCCGCCCCATTGCACCATGTGCTCAAGATCAGAAGAGATAGAAAGATCTTGGTCAATGCTGGCCTTTGTAGTGTTGATATAGATTGTGGTGTTGTCTACATAAATGTCTACAAATGATCTAAGAATCGGCGTTTCTATTAGATCAGACTGCAAGCCTCTGATCTCAAAGTTAGTGTGTGTTTCAGATTGCGATTGGTATCTTTTACCTCCTCTCCATTTTTCCAATCCTCTGACCATTGCCACCATTCCAATCTGGTAATCCATTCAACCTGCAAAAAGTGTCACTTAGAACTGAATTTTTACCTAGAACTTTGTCCATTATGCCACATTTGAAATTTCATGAAGTTTAGCAGAAAGATTCCAGAGTTTGACAAGATGGACCTGAAGAAAGTCGAAGGTTAGATTGTCTGAAACTTTATGCAAATAACACTAACGATGAGAACAGTAGTTCGAATAATAAAAATCACAAAAAATGTTTCAAAGCTGGAGCAAATGTACACGTAGGCATATGAAGGTAAATATATTCATACTTTTCTCATTATTTTTATATATTATTTCCACTATTATTAAAACTTTTATTTTGTTTTATGCATTTAGAGTCCTTCATCCGATGGTTATAGCACACTTCCAAGTAAGAAAAGACGGCCAATGCGAGCAAGCACAGGCTCGGTTCCATCTTTAGTGCCTGAACAATTCTTGGCGAAAAGTAAAGATACAGGTCTCCTCCATCAGCCAGTTCCAACAAAACCCCGCTCTCCGAAACCACGTTATCCAAAACCTGTTGCCCGCAACAGCTCTGGCTACCACACTTTACCGAGATCATCTGTTGACGTCATGGAGACAGAGAGGTCATCGCCAGAAGTGGATGGTCACACTGGAAATACGACCAGCGATGAAGATGGTGGATTTCATGAAGATCCGGATCTGTCTCTTTCAAAAAGCCAACTTGAACGGATGTCTTCTAGTTTTCCAAGTCCACACTCGACGTCGACAGGTGATCTAGAAAGAGATCCTGACTACCGGAAGTTGTCGCTGGAGAATCTCGTCATAAGTGATGAACATTCACCCACTCGAGTAAGAGACAACACACACCGTTCACCTAGCCCTCGTCAAATCAGCGAAGTTTCACCTGATGGTAAGCCAAAACCAAAGCCCAAACCTAAGCAGCGGCATCGACAATCAAATAGCAAGAAGCACCAAACAGAAGCAAATAGTACCCCAAAGACGGCACATGGCAAAAGAGCCAATTTTGTGGTGAGCCATTCCAGAAGACCGTCGCAAGAGGAATTAGAATTTGAAGAAATAGCCAAAGACTTATCTCAAAACTTAAAGGAAAACGACAAAGAACTTATTAATGTGTTAAATCCGAACAATAAACGCGCAACAGATTTCGTAAGGGATCTTTTGGAAAATACCCATTTTGATACAACTTTACTCCCGGAGGTCTCCAAGGAAAACTCTCAAAATCTTGACTCTCAGGAAAATACAAATTCAATAAGTAATTCGTAAGTACTGAAATTTTCTTTTTTCTTTATTTTTTTTACATTATTTTCAAATGTTTTCATTTTTGTCTTGTCTGCTGACATTTGTTTAGCTCAAGACCATACTTATAGGTAAAAGGATATGCAAGTCATGTATATAAAAAAAAAAAAAAAAACTGGCAAGTGTAGAGTTGAAGACGCTTTCATTGACACACATGCGTCTCGCTCAAACTCCATATTCAAAGTGTCCCTTTTCATTGTTTTCGATGAAAAGACTCTCCCTGGTAAACAGCTGGTAAGGGAGACAACTGGATAAGGTTAAATAGGATATATGCTGGTTCCTCAACGAAAGTCAACGCCAACGTTTGTGTATCATGATTTTCTTTTCATCTTCATATTAATCGACAACGGTGCATGCACTAGTTTATAATCTGTTCAAAATAAATCAATATGGACTCACAAGATAAAAAAAATACAAACTTGACTGTGAATGTATGTTTGTGTGCATCGTTGGGGGGGGGTGGGGGGGGGGAATGAGAAAAGGGTAATAAAAAGTGTGATTCCCCATTTGTTTCTCTGTTCGACAACAGTCGCCAACCCCAGCACTGTGTGCCATGGTTTCCTACTCATTTGTCTGGTCCTGGATATGACCTTAAACTATATCCAGTGGTGAGGCCCCAGCTTGCGGGCTTTGGGGAGTGTGGAGCCACCCTTTAATTACCATTGCTCCCAGGTACACTCTGACCCGGAGTGGTAGTACCTGTTAGGGTCCCAACTATGGGTTAAATAGAAACTGATTTGAAAACAACAAATATATTCTATTCAAAATTTTTTCTTCAAAATCTTTGTATTCGGCATTAAATAACCCGAAAAGGGTTGATATGCCGTAAAGCAAAAACAACCAACCAACCTACTCATTTGTCATTCTGGCCATGTCTTCATCTCTCGCATCGGCAGTTACCCAGAGGGTGAACACAGTAGCTCACTCATATAAAAAAAAGTAAACAAACACAGAAACTCTGACAAATTTTACTGTTGAGTTATGTGTGATACCATTGCGGAAAACAACCCTCTAAACCTGTGGTTTTCAAGCTTTTTTATATAGTGGCACACTATTGAGCTCTTTAAATTTCTGCAGCACACCTATCATGAAAAAAAAGAATATTTAACAGTGCTTACCAATGTTTATTGGTCTCCTGACAAACGAGGGATTGGACCTAGTAATTCACTTCCATTCGTCTGTTCGCACTTTTCTCAATAATCACGTCTTGGATTTTTTTTTAAAATTTTCACAAACATTAGTTATGGTGAAAGTAAATTTTTGCCAAAAGTGACTTTTTGGAATAACTTTGGTTGCCTCCCTAGTGGGGACATTATAGGTGTAAAATTGCCCCAAAATAGTTTGTCCATTTGTTTGTTCGCATTTTTCTCAATAACCATGCCCTGGATTTTTTGAAATTTTGCACAAACATTAGTCATGGTGAAAGTTAATTTTTTCACATGCTCGGCTTGTTCTTATGCAAAATATCCAAAAACCTTTAACAAACGATTTATTATATAATTAATTTTATTTTATCATTCAAACACTACTGTGTTTGAATATATGGTTAAGTGGCAGTTTTAGTCATTTAGAACCGATTTAAAGTTTCACCGCTCACTCATTTTTTTCGAACAAACTTCAAAATTTCAAACAATTATTACAGTTTATAGATCACCTTTTCAGCTACATTGTGAAAAAAAATTCAATTTTCGTTCAGTAAAACAAAAGTTATGATGAATTTACTGGTGTTCAAAATCGTAAAAATTCGTAAGGTGAACAAAATTTTTTATGACTGGTTTCCATAGCAATCACATCGTTTCAGCAACTAGTATGCTACTAATTCACCGCTGTCACAAAAAGAGAAGTAACAAATGAAACAGAATAGAAGAATGATAATTGGGGGGGGGGATTTTATTGAAAGCAGATGAGTGCCCTACATTGTTATACATATGTGTATGCTATGTTTATGGGGGCAAAAAAAATGAGACTGAAATTAAACAAAGAACAAGTGAATTAACTGGAAGCCTGGAAAAAAATCATGGATTGCAATAGAAAAATGCGAGCATGAAAAATATGGTTTAACTTAAACATAGAAAAGTAAAAGGACTAGTTGTTAAAACTGGAAAAGAAAACAAGATATTCTAGTAAAAATATAATAAATTTATGACTTAAAATAAGAATTTTTTTAAAATTCAATTTATAACATATAATCAAACTTTAATGCTGCAATATTTTAAGTTATAAATTTATGTTTTACTAGAATATCTTGTCCGTTTCTTTTCCATGTCTAAGCTTAACCATATTACTTCTCATGCAAACAACTCTTGTCGATATGAAAGCTGTTTTCCACCTATAACAACTTGTAACTTCCACCTGTAACCTATCCACGGCACACCAGTGTGTCACGGCACAGTGGTTGGAAATTACTGCTCTAAATGCTAAGATCCACATCTTAGTCATCCGTTGAGGGCTCTTTGTCGTTGATTGATCTCACCTCATTTTTAGCTCAAGCTGTCCTGATCTGGTCCAACCACAATCTGCCTTTCTGGCCTCAACTCAAAAATTGTCTTCGACTGTCGAAAACTCAAGACTGTCCATAAATTATTCTTAACTGTTGTAAAACGGACTCCCTGTCCTTAAAATAACTCTAAATATAATGACTTAAATCCAGTCACTGTCACATTAACTATCCTATTTTCAGATAATTTTTGTGGGCATTTGTGAACCATTTACTTTCTATTAAACTCGCTTATATTTTTATTGTGTTGATCGACTTTATAGTTTTTCCTTTTTTGTTTTACTTAACATGGGGCGGGGGGGGCGGAATTCATATTATTACAAAAAGAACAGAATAAATAGATACAAATAGTCCATTATGATCAAAAGGAAATATTACATTTATCTTTTAGTTGGAGTAGAAAGGAGATATAACGAGCAGAAAGAGACTAAGTTTACTTTTTTATTTTTAAATTTAACCGGCTTTGCAAATCCACTTTTTCCATGATTCAAACAATTTAACCTGAGCTCAATGGATGCCCCAACGGGTTTCGCATTATTATTTTTTTTTTTTTTTCTCTCTCTCTTTAGTTCGTAGTTAGAATTACCGGAAAATTCATTCCATTTTTAGATATCATGGTAGTTTTTTGTTTTTTTTTCTTTCTCTTATCACTGATTATTACAATGAGAATGAATTCCTAACAGAAGTAAAAAAAATAAAAATAAATATCACTAAGAAATATTGTGCATTGCATACAGCATTTTCAATCCTCTTATAATATTCTTCACAATTCAATTGACAGTCCATTCCTTTCATTAACCATTATACTCATGTGGCGTTTGACTTTGGTAAGTGATGGCTCATTAGTAATACATATATATACATACATACATATATATACATACATATATATATATATATATATATATATATATATATATATATACCTTTTTGAAGATTTTAAACTTTTAAAACTATATAAAAATTTCTCTGCTTGTAAGTCTATTAATTTTTTGCAGTTACTGCATTAATTTGCTGCCAAAAATTTATGCTAGTTCTTGTGTTGTATGGATTATCAGTTGTCTACCATGAAAAACTGTTCAGGGGAATTTAAAAACAAAACCACCTCCGTCAAAAGAAATTAAAAAAAAAATTAAAACATTTTTTTTTTTTTAATTTAAAAAAAAATTAAATAAATAAATAAAAAATAAAAAACTTTCTGGATGTCTGATCTACTTTTTTTTCTACAGATTATTTTATTTATTTTATTTATTTATTTTTTTGCTAACCTATTCATGTTAAAAATGTCTTCCTTACCCGTGTTGTCCGTCTTTACTATAAAGAAAAAAATTTTTGTTTACAAAACTATTGGATTTTTATAGTTTGGATGAATACATTACATGTTACTAGCAGGGAGGGGCCGGTCCTAAAATATGCTTAAATATGATATTTTAATTTGTACAGATTTCGTATATATATTATTAGTCGTGGTTCCAAAAGTTTAAAAAAAAAAAAAAAAAAAAAAGGTATTTGGGTTCCATCAGCTAGAATCGAAAGCAAAACTGTAGAATTCAAAGCTGGTGACGTTACCACTTTACCAACGTGACACACATATGAACCGATTTAAATTAAACTAATGTGAATGTACAAAATGCATTATGATTTTTTTTTTCAATTTTGACCCCTTAAAAACTAATTTAACCGGCTAAAGACCCATAAAATAACGGTCCAAAAAAATTCAATCATTTGAGGCTCCTAGCTCCGCTCTGCGACTTTTAGTTTCGGAGGAGATAGTTTGAAAATATGGAGACAGATAGAAATGGTGAATTTTATAAATTAGATTATGGTGCGAGTAGAAATGTATGTAATCATTACTGTAGTTTTGCGGTGAACTTTGAAGGATAGTTTATTATTGGGTTTTATAATAAGTATGTCCAGAAAAGGTAATGAATGATTGTTTCCTGTTTCATAGGTGAAATTTATGAAGGGTTCAACTAAGTCTAATCTGTTTTTAATATTATCTGTGTGCGTGTTTTCAGGAAGAAAAATCAAAATGTCAATATCAAAAATATTCTGCGTTTGAAGGCAATTTAAACTTGAAAGAACCAGATTCTAAGAACAGGCAGGTTAATGTTCCACTAAGAGGGTTACCCGTAGGAAGACCGAAATTTTGCTTGTAAAAATTATTGCATTGAAAATAAGTTATGTCAGTTATAAATCTGATAATTTTTATACAGGTGTCAAGAGAAAATGGTAAGTTAATGTTGATATTTTTAGGTGTGTATGGAATAAATTTTAATGGGGACATTAGTGTATGTTATATCTAAGCTGTGTATAGTTTTGTTATGTATATTGTTTTTTTTTATCTTGTTGAGTAAATCTTCAGAGTTCTTTTTGTGGGAGGTGCTGATATTGCCCGTTAGTGAAGTTAGGATGTTGGATATGGCACATGCAATTTTGTATGTTGCCAGATATTATGAGATATTATGATATCCGGTTTGTGAGTTTCAGGGAAGCCATATAATAAAGGAATGTTAAGGTGATATTGGATGTATGATGTCCAAGTTTTGTTGTTTTTTTTTATATAAGTTTTTTAAAGATCTGTCGAAAGTCTCACTACTTCTGTTTATTGTCTTTAAATCCGTGTTGATGTGTGTCTCTATCTGCCAACAGTGTAGAAACTTTCTCCCAGATGTCTTTTTTCCATTATTATACCACCACCTTTATTGGCTGGTGATATAATTGTACTTGTTATTCGCTAAGTGTTTCAAGGCATCTATGTATTTCTTTGGTTGTACAATATCATAGGACTGAGTAGCTTATATATATCTATATATATTCTTTTCCATATAAGGGAAATATTTTCCATAATGTTTTATTGTTAAAGTGTTTTTTATTCAATGAGTCTGAAGAAAGGCTGTTCTTGTGAAAATTTTCAAACGACATAACGTTTGGATTTGTCCGAATAGTCTTGAAACAATTGCAACTAACGATGAAATACACTATTTGTTGCTATCAACCTATTATTTGAAGTCTTAGTTTTTGTTAAAACAATATATAAGCGAGATAGGACACAGATTAAAAATCAGGTGAAATATCCTGATAGATATTGCTTCAGTTAATACTTTCAGGGTGATCCTAGCCAAAATTTGATTTTCAGAATTTAACTTTAACCACTAAACTTAGATGCAAAAGAAATCCACATTGAATGAGTACCTCCATTTGTATATTACATTAAAAAGAATCTATTTTAATAATCAGCTTGATGTTGTAATAGAATTGTTTTATTTAGAAATATTATTTAAAGTTGATTTATTTAATTTATATTTATTTTCAATTATCGATAGTTGACAATACTTGCATTTACAACCGGAAGTAAGCGTATTTATTTAAGCTATGAGTTATTTCCTGTTTGCGTTTGATTTTCATAGATCAAGAGGGATGTTTTATGCTTCCCTAAATCCAACGTGTGGTCACATTTCGTAACAAGCTAGGATATTTGGTGTATCTTAAACAGTATGTTACTAATCCCTACGCCCGGCAATGTTTCGCCCGGGCAACGCCAGGTATATACAACTAGTCGAGTGTGTATGTGTGTGTGTGTATATATATATATATATATATATATATATATATATATATATACAGGGTGGTCAAAAAGTCAGGTAACATGTTAAAGGTAGAAAAAATAATATGATCCATTATAATCTCTATTCGTTTAATATTTCTTGGATGAAATTTTTCCACAACGATGGATTGGTCGCCGTGGCCCAGTTGAATGGCCAGCCAGATCTCCGGATCTTACCCCTCCTGATTTCTGGCTTTGGGGCTATGTAAAGGATAGCGTTTATGGCAAGAAGCCTGATACAATAGCGTCTTTAAAGTTATTTATTGAAGAGGAGATTGCGCGGATATCAGCTGACATGATTACACGTGTTACACAATCAGTAGTTAATCGCTTCCAGCGATTGATAGAGAGAAATGGACGACAATTAACAAAATAAACATATTTCATGTTTGTTTCATTTTATATTTCAATGTATGGTACTTAAATATACGTGTATTGCTAATATTGTTTTTCTTTAAAATGTTACCTGACTTTTTGACCACCCTGTATATACTAGCATGGGTGCCCGGCGGGCGTTACCCAGGTGTTTGGAGGTGTGTTGAGCAAAAAAAAAAAAGTGGTAGTAGGAAGGCAGGCTCGAACCCGTACCGCGAAGAAGGAAAAGAACGGGGGAAAAATGTGACGTCTTTGCTGTTACGACCACCACCAAACCGGAAGTGACATAGGTTTAAATTAAGGCTAGACAATCGAAAAGAGGGGATCACTTTTGAAAATATCGGTGAAAAAAGCGACCACTCCCTGTAGAAAAGTGCCCAGTTGAAGGTGAAAAAATTTAATGTTTTTAGCTAATTTTTCGGTATTTGTCCTCTGAAGGGTCGAGCTTCAAAACGATACTGATCTTGTGAAAATCCGCCGCCTCTGTCGAAAGTTTTAGGTAGACATGCAAACATACATACATTTATATATTGGTAGCTCAAATTTTCGACCCAAACCGATTAAAAAGTTTGCCCTATCTCTAAATACCCTTTATGTAAAATTTCAAATGTTTAGACCAGAAATTGTCTGAGTAATTTGGTAGAGACCGCACAGGTCAAATTTTAACTTTGACCCCTATTATGACCCCTTAACACTTATTGTTTTGGGCTCAAATCAAGTTACAAGTTAGATCCATATCCAAAGAGCCTATATCTAAAATTTCAAGTATAAACATACCCAAAATTGGCGGAGTTTGGTAGAGTTCTCAAAGGTCAAATCGTTATCTTAAGACAATTCTCACCTGGAACCATAGAGATTCAACGTCTCTATCAAGTGTGCCACGAGCCCCGAAGGGCACCAACTACAGAAGAATAACAACTACGGAAGGCAGTTCCTATCCGTCGCGATTAACGCCTGATGTTGAATCCAAAGGAATAGTTGGCCGAAACGTTGTGAAACAAATAAGAAAAGACGAGGATAATAGTCCGCAATAAATAAAAATTAATGAACTAAGAAATACTGCTCTCTTTGGTCCCCTTAAAAATCAAACATTATACTTTTTATAACTAAAATCTGTTTTGAATTTCATAAAAATGTGTCTAGTAAGTATTGAATCTATGGGTATATTTATTCTTCTCTTTGATGGTGGGGGGAGGGGGAGAAAAATCGGTTCCCTTAACTCCCCTCAAAAAATAAATATAAATAACTTTTTAGACCAGGGGTGAGCAAATTATTCGAATCTGCGGGCTGGATAGTGTTATAATGATGGATCACAGACTGGACGAAGGCCGTTAATGAAAATTAAAGAAAATTACATATGAAACCCCTGTCAGTCAATCTGACATCGGTCATTCGAACAAATCAGTTTTCAGTTTTTAATGTTTCACACAGAAATGGAGGTGATTATGTTTTGATCACGTTTTTGCCTTCATAGTATTCAAATTCGGTTGGGTGGGTCAAAGGGCGATAACAGGCCTTTTGGTGACTTTGAAAGCTTCATCTCATGTTAAAAATAGTTCAGGCTAGCGGGCCGGTCAAAATGCTTTCACAGGCTGGATCCAGCCCATGGATCGTAGGTTGCCAACCCTTGCTTTAAACTCTCTTTATAGCTTCTATATTCCAAATAAAAATTTGTCCAGTAGTTTTTAAATCCATGTGTACATTTACTTTACTTTCCGAGTGGTGTTGGGAGGGGCGGCCGCTTTTCTCTCCTAAAAAAGAAAACTCGTTAGAATCCCTTTCATGTAAACTGTACGTTTCAAATTTCATAAAAATTTCAGTGTTTTAATCAATGGGTGTATCAATTTTCAAGTTGGCCTCCTGCCCTCTTCACATAGAACTAAATTGAACTAAATACACCTCACGTTAACAAACCTTATGCCTAAAAGTTTTCAAAAATTCGTAATGATGAGTTAAATAGTTTGGGAGGTTATTTACGTTGGGAGGATACTAGTGCAGAAAGTTAGCACATTTCATGGAATTACTTTTAAAGCAAGCACAGGAATGCCCCATTGCGACAATGTAATAGGAGTTGGAGCTTGGTAGACAGTTTGTGACTTATTAGGTTATAGACTCTGTTTGTCCCCTGTTCAAGACTAGTGGTTGGAGCACCAGCTCAGGTGTGGCAGCAATACTCAATGTATGTGCGATTGATGGCTATACAGAAATATAGGATACTAGCAGATGTGGGAATTTTTCTAACCTAGTAGAAAGAACCTACCTTCTTTGCGGCAGGTTTGACGGCATCTTCCATGTATTTCTCTTGAAGCTGAATGTTTTAGATGCCAGCAGCAAAGTTCTGGCATTCCTCCTTGTTGAAAAGTTTCGGTCATCTTATCGGCTTTTGAAGTTTTGATATCAAAATTTGCTGGAAGAGAAACTGAAATCAACCTGCGGTTATAGTCAGTTAACGTACTTCCTAACTTCCGGTATAGCGGTACCAGAAGAGGTGACAAGGAAAATCAGTTCCTTCACTTTTATTGTTCAATATTTCTATTGTAAAACGATTTATAGAAATAGAAAAAAAAAAGGACATTATCGAAACGTATACAATAAAAATTAACAAAATGATACAGATAAAAATAACACAATTAGTCTTTATATGCACTTTTAATAAAACTTTTAAAGAGTTTTTTGTTTGAAATTATATAAGAAACATTTATGAAATTATAAAAATAATTTTTTTTTTTTTTTTTTTTTTTTTAATTTTAAACTGATTTGCCTCGTCACCGCTTCCGGTAGCGCTACACCGGAGGTTAAGAACTACGTTAGCTGACTATAACCAAACTTGCTGCACTGAAGTGATTTTTGATTCCACGTGTCCCTTTGCAGGAGATCTTCCAAAAGTAGAAATTTTAGATAATTTCAATTAAACAGACATCAAAACTCCTTGGTCTTTTAGCTAGGAGCAACGTGTAGTATCTGTACTGCTACTTTTCTGCACTCAGTCAGTGAAAGCTAAACCCTTTTATACCAAGGTAGTTTTTATCTTTGTTTCAATTCAGTATCCCATTTTGGGCAACTGAATTTTCCTCACATTAAAAACCGACTTTGTATCGAACTCTGCCTTCGTGGGGAGGCAAACAGTAACACCAAATCTATATCAATAATACTAGCAGGGAGACCCAATGTTATCTGGGATTGAATGATGATCAATAACTATTTCACACTCCCATATGTTTGTCATCGAAATCCGTGAACTCGCTCACTTTTCAATTAAATCGATTAATTGCCTGCTCTAGTTAGAGGAGGAAGTTTCACATGCCTCCCTGCAGTAACTTAGTCCAGAATACATTATAGTCTAGATTGCACTGTAGAGAACCTACTGTTTTTGCAAAATTATTTTTATACAATGGATTGAATTAGTTTATTATACAAAAGTCAAGTATCATAGTTCAGTTGTGCTTTGAACAGAAACGTTAATTTTGAACGTGCCCCTATCATATCAAAGAACCTAATGCCGGACCTTTCTGCTTGTGTGGCAATAAAACTTCTCAAATGCACTTGCGATAAGCTGTATAAGGTGTTAACTTTGGTCAAAATCGCCTGTTCCTTCTTTCATTGGATTTTTTTTTCTTGTTGTCGACACTTATCAAAGACATTCTGATCCAAAACCTATCTAAGAACACTGCCAGATACATGAAGTTCGTTTGTATGAAATTTCATAAAAAATTTGCCCGGTCGTTTTAACACGCATAGACAGATACAGTTCCTTTTATATCATGGAGCTAGAGATGTGCGTATATGCATTTATTAAATCGTATGGGGGGGGGTGTAACAGTTCTTTACACATTCCGGTATACAAGGTATTGATAATTCGGCACTTGTGTATTTTAGGTTTAGAGGGCAATTTTTTGGGGTTTTTTTTTTTGTTTTTCATTTTTAAATAATTCCAAACGTAGACAATTCAAGATGTTCTTAAAGTATATAACTTTTAATAATTTTCTATTATTATTATTATTTAAATATACAAAATGCCTCTTGCAATTCATTCTGAAATTTTAATTATTTTATAAAAGTTTTAAAAAAATTAAATGTTCTTATGTTTTATTTTGTGATATTGTTAATTTAGTGCATTTCTTTTGCTTTTATCAATACGGTACAACTCTTTGAATTGTCTCCCCTTGGAATTCTTCAAAAATGAAAACCAAAAAAAAAAAAAATGTTCTCCAAACCTAAAATGCATACGTGCCGATAATAGAAATATTAAAGTTTACTGTTTTGGCTCTTGGGAATTTTGATAAGCCGAGTTACACATATCTAATAAACAACCACTTCAGACACTGACACAATTCTATTGGCTTAATCGACATTTCATTTGTCTTTTTATTTAAGAAAGGAAACCATGGCACACAGAAGCGGAAATACCATAGAATTTTAACGAAGAATATGAAAAGGTCACATCGTGTGTGTGTGTGTGTGTGTGTGTGTGTGTGTGTGTGTTGAATAAGATTAACGGATGATTTTTTTTTTTTTTTTTTTTTTTTTTTACAAAGGCATCACCACATTATCAAGGCCCAGAGGCTACTCAAGGATAAGGGTTAAAGAGTGTACAGTAGAAGTTGGTCAATATAGTAATCATTAGTAATGAAAATTTGGTAAATTTAATAACTTATATGGAACGGCTCATCAAGAACTTATTTACCTTAGACTTGAACACAACCATATTGTAGTCAGCCGGAAAGCAGGAAAACGGAAGACAATTCCACAGGCGTGCAGTTCTAAGAAAGAAGCTTTGTTCATGGAATCTATGTTTAGGTTTAGGCACAGATAAAGAGTGGGGGAAATTATTGATAGTGTTTACAGCTAGACGAGTGTTTCTTGTGAAAGTTTGGCGAGGGGGGACCATAGATTGAAGCTCAGTTGAACACTTTCCATGAAAATAACGATACATCAGAGACAAACTCGCAACATCTCTTCTGTGAGATAGAGGTTGTAAGGAGGAGAAAAGGACATCTCCTACGAGGCTACGAAGTCTATTTTGAACTCTATCAAGGCAGGACAAGTCCTTTCTAGCAGCTCCTGCCCAGATGTGGCAACAGTATTCCATCCTTGGACGTACCTGGCTCTTATATAGATAGAGAATAGCATCAGCAGTGAGATATCTACTGGATCGATAGAAAGATCCCACCATTTTTCCAGCGGCCTTGGCAACAGATTTGATATACGTGTTCCATTTAAGATCAGGAGTAATGGTCAAGCCCAGAAGCTTGTGAAAACTTGAGGCCTCCTGAAGACGAGAGCCATTCATTTCAATTGATGACAAATGTGGATTAAAATGTTGATGATGTAAAGAGAGAAGCTTGGTTTTAGATGCATTAAAAGTAACCAGCCACTCCTTTCCCCATTGTACTACATGCTCAAGATCAGAGGAGAGAGAATTGGAGAGTACTTGCTCGTTTACTGTCTTAGATGTGGTACCATAAATGGTAGTGTCGTCAGCATAAATGTCTACAAATGATGTAAGGATATGATTTGGAAGATCATTAATGTAGATCAGGAAAAGAGTTGGGCCCAGGATGGATCCCTGAGGGACACCGGCATTAATACTGTGAGCTTCTGATTTTTGCCCCTCAACTACTACTCTTATGAACCTATCAGAAATAAATGATTTAATAATTGAGAAGACTTTTCCAGCTATACCATAGCTAGCGATCTTATGAAGTAAACCTTTATGCCATACCCTATCAAAGGCTTTAGATATGTCAAGAGCAATTGCCCTAGAAAGATTGCCACCGTCGAGAGATTTGCTAATCCTATGCGATATAACTGTAAGGACATCTGCTGTAGATCTAGCAGAACGGAAACCATATTGAGTGTCACTAAGAAGGTTATTTTTGTTGAGATGTTTGATTACTTCTGTATTTAACACAGATTCCAGCAACTTACTCATGACGCACAGGAGACTTATTGGCCTGTACTGAGAGGGGGATGAGCGATCACCTGAATTCTTAAATACAGGGCATACTGATGAGATTTTCCAGGGAGATGGGAAACTATTCTCCTTAAGACAACGTTTAAACAGTTTTGTAAGTATGGGCGCTATTTCAGGTTGAAGTTTTTTGAGTACTATAATTGGAATACCATCAGGGCCAGTTGCTTTACTCGAATCAAGGTTTTTGATTAGCTTGGCAACATCACGTACAGATATACGTATATCACATAGCGTGTTTTCTGATACAGGAGGAAATATTGGGGGTTGGCGGTCTTGGTCGCAAAGGGTAGAATTAGCTGCAAAGTTCTTGGCAAAGAGTTTGGCTTTGTCTGATGCTGACGAGATTACCTCAGGTCCATTGATAATAGTTGGGATGGAGCACACGCTTCTGTTCAGGATTCTGTTTGCTATTTGCCAAAACTGGTGGGAACCAAGCCGCTGCTCAGCTACTTTGGACTTAACAGATTGAGCATACAACTCTCTTGCGTTCCTTATTACTTTCTTACAATGGTTGCTGGCAGTCCTGAAAACGGCTTTAGTTTCCATACATCTATTACGTTTGAAGCAGTGGAAAAAGTGATTTCTGTGCGCAATGGCAGCAGCACATTCTGGAGAGAACCATGGCTGGCTGTTAGGTTTTTGCTGAAACTTTTTAGAGGGTATGAAATGGTCAATACCTACAATTAACCATTCAGTTAGGTCTAATACTATAGAGGACACATCCTTTTTAAACATGGAATGCAGAGGTAGATCAGATATAAATGTACGGAAGCTATCCCAGTCAGCCTTAGTGTATCGATATACTGTACGATGAAGTGGTACGTCTGGGGACTTATTACATTTCATTTTTATCTTAATTGATACAACAGAGTGGTCGGAAGATCCAAGAGGCGACAGAACAGAAACTGAACATAGTTCAGGGCAAGTTGTGAGAAAAAGGTCTAGTAGGCTTGCATCCCAAACGTTTGTCTTATAAAAGATACACATCTCACCGTATCATTAATGGATTCGAATCTTTAATTTCGCTCGCATAATCGCGTTGACACACTGGTTCTCATCAGATCACCAAAGTTAAGCAATGTTGAGCCTGGTTAGTACCATTTGGGAATTCTAGGCGCTGTATCTGCCCTCCGCTTATCTCAGCATTTGTTTCCAGTCGTCCTGTACATACACTTCATTTTCCACTGGTATTTAACAATGTCAACTCAGGAGAGGTGTGGTTGGAGATTGCGCACCTCCTGCCACAAAAATTTCACGCATAGGCACCTCTCTGTGGGTATCCATAGTCTGTCAAAGACTGAAGGAGCCTCTGTACATAGGGAGACAGAGCACGTTCAAGGAGGACTGATTTGCACCTATAACACACAAAAAATGATCTTCTGGTTAATAAAAATTGGTGTTTTAAATGTTTGTAATTGTTCCTGGGTCGTCCCTATTTGCTGACGTATTTTTATTTTTTTATTTATTTTATTTATTTATTTATTTTTGTTTTGTTGTTTTTTTTCTAGAGAAAGGTGTTTTGACCCATACTCTCGACTTTATGGATTCAGAGACCAGTCGATAAACCTTCCTTCTACAGTATTGCTCCAAACTGCATCTTCTCCATTTTCTGTAGTTTTAAGTCACCGTTAATCTCTATTTAAAATTAGATTATATGCTTGTATGTGCAGGATTCACTCCTAAACTAAAATATTTTTTTTAACCTTGGAGGTTACTGCTTATTAATGTCCAGGGGGCACTCTAGGGTAACGGTTGATGAGTGTCAGATTGACGATGAGACTGATGATCAGTAATGGTGGAACATTGGTAATGTTTAATTATATCTAAGAGGACGGTTTAACAAGAACTTATTTATATTAGACTTGAAAACAACCATGCTATAGTTAGCTGGGAAACAACGCCACCGTATTATTTCACAGACGGATGGTTCCAGGAAAGAAATTTTGTTCATGCAGTTTCGTTTAGTTTTAGACACAGAGTAAGGAAAATTGTTGACAGGAACACACCTGCTACGTGCAAGGGGTAATTTCGACTATATTTAGTTTTATGCAAAGAAGAGGTGGAAGCCCTTAATGAAATTTCAGATACCTCCCAATTGTGACATTTTAACAGTATTAGATAGCAATTAATAAATGTTCTCCAAATTTTAGTTTAGAGTAGAGGCCACTCGAAGATATTACCACTTATCAAGGCCCAGAGGCCACTCGAGGATAAGGGTTGAAAAGTGCAGTAGTCAATTGGACAATATAGTAATCGTTAGTAATGGAAATTTAGTATGGCATGAGAATTGTTACTTCTTGACAGAAGCTTGCCATCTTCTCAGGTTGATGTCTGGCATCCATGTGCACGTAGATGGCTCTTTCGCCCAGCTACACTCTTGCATAATCGTTCCTAGCTGTAGGATGGGAACTTGCCAGTATTTGCTGATTCTTGTAGAGGGACTATATTATACACCTTTGGAGTGTCATTTCAAACCGTTTGCAGATTTACAGACCAGTTCAGATATTACAATAGTTGCATGGTCTTGGTAGCAGCACATCCTCATAAAATTGTTGGTCTTGTCTAACCTTGTGTGACCTCACGTGGTTCATCAAGTTAGCTTTAGGCAGAAGAAATTTGCAATAGGTTGTACATTTCAGTTCTTGTTGAAAGTCGGCAAGAATTGCAGATTCATCCTGCTTTCTGGGAACACGTTTCAACTCTGCATGCTTAACACGTTTTTCCTCAAAGTTTCTGCATTCTTTAATGTTTGACAAACAAACACACATACATGCAGACAATTGTTCTTTATATGATAAATTCAAAGGTTATTTTAGAAGGCATAATATGGGCACAACCTCATTTTAAAATTCAAATATTTCAGATTGACATAAAATTTTACACCAATTAAACAAGATCCCTTAATGTTAAGCCTGAAATTTTAAACATTTGACAGAATTAAAACCTGTCCCATGATCGCTGTGTTGCATCGTTGTGCTTGTTTATGAATATTTTAATGGACTGCGCTCTGATGAACTAGTAACATTTGTACCCCTTCCACGTATATACTCCTGACTTACCTGGCAAGCAGTAAAATCCCACCCCTTCACTTGGGAGGTCTTTAGATATCAGAAAGTCTTCTACTCTAATAGCTTCTTCCCTCGGACTGCTAGACTTTGGAATTGACCCCCCCCGTTTCATGCTTCACTGACTGTAATAACTAGGGCTATGACAACAGCATATTCTTTTCATTGTTTTGATTTTCGAGTATATATCCGACACGGACACAATCAACCGAGAACCACATCACTCTACATAAAAGCATAAGATATCAATGGATATATACCTGAGAATCAAAACAAAGAAAAGAATATGCTGTTCTCATAGCCCTAGTAATAACCTACAGAAGATTAAATGTAATGTGAACAGACATCTCGTTGTTCAACTCCTTACAGTCCCCTGTTAGACACAATCCTAAACATAGCCCATGCTTCCAATTGGTAATATACCTTGTTTGGGGAGGTGGGGTGAAAAAAGTAAAAAAAATAAATAAAAAAATGCACAGATAACAGAACTTTATATAATAGATGTCTTTTATCCTTGGAATTGTTCACTTCCAGATGGCTCTCCCATTTGAAATCTATTTTCGTATTTAGCGAAACAATCTTAGACCTGTTATATATTTCAGCGTGACATCAGCACGCGATTGTAATGGGTGAACATAATAAATATGAGGCAATGAAAAATACTATTGCGAACCAGAACCATTCATAGACAACATTAAAGTAATTATGTTACAGAAAGCAACTTTACAAACTCTAACTGAAAAAGGGGAACCCGACAAGTCAATTCGTGGTGATCACGCATTAACTATGATACGTCATAGAAGATAGCCGGTGTTAGTCAATTTGGCAACCCAACCAATTACATTCCATGATTTCTTGTTTGTTTTATTTTGTTTTGACATAATTTTCTGATAAAAATTATTGCTTTTAAATATAATAAATATTCACTAGCGGGACCTGTGGAAATTCCACAGGGAACTCATGTGTAATATATTGATGTTAGCATTCTGTAGATGTTCAGTGTAAATGGAGACGCTCTGATATTATTGTAGCCTTTTTGTTAAAACTGCAGAAGTATTTACCTAAGCTAGCACGAACGCCCGGTAAAACCCGGTCGTAAAGTACGCTTAAATATGATATTTTATTTCTTGCAGATTTCATATGTATTATTCTAGAGTTAATGTTCTATCGATTTTTATGTTACAAAGTTGCGATTTCAAAAATAAAAAAAATATATCCATATGACTTGGATGCATTAGTTTGAATTGAAACCGAAATAAAAACTTATGAAATATATAAACTTGAGTTCCTTCAGCCATAATCGAAACCGAGACCAAAACTTATGAAGAATTCTTTATAAAATTATTTATGACAAGAAATAGAAGAAAATAACAATTAAACGACCCGGATGTAAGAGTGACACACAAAAGAACACGCACTCTATCGTATTAATATATAGATAAACTTTTTTTTTTTTTTATGTTTATGTACAGTTTTTGGTACTAGTGCACTTATTGATCCGTGCTGAAATGTTATTATTTAAAAAGCCATTCTTAACATGGGGAGGTTGCTGGCAGACGCAGCTGGATTTAAGAGCAGACGAACAGTTATAGCGCTGAACACTCGCTTGCATTCCCGCTGAGCTTATTTTGGGCCCGCTCATCTATGGCCTGTCTCGTTGGAGACGTGACTGGCTATTGCTCACTCGGGATCTTGCCTCCGATCGCCGGGCTTGGGCCGGAGTGGTACGAGATGTGCATCTTCATGAAGCCGACTCAACTCCTCCAGGGTGAATGTCGTTTCAAGTACAAGTACAACATTGGGAGGGTGTTTTGTACCTATTCTGTACTTTAACTTACAATTGAATAATAAAAAAAAAACATATCCTAAAACTTTAAACTTGGAAATACGATTTAAAAAATAGCGCGGATCAGTAAGTGCATTAGCACCCAGTTGTTTTTTATATTTATTTTTGTGAAACTGTATCTAAAAAGAAACATCTGAAAAAAAGAAACAGTTTACGAATATTCTTATTTAATACAATTGGGTGGAGGGTCGCCAAATTGACTAACACCATTCATTGCCTACATGCCATGACATAAACAAGCAATGGCTGAATAAGTTAATGTGTGACCGCCCAATTCGTCAGTATGTGCTCATAACCATTTCTACTTGATACATCTATATTAATAAGATTGTGTTTCTTGCAACTATGTGATTAACACATTTTTTTTTTATTAACTAAATACCGCCTTGCTAGTAGTATTCTCCCACTGCAAAAACTGTGACACTGGCGTCAGAAAGTAGGATTGAGAAGTCAGTCTCCACCCCCCCACCCCCCGAGGAGAACTCTGACCTGTATCGGCATTCCCCAGTAAGGACGCCTCAGGTGATTAGCAATAAACTAACCCTTTCTCAAAGAGAGAAGACAAAGCCTGGGAGGGTGGAACTCCTAGAACTGCACAACAATCAGCATTACTCCGATTGGCTGAAACCAGACATTCTCACATTCTAGAATGAAACAAATTTCTACATTAACGAACACTTCAATGAGTTGACAAACATGGCGTTGCCCTCCACGCACTAACGTTAAAACGAACAGCATTTAGCAATTATTAATCACTCAGAACCAAACATTTACAGCTTGATAACCTCACATCATGCCACAGGCATACACAAATGGTACTAGCGTGCGCAAGTAAATTCCATTACAATGTTAATAGGGAGCTGGTAGTTTAATTCCTTTTGGTGGAGTGGTTGTTCGTATTCCTTTGAAAGGATTCATGGTGTTCTCGGCAAGAATTCTGGTGCCTTTAATTAGGCATAAATCGAGTCCCTTGGAACTCTAACTGAATTGAGGAAAGTTCAAACATTTAGGTGATATAAACGTGATGAAAATGTTCAAATAATGCCATCCTCTAATTGGGATATCTTCGGTACATTTAAAGGTGTCTCTGCTTGTAGAGATTTCAAGTCCTTTATTTGACCAAACATTTAGGTGATATAACGTGAAGAAATTGTGGCGGCTCTGTTCTCAATAAGGCATTCTTCTCGGAGCCATTCTTTGGTGAGTCCGTTCATCCCGAGTGTTTATCGTGGACTGAAAAGGAAAAGAATGATAACAGAAAGGTGCCAAGTATCTAACTTGGCTCATACAAATTAACCAATCGCAGATCGCCTACTAGAATTATGTAGGCGGCTTAAAACAAAGAACATGGCGTTGTAATGGAATTTCTCACACATTCTTCTCCGCCTATGCTTGCAGGTCAAGAAATCTTAAAACAAATTTAAACACATGCATGTTTTGCAGTTAACAGATGTAAACATGTTCGCGTAAATGCCAATATCGGAATAACCTGGCTAAGTCAACACCAAATATAATCGTCCGCATCCATCGAACTACAACATTGATTCGGAAACTCGAAAACAAAATGAAACGAACTATATTTTTATTATGATAATTTGCTAAGATTTATAAAGCTATGACTTTTTATTCGACAGTTTGAAGGCTTTTGAGCAGTCACAATGCAACTATTGCCAAACAATTTAAATTGCTTTGTTTATGATAAATAAACGAAATAAGTAAAACCTTCAAACTGTGGAATAAAAATGCACAGATTTACAATTCTTAGCAAAAAAATTGCTTCGTTTACAATAAATAAACAAAATAGGAAAAGCCTTTAAACTGTCGAATAAAAATGCATGGATCTTAAATTCTTAACAAGTTCTCATTTAATTAAAAGATTGAAAGTTTTTGGGAGCGTTTCATTCCTTGGCCTTCGGGCCAAGATCACATAATTATTTGTTGTTACTGGACCAAAAGCGTCCTGTTACCTAGTTCTTATATTTTCAGTGATTTCTTTTTTTTTTTTTTTTTTTTTTTTTTTTTTTTTTCAAGCACGCATGGAAAAAAAGAATAATTTTATTTCATTTTAGTAACTAATTAGTAATTCGTTATTACTAAAATAATAAATTCACGGTTATGCTCCAATACACGTTCTTTACATTGGGAGGTTGGTATGTCTTTTCCGAAAGCTGTTCTCAACATGGGGAGTTTCTATCAATCTAAATAGTTCATATACAGTGAGATTCCCTAACTTCTAAAAAAATCTGTTTATCTTTTTCTATTCTTATTCTAATCGATCATTTTTTTTTCATAATTTTATTATTGAATATGGATTTACGCATTCTCTTATTTACTTTCTTCAGATTCAAACAGTACCTGCAGGGTTTTTTTGTTTTTTGTTTTTTACATGGAGTTCACCACTTATCAAGGCCCAATGGCCACTCGGGGATAACGGTTATTGTGTGTACAGTACTCAATGGGATAGTGTAGCAATAGTATTGGAGAATTGATAAGGTGTCATTACTTGGGGGGGGGGCGGTTCATCAGGAATTTGTTTGTGTTGGACTTGAAGACATCCAGGTTGACATCTGGAGGGAAACAGGCAAACGGAACAGAGTTCCACAGGCGTGCAGTTCTAGGAAAGAAGCTTTGTTCATGGAATCTACGTTTTGATTTAGGCACAGATAAGGAGTGGGGAAAATTATTGACGGTGGTTTCAGCTAGTCGGGTGTTTTTTGAAAAAGATTGGCGAGGGGGGGACCAGAGAATGGAGCTCAGACGAGCACTTGCCATGGAAATAACGATAGAACAAAGACAGGCTCGCTACGTCTCTTCTGTGGGAAAGAGGTTGCAGGGAAGAGAAAAGGGTATCCCCCACTAAGCTACGAAGTCTATTTTGTACTCTGTCAAGGCAGGATAGGCTGTTTTTAGCAAGTCCTGCCCAGATGTGGCAGCAGTACTCCATCGTTGGACGCACTTGGCTTTTATATAGATAGAAAATTGCATCATTAGTGAGATATCTTCTGGAGCGGTAGAAGGATCCCACCATTTTCCCAGCGACCTTGGCCACAGACTTGATGTATGTGTTCCATGTGTTATCAACAACCGTAGTTTACTTCTTTTTTTTTTTTTTTTTTTTTTTTTTTTTCGGGGGTGGGGGGGTCTTCAACCGGGCAACGCCGGTTAACGAGTCCTGCTAGATGATAATGGGGGAAATGGTTATAAATCTGATCGACGATATCTGGCTAAGTTGACTACCAAGGAATAGATATAGATATATATCTTAGATTTTATCCATGGCAATGCTGATTAACGTTTTATCGTTCCACCCTATAGACTATTTGTTGAAATAAAACAGATGTAATAGTTTAAAATACTATTAAAAAAAAAATTAACATAGTGAAACGAGATGAGATGCAAAGTTCAGAGAAAGAATGTCTAATCAGTATTGACTTTCGTCTCGCCTTTTCCGCCTACAGAAAAAAATGGTGCATTTTGACCATGTCTCTTATACATGCAGAAAACCGAATTGCCGTCATTATTACAAGAACACATGCAATTCAATATTATTATCCTTACCTTATCTGTTGCTTATCGTATGTGACCCTGAACAATCCTTCGAGACTGAGGATTTGCTACCTGAAGTGAAAGCTCCTTAATATCGAATTCGGTCATTTTAGTTAAAGATTTTATGTCTAAAGTTCTTTATATCTTCAAATATTTATGTTTGGTTTGATTGTTTGCCGCATATCAACCCTATTCTAGTTATTTAATGACAAATCCAGTTATTTTGATAAAAGGTTTTGTTTCAAGTATGTTTAAATATCTTCAAATAACCAAGTGATCCTCAGCTATCGCTTTTTTATTTTTGGGAATGATTTTTAATTTTTTTATTAATCGGGGTTGGAATATGAATATTCCCCATAAGTACGGTTATATGGTACGGCTTGACATAACCAAACGATCAGATCTGGTCTTTTTGACCATGCATCGAGCCCAGATAAGAGCCAAAGTGGAGTATTGCAGTGCATATGTCCATCTTCCTGAATTATGGACTGCTCAACCACCAGGATCCTGTATCACAGGTTGCCAACTGCACTAAACTGTCAGCCCCCATTGGACGAAGGAAAAAAATAAGAGGAAAAATTTTCAGAATAGCAACAATTAATTTGTGATTGTATTAGTATCGCCCGCACTGAGGATTGAACCCTCAAATTCCAGAAGTATTACATTCATAACAAGAATTCGGCTAGCTACTACCACTACCAGGAACTTTCATTTTCTTTTGTGTATCTAAAACAAAATCCTACTTAATAAATTTGCTCTGTCTGCAATGCCGTGTAAACATTTGGGGGGGGGGGGGGGAAACTTGAGTTGATTACCATGGAAGGTACTCGGCTGAGCTCCAATCTTGATCCTTTATGCAAAACGTTCACAGCAAGAACTCTTCTGTTTACTACCATTGCCAAAAATTTTCCTTACTTATGTGTACCTAAAACCAAACTGAACTTCCATGACCAGATTTTTTTTTTTTTTTTTCAAAGAACTTCTCTGTGGAGAATAATACGAGATCGCTTCCTGGCTAACTACAACATGGTCGTCTTCAAGTCTAATGTAAAATATTTGAAAATCCGTCCTCGTAAATCGACTTTCGAATCTAGGGAGGGAGGATGATTTCTTCTGTAAAACATCTTCTACTCTCTCTGGTTCCATAACAGGTGATCGACTGAGCTCCGATTCTTTGTTTCACCTGGTAAAACATTCAGAACAAGAACTCGTTTATCTACAACTTGTGAAAAATGTTTTACATGCTTCCTCTGTTTACAGAAAACCAAACGCAGCTGTAACGGTCAGTTTCCTTCCAATTACACATTATCACAGAGCTGCTTCTTTGCTTACTACAACTTTTTCTTAGTCCAATGCAAACAAATACTTTTGAATCTATCCTATTTTAAGTAGGTAAATCCTACCCTCGTTTCCAATCCTCTCATATTTTTAATCATTCAGTTGACAATCTTAATTCATTATCCTCAAATGGCTTTTGGCTTTGGTAAGTTGTGAACTATTGGTCTAATGAAAAGCTCATGATTATTGGTGAAGGTATTTCCGCTCCGAGCGCTCTTTCCTAGATCTTAAGCCTTCACACCACGTAAATAAGTCAACTTATTTGTGTAAGATAATTTGACACTTTCTAACTTGCAAATCATGAGTTGTCTTCCCTTTTCAACTATTATTATTATTAATCACGTATAATTATTTCCTTATTATTTGACCTTTGACCTCTTTGTCTACTTTTCAATCCTTCTTTTGGTCGTTTCTTTCGCGTTTCCCCTGAAATCTATATGTCCTCTTTAATAATGACCTTCAACCCTGTTCAAACCTTCTCACATAATAAAATGACCTTTTTTTTTTTTCTTCTTCTAAAGCCTTAAGAATTTCTCAGCGCAGTCTTTTCCCACAGTCTCAAGGAAATCTTTGCACCACAGACGCGATATCATTTTTGCGTATTTATTTATTTTATTTTTTTCTTGTACGATGTATTTTTTGATTACGAGCAAGGGGAACCACTGTTGCCCGGGATTAACTGAGAAAGTTACCTTGACGATTACTGTTTCAACTTCACTTCCGGTTGCTTTTTCGTTTTTCATTGAATTTTTTTTTTTTTTAACGGTATCTTTTGTTTATTAAACTGTTAAGTGAAAGTACAGAATAGGTAAAGAAGGCTTCTCTCCCTCCCAGTGTTAAGAAGGGCTTTCTAAATAATGTTATTTAGGAAAAGCATTCTTATAATGAGGAGGGGGTAATCGTAAAGATAACTAATTAGAAACTTTGCGCCCAGCAGTAACATCCTTTTTTACTTTCATATTGGAGGGGGGAGGGGGGATGCGGAAATGTATTTAGCATCGATTTGGTTAGAGGTAATGTAAGTCTAATAACGCATAGTCTTTAATCTCCAACACTTGACAAAAAGAAAATGACATAAGCAATAAAAACAAGTTATATGCAGAGACCCGACAGTTTATTTAGCAACAGTTTCTTACATACTATATCATTTTTCAATTATCTCTAGCGGAGTTGACCATCTCAAGGCAGATGTGAAATGAGTCGCACTTTGGTGCCTTTCCTTATCTATAGTGATGAACACCACCACAATAGTCAACTAAGAGTCGACTATGTTGGTGGTATACTTGTTGGTCTTCGCCTCGATTATCCCCCTAAAGAAATAGTGAAGGGCGTTGAAGTTTGCTAAGGAGGGTGGCTACAAGTTTGGCCACCAATTGTGAGGAACATTGTTGAGCGGCCATGCCTGGATTGTCTTGGTATTGTATGCAGGGGTAAAGTCAGTCCAGGGGTTCACTATTTTCCCCCAGCACCTTCTGATGTTTTGTTTACTTTTTACTAAAACATTGAAATTTGTTTCAATACCCTGTATATCACAGGTTGGGAAATTCATATCAGTTCTTGTTGGAAATTATCTATGTAGATATAGGTTTTAATACTATGAAAATTGTAAAAGTTGTCTCTATTGGACTCTGTGAAGGGTTGGTTCCCTTGTTTTATGCATTGTGCCATTTTTTTTTTCATTGACATAAGCAGTTTGAGTAACCTAAGGTTACTTCCCTTTGATCCGTATATAAACGGGTGAATTGATGTGTTTCTTTGTGTTGAATTGTAAATAAAGATGGAAGTCTCCTCCTGTCTGTGTTAAATGAAAAACATGGTTACGTGTTTTTTATTTTTATTTTTTTTGTTTTTGTTTTGTTTTTTTTACTTTGGTTTGACTTCCACGATGTGAAATCGATTTAAAAAAACAAGGTATGTTTTATTGGATTCCTAACCTTTATGATTACCGATTTCTGCCATTAGTTACTCGCATTTCTGTAAGGGGTGGGGGGACAGTGGCTAAATGGTTAATAACACAGACTGAAAATCTGAGTGTCAAATTCGAATCCAGTTCATTCTACACAAACACTTTCATTAAACCCACACTTGACCTTGTGTCTAACTTCATGAAAAGGGTGTAAATGAAGTCAAGCCAAAAAATGAATTTTAAGGGGAAAAAATCAAGTATACAATCAATAAAGGTTAAAGCAAATAAGTTATTTTTGTACTTATTTGGCTCGTTTTTTTTTTTTAAAGTAGTTTTAAAGGTTCTTTATTTTTTTTCCATCTCAAATATTCACTTTTTACGAAGTGTAAGCCAACAGAAATGGCTGACATTTTGCATGTGTCGGCAGCTATTTTTTTGTTGGTTTATACCTCGTAAAAAGATTTATTTAACATTACTTTAAAATATACAACAACAAAAATAAGCCTGATAGGTAGAAAAGTAACTTTTATTGGTTATGATAACATTTTTTGTATATTTATTTCATCTTTTTTTTTTTACTGTACAATCCTTGGTAAATAACTACTCACATATCCTAAACGTTCAATAGAACTTGAATGTCTACTGGAGAGAACTTGAATGCCTACTAGACATAGATTTGTCAGGACATCACGGCATGAGGATATTTTTACCTAGAAATAAACCCTGACTAAATATTCCAAATCACAAAGTATTCATAACCCAAATAAGATTTTCTCAGTATAGCTAATCCATAGTTTCTTATACAAGGAATAGTGTACCTTCTTCAAGTGATAAAACCTTAAGTAACAGCATGATTCTTGGTACTACACTAGACTAGACGAATTCTTGTCTTGGAATCCAGTCAGACCAAAAGATCACAAAAAAGATTTACTATAATATATTTAACTGGTCAATTGGAGAGAGGAAAATTAATATTGACTTATTTCAAATCTTAACATTTGAAACGTGAAGAAGGTTTAATGGAATATTAGAATATCTATATATCTAATATAGAAATCAGGTCCTGGATATGACCTTAAACTATATCCGATGGTGAGGCCCCAGCTTGCGGGTTTTGGGGAGTGTGGAGCTACCCCTTAATTACTATCGCTCCCAGGTCCACTCTGACCCGGAGTGGTAGTACCTGTTAGGGTCCCAACTATGGGTTAAACAGAAACCGACTTGAAAATATATATATATATATATATATATATATATATATATTCTAATAAATTTTTTTCTTCAAAATCATTGGATTCGGCATTAAATAACCTGAAAAGGGTTGATATGCTGTAAAACAAAAACAACCAACCATATAGAAATCAAGTGTTAGCCTTTTGAAACACAAGCGTGACTAAGGGAAGAGTCTACTGTGCGTCGTGTGATAATGCATGTAAAGTTGGTAAGATGTACCAAGAGGTTGACGAAAGGGGAGAAACGAGAACAGAGGAATGAATTTTTCCATTACACATTATTTCTGTCCAAGAAACACAGAACACTGTTTATAACCATTAATTCAAAAGTGTTGCTTTTTAACTTCGTATAGAATGGAAATTTACCTAAAAAATAAAAGTACTAAGATTTATTCTGTTTAAAAGATTTAGTGGTACTTATTCAGTTTACAACCCAATATGTACCAACTTTCCCTCGGCATCTTCCGCCAGGTTACATAAGAAGCCAGAAGGCGCTGTCGGAAGCCAATAAGTTTCAATGAAATTAAATCAAGCAAAAAAAATTTTAAACCGAAAATGACTTTCAACATGTTATGCCAACGTGAAATCTCTCCCCGGGTTTGTTTTAAAATCCACTGCGATTTGAAAAAGTGGTTAAAGATCAAATATACAACAAATAAATGTTACCATGGTACAATAAAAGTTACTTTACAACATATCTGCATCATTTTTTGGTGTTTAAGTAGTTTTAAATGCTTTTTATTTCATCTCCAGCAAGGTTGTTTGTTAGGGAAGGGGCGCGCTACTAAACCCCTCTACCCCCGCTCCAACCCCCAAAAATTAAATTATAAATTAGAGCAAAAAAAAAATAAGGAGATTTGACTCTCCCTATTGCCCGAAGCAAAAGTGTAAGATACTTCTATTAAAACTTCTACTTCTCTCTTCTTTGACCCTTCTTTCTCTCTCTCTCTCTCTCTCTCTCTCTCTCTCTCTCTCTCTCTCTCTCTCTCTCTCTCATATATATTTCTCCATCTCCTTTTCTTTTCCTAGTCTCTTCCTCTCCATAGATAAAAACATACACACAAATAACTTAAGGAAGGAGTCAACATAAGGGATTCAATTCCATGAAAAAAAAATCAGACTTCTCTTTACTTAGTAACTGAGAAACAGCCCCCCCCCCTACACCCACCTCATCCTGACGAAATCTGCGTCAGTTAGGGTCAAAGAATAAAGAATTTTTTTAATTTTGGGTATTATTTATCATGGGCAAAACCGATTAAAACAATACCAACTTATTTTTTAGTTATAGATTTTTTAGGTGTGTATGCACACAGACAATTGTCCTTTACATAAGAGATGGCAGGTATTCGACTGAGCTTCAATCTATGATCCTCTTGTAAAACATTCACAATAAAAACTAATCTCACATAAATCAAATCCATTGCCAAGGTTGCCGGAAAAATGGTCCGATCATTCTATCGCTCGAGTAGATATTGCTTTAGTAGATGCCAATCCTCTACCTGTCTAAGAGCCAAATACGTCCTAGGATGAAGTAGTGTCGCCACATCTGGGTAGAACCTGCTCAGCGCATCTATCCTGCCTTGACAGTTCAAAACGGGCATTAACACCTGATGCCCTTTTCTCTTCTCTGCAACCTCTTTCCCCACAGTAAACGTAGCTAGCCTGGCTCTGTTCTATCGCTATTTTTATGGCAAATGCTCGACTGAGCTCCAATCTATACCCCCCCTTAGTCAGACTTTCACAAAAAACATTTGCTTAGCTAAAACCATTATATTTCCCCATTATCTGTGCCTAAATCTAAATGTAGATTCCATGAACAAAGCTTCTTCCCTATAACTGCTCACTTGTGGAACGCTGTTCCACTGGCCTGCTTATCAGCTAACTACAATATGGTCGTCTTCAAGTCCAGTATAAACAATTTTTCACTGAGCTGTCTCCTTAAATGATCAAATTATACCAAATTCCCACAACAAAAGATTACTATGCTGTTGTCCCAATGACTACCGTACACTTATTAACCCTTATCTTCGAGTGGCTTTCGTGCCTTGATAAGTGGTAACCTCCTTGTAAAAAAAAAAAAAAATTAAAAAAAAAAAACGCTGTCAATATTTTACATTTCTCTATCTAAATGAAACTTCCATGAGCAAAATTTCTTTCATAGAACTGTCTACAACTGTCGTTTTCAAGTTCAATGTAAACAAATTATTGTTGTTCCTGATCACCATTATCATTACCAATCATCACGGGGTTGCTTCATTGTTCAGCTAATATTTATTTAACCCTTCTCCACGAGTGGTTTTTGGTTCTTGATAAATGGTGACATCTTAGTGAAAAACAAAAAAGATATGGTTTTAATGTAAAAAGAACTAAAAAGGTTTGATATGCCGTAAAAACTAACAGCTACATAATTGAGCCAATGTACTGAAACGTTGTGTCCCACAGTTAATGCGAGAAACATTTAATTTTATTATTATTGTAAGTTATACGAACTGAAGTCAATGCCAAGAAAACAATGGGTGCTACCACTGCTGCCTTGGGTGCTATTAATGAGTCCAACTATTAGCAATCTTTTTATTGTTTACCCAAGAAAAAAAAGTTCCACATTGGGTGTGCATTTCTATTTGTTTATTCGTTTTAATGTTCAAGACTATTGGTGCGTATTCAAAGAATCAAGCGACTGAAGAATGCAAACCAGAATCGAACATCTCTTCTACCATTAAAAAAAAAAAAAAAATCCATTCGCAATAATCTGGCAAGACATTTTTCATTTCCTGATTCTTTTCATATGCACAAAATTAACTAGTGGCGTAACGGATAAAGCACTAAGTTTAATCAGTTCTAAATGACAATTTCCTGGTGGTTGAAGGTTAGTCCCCACTACAGGCGATATTAAGAATATAATTATGAATTACTTGAGGCTTGAAAGTAAATTAAATGGAACTGTCATTAGAATGTTCCGGGTTGTGTTAAACTTAAGCTTGAAAACACACCCACCATTATCCGTCTGTATGGTCGGCTGTCCAGGATCTCTTCAGTAATAAGAGAAAGAACACAATATGCTGGACATTGCTATAGAATGAAAAATGGGGTCGTCAATTATATGGTACTGTGGGCTCCTAAACACGGAACCGCTAAAATAGGAAGACCTGTCAAGACGTACACAAAATTATTGACAGAAGACATTGGCTTATAATTTGAAGATCTTCCTAAGGCCATGAACGATAGGCCTAGGGATTGAAAGAATCAATTTGGTCCGGACAACCTGCCCCATATGATGAGAATTCCAGGCGTGCATTGCTGACAGAACCAGAACAGTCTGGTCCCAGTAGATTAAATGGATTAATTAGCTTTCAAGGATTTCAAATAATTAGCAAAATTTAAGAGACGACTTTGGGTTTACACTGGTTGACTCTTGACACATGTAGCACCTGTTAACAGATAATAAATATACCAGAGTTGTTTGGGGGGGGGGGTCATTACAAGGTCAATTTTTTATATAGAGAAAGATTTATTTTTAGAAAGGCGAGAGAGATATTAAATATCTATATTTTTAATTTAGGGTACTTTTTTTTTATTTATTTACAAAACGCTTTAATAAACAAATGCAGAGATTGTGTCCTTATCATCCTAATTTTTTTTAAATCAGTTAGTTCACTGTGTACGGATATTCGATTTATATTTAAATTATTATAATTATAAAAAATATGTATTTTTTTTTTCTTTTAATGAGGAATGATTATTTTATATTTTAATATTTATATATTTCAGTAGGAATTTTAATTTTTAAATGTATTGAAAATGCATAAACCTGAAAAATCAGTGGACTAAATTAATCTTCATAATTTACCTCCCTCCGACGGGAGTTGGACTAAAAAAAAATTTTTTTTTTTTCCTTAAGAAAAAAAGTATAAACCTGATTGATCAGATTAAATAAAGGATTCTGTTTGGAATCTATGCATACGAAACTGGTTCTTTATAAGAGTTTCTTTACTGGCCAGATTTGGCCCGCAATAGTCTTTAATCTGGCTCGCGGAGCTGTGATAGAAATCGTAAAAATATTCAAGAAAAAGTTTTGAAATAGAAATGTGTGAAAAGTGTAGTGATTTTTGTTATTTTTGTTGGTTTTTTTTGTTCAGAAAATGGTTAAAAGAACGACGTTTTGGAGAACCAGTTTCACTAAAATCAAAGCTAATTAGCAAAACGATATAAAATGCGTTTTTTTTTTCTTTTTTTTCTTTTTTTTTTCTTTTTTTTCTTTTTTTTTCTTTTTTTTCTTTTTTTTTCTTTTTTTTCTTTTTTTTTCTTTTTTTTTCTTTTTTTTCTTTTTTTTTCTTTTTTTTTTCTTTTTTTTCTTTTTTTTCTTTTTTTTCTTTTTTTTTTTTTTGTCTGTCTTATTTTTTTCCTGTATAGCTCTAAAAAAAATCAGTAATGGGCATCCCCACTTTAAAAACTTTGAAGACCCTGGTTTAGAACATTAAATGGATGAGCATCTTATAGTATAAATCACAAAACGCAAAAGTGGTCAAAAACAAATGTTTTAAATAAATGTCACCAAAGGCAATATCAGTTACTCTTCTATATAACTGAATAAGTTTTGTATGAGTGTATTATATAACTTATTTTAAAGCATTACATTTATTGGGTGGGTTCTTACCAGTATTTTGATTTTTCAGAGATTGACACTTCCTAGATAACCGCTTTCTGTCAGCCATTTTCTTCTTGATCTAACTTAACACTCGGCACTATTTTGTGTTTCTAATTGAATAAACGTTTTAAAGTAAATTAAAACACACACTTATCCAGGTAGATAGAAGACTAACTTATTGATTTTGGTAACATTTATTTGTTATATTTTTATTTTGGCCACTTTTTTTTTGTCTTGTCTATACGGTGGAACCCCGGGATACGATGGCCTTGAGATACTTTTTTTTTTTTTTTCAGGTTACGATGTGGAATACTATGTTTTTCAGTCCCCCTGATTACGTCATTTGCCCCGCCTTACGGTGTTATTTATAATGTTATTTGATTATATACATGTGTATTATATACTGTACTGCATTTTGTTGCTAATTTTTTAATGATGTATCCCGGCGTTCTACTGTTACTACAAAATAGACAACTGTGAAAAATATTTTCATGACTTAAAACTAAAATGCCACAAGTTAAAACAAAAAAAAAAAAACTTATCCAGGTAGATAGAAGACTAACTTATTGATTTTGGTAACATTTATTTGTTATATTTTTGTTTATTTTGGCCACATTTTCGTCTTGTCTATATTACAAAATCGACAACTATGGGGAATATTTTCATCACTTAAAACAAAAAGGCCACAATATGCTCAAAGTCGTGAATACAATAGTTAGGAGTAGATGGAATAAGTTCAGGGAACTCTTGTTATTACGGACCAGCAGAGCATTACTGCTATCGACAAAAACAGTTTATAAAAGCAATTTAGGTTTATAGTAGGTAGAATAATGCAGATATGTAACGGATAGACTGACACTGAAGCAACTTGAGATATAATGATGGTTGCTTCAATTTGAGTATCCGTTACTGTAATAGAAATTATCACTTTCCCAAACAACCTTGTGTTTGCTTAGCTTGTAAGATGACGACAGAAAATATAGAATAGCTTAAAATCTCCCAAAATTCATACTAGAATTTTGACGATAACCTGTGCTGTAATAGACAAAGTACTAAGTAAAAATTGAGTTGTAAGTGACACTCTTCTGGAGGTTGAAGGTTCAATCCGCAGTGTGGGTAATACTAAAAATACAATTGTTGATTCCATGCAAATTTCCAAGTTAAAATGAAGGATTCCCGAGTTCGACAAGATACTCTTGAACAAGGTCGGAGGTTACATCAGATGTAAGATTGTGAGAGTATCACTTGTGATAGAAATCATCACTCTCGCAAACGGCCTCGTGTTGACTTAGTCTGTAAAATGACGGCAGAAAATGTAGGAAAGAAAAAATGAGCATAATTTTGTAGGTCGCTCACTGGTGAACGTATGCTACTAATTTGCATCTGTACACAATTGGTGACTGTTAAATGGGACGAATTCTAAAGTCTGAGCATTGTGTTGAGTTCAGATGTGTACGTGCAAGACAGCGTAATATGAAGACATGATTATAGATTATAGAAGATCAGATAATAAATAAACGTGGATTTATAAGATCAAAGAATCCAACCTTGATCGCCCTTTGGGGCCCGTGGCGCAGTTGATAGAGACGTTGAATCTCTACGGTTCCAGATGAACATTGTCTGAAGATAGCGGTTTCAATCCTACCCAAAGCGTGCCAGAGGTTTACTTGGCCAAAACGTGGGGAGACGACAACAACTATGGATGGCAGTGATTGCTGAGAATGCAGTTAGGAGAGTTCCTATCCGTCGCGGTTACCACCTGACGAAGGCCAGAGGAATAGTTGGCCGAAACGTTGTGAAAAACAGCAACCAATAAAAGATGAAAACAACAAACTAATAAAGATGAGAATAATAGTCCGAAATAAAAAAAATAAATATGATTATAGATTGTATCGGTGTTCTCTCAGTAATGCACTTCTAGCAATACATAAGCAAATATAATGAATAGTGCTCACAAGAGATCCCGTGCAAACATCTGACTCATTTAAAATTCACAAGAGTCAGATGTATTATCCAGAAATGGGAAAGTGGGAGTAACATAGATTTAAAAGCTTTAAGAAAGAAAAGGGAAGATTTGAACCCTAGACTCTTCCCCCCTATTTACATGTGTATTTTTAACTTTCCTCCTTCCCTGCCCCCGACCTTAGAGAAATGCACCATGCCTGCAATATGTCTTATGCAAACATTTGGTCAGTTTAAAAAACGAGTGGTCTGTGTGTGTATGACCAGAGAGAGGAATGGGTTGAGAGCAGAGGAAGGTAAAGAGATGGAGGGTGAATATGGGGGAAGGGAAAGAAATAGAAGTTTTAATAGAATGAGCAGGATGGTGTCCACGGAAGTTGGAATCCGCTAAGGTGTGTAATAACTCCCCTGTCGTATCGAGCAGCCACGAAAATGAATGGCGCTGGATTGACGAACCGATGCCGGACGATTGTGGAAAGGAGTAGTAGCACCAATATTCGTCCTCCCAACAATCCCAGTAACACTTCCCGGGTTCATGACTTATATAGCATTAACTTAATTTTCATATACACATTAAACAATGCTTCAAGCAAATTACATTAATCTTTATTTTAAAAAAAAGTCTATCAGGCATGGGTAAGCAGTGTAATCATCAAACTAAAAACTGGGTTGAAGACCTGCGTTGCATGAAGAGAAATGACACAATCGATGTGACATGCTTAGATCTGACAACCTCAGAGGAGGATGTAATCTGAATAGTATAGGGAGATGTGTACAGAACAGGAGACTTTGTTTGGTCACATTGAAAGAATGGATGAGAGTTCCTTGGTGAGATGTAGAACAGTCGAGGTAGTAGGGTCAGTTAGTAAAAGCTAGAGTTTGAGATAAAGAAGGGTAAACATCTGGCCAGAGATGGGCTAGTTTGGCAGTCAATTACAAAAAGCCGTCTAACATATGCCAGAATGAAAATGGACGTTGTCAAATATGATGTTCTGAACAGCATAATAAGCATTTGTTTTTAAAAATGCTCGATCAAACCATATTTTTCCTAATTATATTTAATTTCATTTTTTATTCCATCGCAAATGCAAGTGCAACGTTGTACACATGTACATACGTTGTGGCCTCAGTTGAAAAGTAGGTAAAAATACAGGAAATAACTCCAACTCTCTTTTGGGGTTTGTACAACGATATTTACTTCTTTGTCGTTACAGCTGTGACGTCACCTGCGTGATGTAGAACGTTCTTCATGTCTCTCCTAAGATTTTGAACGTAATCTCGTCTTTGTCGAGATCTTTGTCTTTTTTGATAGTCCTTTCCTCCTGTACCCTACCGTTGACATCACTCCTCATGTATTGACATCCGCACATCCGCACTGTTACACAAGGAAAATCTGGCATCTCGGAATAATTATCTGGTCAAAAAAGAATTGGAATCGATAATTGTATCGGAATCGAAGATTTAGTACGAAATCAGGAAAAATATTGGAATCGTCCCATCACTAGTTAAAAGTGAACCATTCAACAAAGGAAATAAGCAATGTAGCACCATTTTGGTTGCCTTAGATATTCATATTTGGGATCTGTTAATGCAGATAAAAGCTATGTTGTTTAGTGCCGCCCCATTATAATTCTACCAACTGTTGATTCTTATTATTTTGATCAGATAATTAGACAGGAATCATTGGAGATATGTTGGTTGGACCATTCAGAGTTCCAGAGGGTGTAAAACTTACCAGCAATACGGACATGGCCTTTTTGGATAAACATTTGTCGCCATGGCTAGATGCCCTACCATTGTCACATAGTTTTCAAATGATTTTTATGCATGACAATGAATCATCCCATTCTGCTAGGGCGACTGCAGCCTTCCTTGAATCTATGAGCTTCTTTGGAGAAACCCTCATGAGCTGACCACCATGTTCTCCAGATCTTAACCCCATTGAACATCTCTGGTCAATATTGAAAAGAGGTGTTTATGAGGGAGGAGAGCAATTTACTTTAAAGGATGTCCTGTGTAGGAAAGTAGTTGATGTCGCCAGAACCATAGCTCCTTTTCAAATCAAACAATTGACTTCTTCGGTGAACAAAGGTTGTTTAAAGTTATTTAAAAAAAATGGTGGATATGGCGATAATTCATTTATTTGAGGCTTAGCACCTAGGATGTGCTTTAGTCTATTATTATTTAACAGAAAAATATAATAAAAAGTAAAGTTGTCATGATTAGACAATGTATTTTTGCCCTAATACAACATTTTAAGAGACCTGCAATAAAGCGATGGACAGTGGAAATTCTTTGATAAAGAATAAAATGTTATAACTTTGTGAATATAGCATGAATTTGAATAAAATTTTGAGAAATAACTAACCTTAAAGCAGTCATTTGATTATACAATAACCGTTAAGCGCCCCTTTTTTTTTTTGCATTTTAAAAGACCTGCAATAAAGCAATGGAAAGTATAAATTACTTGATAATAAATAAAATGTCATAACTTCATGAATATCGCATGGATTTTGATGAAATTTTGGTAAATAACTTACCTTGTAACAGTTATTTGATGATACAATTTTCATTTCTTTGTGACGTATATTTAGTGAAATATTGATTTTTTTTTTTTTTTTTTTTTTTTTTTTTTTATTTTACTAATCTGCAATAAAGCGATTGACGCAGTTTAGTAGTGGATGCACCAGCCCAAATGTGACCACAATACTCTATACATGGGCTAATGGTGGCCTTGTAGAGATACGATATTTTCAGGCATACATAACTTTCTAATACGGAAGAGAGTCAACCTTCCTCGCAGCAGCCCTGGCAATGCTCTCAATGTATTTGTTCCAACTCATGTTCCCGGTGAACGTTAAGCTGTAGAGTTTGAAAGAAGTACTTTCAGGTGATGTATGTTTAGCCATAGCTATTGGTGGTTGAGGTTTCTTGTAATTATTGAAGGAAACAAGCTTAGTCTTGGCAGCATTGAATATGACCATACAGTTTTGTCCCCATTCTGCCACAGATTGGAGGCTTTCTTCTAGTGTTTTTGCAATTTCCTTAGATATGTGTTCATTTGTTTTTTTTCCCTCGTGCCTGTTATAGAGCGTGGTGTCATCGGCAAATATTCCCATCTTGGAGACAATTTTTATAGGGAGGTTATTTATGAATTTTTTTTTTTTTATACTAAAGTGCTAAAAGATGATTAAAATGGAACCGTGTGGAAGAAAAAAATACAGAAGGGAGAGAGTCAAAGTTCCCCAAAGAGATTAACGCTTTTTTTTTTTTTTTTTTTTTTTTAATTCCTTCTGTCAGCACAAAGGTTTTAGAATGGCAATGGAGACAGATTTTAAAATGATTTTTGGAATCCGCTCAATGTAGTACCTCAAATCACTCTTTTATACTCATTGGCACAACATGGATTCTCGACCAAATGCTGGCCAATAGCAGAGGAACTGTGCCAGTTTAATCGTTTTATACATGTATATCTAATTAAATTGTTTATTTTAATCGTCTTTTGGCACCTTAATAAAAAGAAACAAATTCCATCTTTCACTAATATTTTTCAATATACGCTACTGATTTTCTCTTGAAGAGATGATAGTTGAAAAAGCTCTCGGAAGAGTTCCGTTTATCATGTTTTTATATATATATATATATATATATATATATATATATACTAGCATGAGTGCTCAGCGTTGTATTTGGAGGTGTATGTTGAGCAAAAAAAAAAAAAAAAAAAGGCGGTCAATTTTTTTTTTAATTTGACCCCTATTATGACTCCTTAACATTTATTGTTTTGGGCTCAAATTAAGTTATTAAGTTAGATCCATGTCCAAGGAACCTATATCTAAAATTTCAAGTATGTAGACCCAAAATTGTCGAAGGAGTTTGGTAGAGTTCTCAAAGGTCAAATCGTTAAACTTTGACCCCTTAATCGCCAAATATTTAGCCAAAAACCGATCACATCGATTTTCCCAAATCTCACTACCCTGTATATCAAATTTCGAGCCTGTAGACTAAAAATTCAGTTCTTGCGTAGAGAAATGTATACACACTTTCACTTATATATATATATATATATATATATATATATATAAATAAATTATTCCAGGTTAATATTTTCCAGAGATGAAGTAACCAATGAATTTTTAATAAGGTTCATACAAGAGTGTTCAATGCCAACTTACTTTTTTATAATCAGCATCGCCTGAAGAGGTCTCTAGTTACTTGTAACTGGCTGACTGAAACATGTTCATGAATGTGTAGTGGCATATAAATGCTTATATAAAACAAGTGTTTGTATATATATATATATATATATATATATATATATATATATATATATAAGGGTGTACCGAGTAATCGGCAGGTAATCGGTGACTGGCCAATTTGCTAATTTATCTGCAGATTAATTACTTTTCTGTCCTATTAAATTTTAATCATTTCATCACTGTCAAGTGACTCATCAGATAGCTTGACACATTAACACAGTAACTGCTAATTTAACTTAACATTTAATTAAGTGTCCGGCCAATATTATGGCTTTTTGACCTTTTTAAATAAAATTACAAAATACAATTTCCAATTTTTAAATGAATATAATCGAACAATTAGATAAGAAAAAGAAATTACAAACCAACTACAAAGTACAAATTGTAATTCTTTAAGTGAATAACTATAAGCTGAAGTTCTGCACCTGCTGCTGCTGCTCTACTTCCTCTTCTATTCGTACTGCCTGTCTCCTCTGCTCTCATAGTCTCCTCAGCATTTAAAATTGAATACTTTTAAGTTGCAATGTAGAAATATCAGACTTTTCTCTATTCTCTTGACACAGCCTGTTATTCATAGGTTCATACACATTACCACCTGTACTAAAGAGCTTCTCACCCTTCTGTGTAAATATTTTGATGCCAATTTACTCAGCAGTGGTAAGGTCTCCTGCATGTACTTCCACCACTGAAATGCATCATCACTTGCGAGTAGTTGTAAAGTTATGTAATGGTCAAGTTCTTTATGTGCACGTTACCATAAGGGATGTACTCTTTTTGAGTTTGAATTGTGATTTTTGTATTTCTGGTGTAGTTGCAGTTTCCAGGTTTAACTCCGCTTCTACCTGCTCTAAGTTTTTATTTGTTACTGTAGGCTTATTCGAAGCTAATTCATCGAATGAGCTTTAAAAAGATACAGTTTTACTTTCACTTTGATATTCTTGACTCTCAACGGAGCTTGAAGAAATGTATCCTGCAGATTCTGCCTCATTATCATCAGTAGAAAGTAAAGGATGTAGAATCCAATTCTTAGTGTTTTCCATGTCATTCTTTGGAAATTCAAATTTGAATCTTGTATGTAGGAAAATAGACACAAGTTTTTAGGGTTTGTGTTTTTGGGGAACAACCTAAGAAAATAAATAATTCAACACAAGCTTCTGAAACAACGAACACAACCGCTTCAATAAATGTAACAAAGAAAAGGTTTATTCTGGCGAATGTTCACAGGGAGATATTATTCCTGGTCAAACCCCGACTCTGGCCACCTGATGCAGTCACGGTAGTTATTCCCAATGGGAATCGTCGATACCCGGATGAAATAACACAGATGGAGAGAGAGCGATGAAAGGGTCTGATCTGCTTGGTGTCTCTCTCGGTAAGGAGTCTGTTTTCTTCAAACCGGAAGCTGTCCGAGTTTCTTAGGGGATAGAAAGGATCAATGCGCCGCATCCCTGATTGGTCAGTATGTGGCCAAATAACACAGGGGAGAGGAATTGATTTGCGAAAGAAATAGTTCCATTTGTTTCTGCTACAATTTGTTATCATTTAGGTAGGATGAAAATCTTGTTTCCATTAATTCATTGAATTGTTCAACAGTTGTAAGAATTCCACTAAAGTCAGAAATATCAGAATTAGATTGGACAGTTTTTTGAAAGAAATAACCTCAAAGCTAAAATTGTAAGTATTGTCATCGATATGGTTGAATGCCCTTTTTTTTTATGGTTGAAGTTCTGTGACTTGCTTCTTTTTTTTTTTTTTTTTTTTTTTTTTTTTTTTTCAAATGCATTCAGTAACTGGATAATTTGTTGAACAAGTCCCCAATAGTAAGTTGTTAAGGTAGGAATTTTGTAGCCTCGCAAATTCTCATATGAAAAAAATGGACGAATCTCTAAAAAAAAAAAAAAAATTTTTTTAAATAAAAAAAATTCCGGTTTGTGTTAATTATTCTGCTTCACATATATGCCACGAAAAAGTATTTTCTGATTAATGTTTACCAGATAAGAAATATTCCGCTATTCTGAAAAACAGCCAAGTTCATTTACTTATTTTAAAACTGGTAAACGTTAATCAGAAGGAACTTTTTGTGGGCATTCAACGTAAAACAGAACAGTCCGTACAAACCGGAAATAAATCATTTGTAAACAATCGCAAAACCAATACAAAAATAAAATAAAGACGTTAAAACAAAAAAAAAACAATAGTACTAAGGCATAGAATTTTTAGAAACCAATTTCTTAACATGTGGAGGTTTTTTTCTGACTAGTCTGTACTTTCATCTAACAATTTAATAAACAATGCCAAATAAGTGATTTGTGCTACAAGCATTAAAGAAGACAACCAAAGTTTTTTTTCTCTTCGAGTGGAAAAGGGGTTGAGGGAATCACCTCAAATGGACGAATGTGATCAGTGCCAAACGAAGAATTCAACAGAATCGCAAAAAAATACCATTCGAATATAATTGATACTAGTGAGACCTGTGGAAATTCCACAGTGGCATCCTCATATGTAATATATTGCTGCTAAGCATTCTGTGAGCGTTCAGCATGAATGATGACACCATATTATTCTAGCCCTTTTTGTTAAAATTGTAAAAATATTTAAGCTAAGCCAGTCTATATATTAATATAGTAGCATGTAGAAAATAAAAAAAGGATAGAACAATAAAAAAAGATGTTATTTATTTTTCTCTATTTAATATTTAATAATGTAAAAAAACAATATAAAGTAATGATTTCAAAAATAAAAAAAATAGATGAGTTTAGTACCATCATCTATAATCGGAAACGAAACCAAAACTTACGATAGAACTGCAGTGATGCATCAATTTTTGTCCCAAAAATTTTTAATTAGAAAACTTATAGTGTCCGCCGGCCAAGAAATTTGTTTTATCGTTTTTTACTATGGAATAATTTAAAATCAATTATTTCTTAACAACTTTTGCATTTACAAGAAAGATAAAACCCTAACTTTTATAGAATTAAAAACAAATATAGCGGTGAGAACACGCTAATCGAGTGCCGGCTGGTGCGTTCGTAAATGTGTATTCCGGAATTAAATCTCAACCAATGAAATTTGCCAGAAAGTGTGACATACAAAAGAACACACACACTATCATATTAATATATAGACTATCATTTATGACAACAAAATTTGTTGATAAATCAGCATTAAAAAATCTATTAGTCGGTTGCTTAATCAATAATCGGCTGATTAATCTGTACATACCTAATATATATATATATATATATATATATATATATATATGAGAGAGAGAGGCAGGCCACTATTGAACCGTATTTATTGTTTAAAAAAAACAACAAATCTAAGATTTATAAATGATAAAAATAAACAATAAAGTCATCTAGGAGTTCGTGGCGGAATGGTTAACACACTGGACTGTGGTAACCATGGTCTAGAATTCGATTCCTAGAAACAGTCAAGCTACGCTGACGAGAGGTAGTTACCTTGAAACATGCGTGTACATAAATTACTGTTTTAAAAATAAATAAAAATGTCCAAATAAATTATGGGAGACTTTCTAAGTAAATAAAAATGAGCTTCGAGGCGATGCCATTATTTAACCGTATTTATTGTTTAAAAAAAAACAACACACATATATATATATATATATATATATATATATATATGTGTGTATATATATATTCGTGTTCGTCCTTTGAAGTCGAAGATGACTATGACATCAGTGAGTAGAAGTATTGTTTTTGTGCTTCCGGAGATGACTTGTAAGGTCGATCTGGGCAGTGTTGGACAGTGGTGAGCAGGTGTTGTGGGGACCGAGCTTGTTGCTCTCGCTTTGCGGGTTGCACGCTTTTGTTCTGCTTTGAGGGTTCTTCTCTCTTCAGCTGTTTCAGCTCCTTTGTTGATGAAGTGATGCCAGTGAGGTCTGTCTGATGCAAGCGATTCCCAGGACTGTGTGCTGATATTAAAGTCTTTGAGGGAGACTGAGGTTGTCCTTAAAGCGTTTTCTTGGTGCTCCGACTGAACGCTTGCCTTGGCACAGCTCGCCATACAGGAGTTGTTTTGGGATTCTTTCATCTGGCATGCGGGAGACGTGACCTGCCCATCTCAGTTGGGTCTTTCGAATGGTAGTAGTTATGCTGGGAAGATTAACACTTTTCAGGACCTCTGTATCAGGGACTTTGTCTTGCCATCTGATATGGAAGAGATTTCGGAGACATCTCAGGTGGAAGTGGTTCAACGTTTTTTCGTGCCTTCTGTAGGTAGTCCAGGTTTCTGAGCCACAGAGCAATGTGGTGAGGACAACTACTCTGTAAACCTTCAGCTTGGTGTTAATGCTGATTCCTCTCCTTTCCCAGACTTTGCTTCTGAGTAAGGGGGGAAACGTTCAATTGCTATATCATTGATGGCTCCAGGGCGATTGAGAACTTTGTTGAAATGGTCAGCCCATCTGTTGAGGATCTCCTTTCCCGTGAGTAGAGTTGAGCCGTCGGCACTGAGAGGATCCCGAAGACTGTGGTCCGTAAACTGCCCTTAGTGCATCATAAAAATTCTTTGTATCGTGTTTGTCTATGTAGCCTTGGATTTCATCTGCCTTGGCACTGAGCCAGGAATCCTGCATTGAACGCAGCTTAGATTGGGCTTTGTTGCGCATGTTAGAGAAGGCAGTTTTCTTCGCCACACAAGCTGGGTCATTTTGATGCGCTCTTAGCAGGCAGTGTTTTTCCTGCAACAAGTTGTGTATCTCATGATCATTCTCGTCAAACCAGTCCTGGTGGTGTTTGGTGGCAGGATCTAGAACGCCAAGAGCAGCAGAGTGAACAATATCTCTGAAGGATGTTCAGCTCTCTTCAACGCTGTTGTGATTGAGATTAAAGTTAGCAAGTTTACTATGTATGCTGCTCTGGAATTCCTCTGCTGTTTTAGGACATTTCAATTTGGCTGTATTGAGCCTTTTGGCTGTTTTTTTTACCCTGAGGCCTTCTTTTGGTTGGATGAAGAAGTTGAATTTGGAGATGATGAGGCGGTGGTTGGTCCAACAATCAGCCCCGCACATGGCTTTGGTCAGTCTCACGTCCTTCCTGTCCTTGACTCTGGTAATGACAGTCGATTTGATGCGAGTGCCGAGAGCCTGGATGCATCCATATGGTTTTAGTGCAGTTTGGGAGGCGGAACATAGTGCTTATGATGTTGAGATCATGTGACGCACAGGTTTTAAGGAGGAGGAGTCCGTTGCTATTGCATTTGCCTACTCCATGCTTTCCAATGATGTTGTGTCAGGCTTGATGATCTGTACCGACACGTGCATTGAAGTCGCCAAGAATTACAAGCTTCTCCGACTGAGGGACTGAGGAAATGAGAGAGTCCAGCTGTTCATAAAACTTGTCTTTGACCTCATCAGGGTTAGTCATCGTTGGGGCATAGGCGCTGACCAACGTAACGCTGGTGTTGCGTCCAAGAGGTAACTGCATTTTCATTAGTCTGTCATTGATACCTTCAGGAATACTTGCTAGTTTTGGTACGCGAGTTGTTTTGATAGCAAAACCCACACCAGCTTCACGCCGCTCCCCAGCATTGCACCCACGCCAGAAGAAGGTGTAGCCTCCACCAGTTTCGGTCAGTTAGCCTTTGTCTGCAAAACGAGTCTCACTTAGGGCTGCAATGTCAATATTGTAGTGAGCAAGCTCACGAGCTACAAGTGCTGTTCGTCTTTCAGGTCGATTTGCTTTTGCATTGTCGAGCAGGGTTCGGATATTCCACGATGCCAGAGTAAGCACCTTTGTTTTCTTTTTTCTTTTGTTTCGACCGCTTAAGAGGGATCCCTGCCAGCCGCGGTATGCTGGCCAGGGTTTGGTGAAGCAGAATATTTTTAGGGGACTTTTTCTAGCCCCCTCCTCATTCTACAGAGGCGAGCAGAGCAATCCTAAAGAGGGCTCCTCAGTCACTCAGGAGGCTGCCAGGCCCACTACTGCCTCAGTCCAGTGAGAAACGACAACGTCCTGAATCACCTATGTGTAGGTTCACAGCTACAGCTTCCAGTGTATCCACCTACTGCTTCGCCGTTTCCCTGTCGCCGCAGGACTTGAGGTTAACAAAAAGTTGATGTCATGACTTGCGCTTGACTTGAATTAAAGTGAGGGAGACTTGCGCAGGATCAGCCTCACTCTCGCTTCCTGATATGCCGGTTTGATTGGCAGGACTGTCAAGACTGTTGGGAATGAATCAGGATGCAGAAGTTGTCGGAAGGAGACTGGTTTGTCTTCCTACCGTCTTAGGGGCTCCACTCCGGATTTTCTGTTGGGGTTCACTCCCTTAGCCTTTGTCTTTCCCAAGACAGCCACAAGACAGTGGAACTATTTGACCCATAGCTGGGGGTTGGTTCATGATTCGCCAGGGCATATTCACACGTCGGGGGGCCTGCATGTCACATGTCTGGGGGCAACCTCCTCCGAGTCCTTGTAGTTTAGCCTGAGGCCGCAGGGTGCTCAGTTTCCATGTTTCGGTGCGTGGAACCACTACATAGGGCTTGCAGATTGAGAGGCTGTATACTGGCAGAGGGAGACTTATGCATTCGACTCCTTTTTCACATAAATGCTAGCCAACGGTGTTAGCTGAGGGCAAGAGATGGTAAGCACATCTACAACTACACACTAGACGCATCCCACCGCCATTTGAAACACACATATATATATATATATATATATATATATATATATATATATGGTGACTTATCTATTTATGATTATATATACCTGAAGATGGTTAGAGGTTCTATTGGCGGAAAAGGTTTGAAAACAACACTAAAGGTAAGAACAGTAGTCCAAACAATACAAATTATCAATCCTTATCTAAAAAAATTTCAGAAACATAAAAAGATTTTTGTTTTTAACTTTTCTCGGTGTTGATATCAACTTACAACTCTCGCACATCTATCTCTGGGGCAGATACCTCCTGGAGAGATGAGCAACGGGCGTGTCTTCCTTACTTTTAGTACTTGTTTTTGGATCAGCTAGTTATGCTTATTAATCTTAGTTTTTTTTTTTGTTGTATTTTTAATTCCATCCGATACAACCAGCTCAATGTTTATTTTACTTATCTATCTAGAAAATTTCATCATGCAAAGCATCTTAAAATAGGCAAACGTTGAAAGCTAAATGAGATCAAGCACCATTATTTGTTTTGTGTAATCCACTTTCATAACTTTGAATAACTATTAGCGTCCGTATATCCATTATTTATTACCACATATCTTCTCTTTCTCTCTTTCCACTTCCTGCTTTCTTTTTCCCCTTCCTGCTTTCTTTTTCCCCTTCCTGCTTTCTTTCCCTCCCTTTTTTTCCCCTTTTCCCTCCCTTTTTTCCCCTTTTCCCCTCCCTTTTTCCCCCTTTTCCCCTCCCTTTTTCCCCCTTTTCCCCTCCCTTTTTCCCCTTTTCCCCTCCCTTTTTCCCCCTTTTCCCCTCCCTTTTTTCTCCTTTTCCCCTCCCTTTTTTCTCCTTTTCCCCTCCCTTTTTTCTCCTTTTCCCCTCCCTTTTTTCTCCTTTTCCCCTCCCTTTTTTCTCCTTTTCCCCTCCCTTTTTTCTCCTTTTCCCCTCCCTTTTTTCTCCTTTTCCCCTCCCTTTTTTCCCCTTTTCCCCTCCCTTTTTTCCCCTTTTCCCCTCCCTTTTTTCCCCTTTTCCCCTCCCTTTTTTCCCCTTTTCCCCTCCCTTTTTTCTCCTTTTCCCCTCCCTTTTTTCCCCTTTTCCCCTCCCTTTTTTCCCCTTTTCCCCTCCCTTTTTTCCCCTTTTCCCCTCCCTTTTTTCCCCTTTTCCCCTCCCTTTTTTCCCCTTTTCCCCTCCCTTTTTTCCCCTTTTCCCCTCCCTTTTTTCCCCTCTCTCTTTCTCTTTTCCCCTCTCTCTTTCTCTTTTCCCCTCTCTCTTTCTCTTTTTCCCTCTCTCTTTCTCTTTTCCCCTCTCTCTTTCTCTTTTCCCCTCTCTCTTTCTCTTTTCCCCTCTTAATTTTTAAAACTTCTTTTCGCCCCAGATAAAGCTTATTGCCACTAAGAATGTAAGGGGGCTACTATTTTGAAACTTGTCTAACAGGGGATTGTTGGGATTTGAGCAGCAAGATATCTATTCATATTACATTTAAACTTCTGCAGGTTAGTCCAATCAGGGAAGAAACAAATGAAGATTCCAAAGTCCAGCCGCTAAAGTACTTCTAAACAAAAACGCAGGCAAATTGTGGCTTTGTAAGCATAAACGATGCTCTCCGGTGTAAATAATTTTCTAGCACGGTAGAGGGAGCCCATCTTCTTTGTAGTAGCCTTGGCAATGTTCCAAATCATGTTGACTGTGAATGTTAAGCTGAAAAGTTTAAGTGATTAACTCTTGGGTAGGGTGTTATTTGTCATGGCAATCGACAGTTGAAAATTTTTTGTAATTGTTAAAGGAAAGAAGCTTAGTCTCAGCAGCATTAAATGTTACTATCTTCTGATGGCCCTATTCCACTACATTCTCTCTCTTATTATTAGCTGGTATAATACTGTGATCGTGAAGGGCCAAGGTGGATCGAAAGACCAAGGAAGGAGGGTAACCACCTGAGCTATATTTGGGTTGGCAAATCTGTCCCATTTAAGGGTTCTTGATCAGGTGCAAAAATATCTGTAATTTGATTGGCCCCCCCCCACTTTGTTTTCTTTTCTACAACCTCTCACATATGTGATGTTGCTAGTCTCAGTCTTTTTTTTATAAATACTATTATGACGTGTTCTTCAGAATTGTTTGATCCATTTCCTGCTTCTTTTGTTCCAGCTCGTTTGACTCGTTGGTCTAGTGGTCTTCATAAATTTCTTTTTTTTTTCAATACCTCATTGTAATACAGCTTCCTATTCTAGTAGATTCTTTCCAAAAACTGCAAGCTAATTTCCTCCTCTCTATAGATTTGATCTTTTATAAGACTAAGATCAATAGACATTTCCTGTCTTTGCGATAATCATTCTAGTTAGTGCTTTACATCAAGTGGCTTCCTGCTTTGTCTGGAGCAATTTCTATAAAAAAAAAATATTTATTCACTCACTAGGAATTATCACAAATCTCATCAGTTATTTTAAATGGTGTTTCCTGGAGTCTGAGTGACAAGTACCCCAAATTTCTAGTATTTTTCGCCTCTTTCAATAAGTGTGGCAAATAACTTTGCATTATTGCAACAGCCGCTGACCACTGATTTCTTGCTGGTAACGACCATTGGTCTTCACAGAAATTTGAGTGACAATAAGTCTCCAAGATCCCAGAACTCTTTGCACTCATCTAGTGGAGGTCAGGTTAGTGCTCTCCCCTATTGATCTTTGCATCCACCCTGACTCTTCACACTATTTTTGTTATGATGAATTTTATTTATTCATCAAGAGTTTTTGCATAACTCATTAACTTCTTCTGGGTTTACGTATCTGGGCAATGACATAGTTTCTACAGAGTTCTTCAGGGCAGTGGTAGAGTCTATCCTTGTTTACAGTGCTACAATCTGGACACTCACCAAAAGATTGAAAAGAAAACTAGATGGCACATACACCCGTATGCTATGAACAGTTTTAAATATATGTTGGCAAAATTATCCTACGAAGCAGCAACTTTATGGCAACCTACCTGCCATATCTAATACTATCAGGGAAAGACGCCTACGATTTGCCGGTCACTGTTTGAGGAGCAAGCATGAATTGGTGAGTGATGTATTGCTATCGACTCCACGACACGGACGCACCAGCAGAGGACGACCTAGATCCACGTACATCCAACAAATAGCACACAACGCCAACTGTGATCCTGAAGATCTGAGGCAACTGATGGAAGACAGGAAACTCTGGAGAGGAAGAGTCACATTGGTCTGGGCAAGGAGCCCGTCGTGATGATGAGGATTATTATTATTATTGCTGCTGCTGCAATAACGAGTGCTGTCCCCTGGAGTGTGAATGACAGGTCTCCCCAGATTTCCAGTACCTTTTGCCTCTTTCAGTAAGCGTTGCAAATAATTTGGCATTATGGCAACAGCTGCTTACCTTTTAGTTTCTCATTGAAAACAACTGTTGGCTACCCTTCTTCCCATGTTCTTTCCATCCTCCTTCACCTTCTATGATCACTTTATGTAGTACCGGCTAATTAGGGCAATTTCAGCAATTTCAGTTCTCTTGGACTCGTCCTAATCTTCTTTCGGTATTTTGGTTCTATTTCTATTTAACTGTGATTGATCAGCATTTGCTGGTTATTCAGATTTGTGTCTGCTCTCAAGGATTTTCTTTTAATATAGGCACTGTTTGTATTGTATGGTATCGATCCTCCTTCTAGTTCTTATTTCTCCTAAATTTAAAACTTTTTTCTGGAACTGTTCTTGGTGGTCCTAGCTTTCTTTGCGATAATTATCTTGTTAATTTCTAATTTCTTGTTAGCTCCTTATTGTAACGTGGCCGTTACTCTTCAACTGTGTCATTACAGTTCAAAATTACATGTCTGGTACTCCATCGCAAACGAACAAACAACTAAAAAAGGAAAGAAACAAAAATCCAACTCGGCATTTTTTTTTTTTTTTTTTTTTTTTTTTTGTGTGCAAATGAAATGCATTTATCCGTGGTTCCTTCAAAACAATGCACTTTATTATAGTTCCAAAGTCCTTTCGCACATGTGCTTTTTAAGTCTCTGTCTCCTCTCGTGTTTAAATGTCCATCATCCCTGGCATATTTTTCTCTCCTTTTCTATATTATCCCCATGAGGATGGGGCGGTAATATAAGAACCAACCATTAGTTGTATTACACACACTGTGGTTTGCTCCACCTATATCTATAATATAAAGCTGAATGTCTGTGTGTGTGTGTGTGGTCACGAATAGGCTCCTATATCGTTGACTATTTTAAAAAACTGATTACATATAATGATAGAAGATGTATCGAGACACAGGAATGGGTATGTTTGATCTGGCAGAACGGTAGTTCATTAAAATTGTGGGGTCTGCGTTCGCGCCTGGTCCACAAAGTGTGGAAATAAAAAATGTAAAAAAAATGTTTACAAGTGTTTTTCTTATAGATGTACATAATAATACTTTGATAAATATGATTTAACGATGGGTACTTTTGCTAGTATATATATATATATATATATATATATATAAGAGAAAAGAAATTAAAACTGCAAGTTGAAATTTACAATTAAATTTATTGTTCGACCGAATACTCAAAAAAAGCAATTTTCAAAGTCCTTATTCCATGGAGTTTCAAAGTTTGCTTCTCTCTCGACCACATGGAGTATTTTTCTCTCCTTTTCTTGTGATGCAAGCTCGTGTACACTTATTTGCATACGTGCTTTAACGGCTGCTGCTGTTAATATTTTCACTAGCCAGCTACCCTTCGGCTCTTGCTGATATTTTCATACACATTACATTACATTAAGTAGCTCCACGCCTTGTCTGGAGTGATTTCCGTAAAAAATACAAAGTCAATTCTACTAATCCATCTTAATATTTGGGTTAAGTTTTCAGGACTATCGCCAATATGCATTGTGATAACCATTATTTGTGGTCCTGGATATGACCTTAAACTATATCCGACGGTGAGGCCCCAGCTTGCGGGCTTTGGGGAGTGTGGAGCCACCCTTTAATTGCTATTGCTCCCAGGTCCACTCTGACCTGGAGTGGTAGTACCTGTTAGGGTCCCAACTACGGGTTAAATAGAAACGGACTTGAAAAAAAAAATATATATTAAAAAAAAATATTCTTCAAAATAACTGGATTCGCCATTAAATAACCTGAAAAGGGTTGCTATACCGTAAAACGACCAACCAACCAATAACCATTGTTCTTGTTAAATCCTTACACTAAGTGGCTTCACATCTTGGAGCGATTTTCATGAAGTAATCTCTAATGCTATCTTCTCTTACAATAGATGGGTCCTCCCAACATGAATGTTTGAATAAAAGACGCTCGGTTTCCGTCTCGCTCATTTCCTAGGTTTGTCATTCATGCTGGCCTGTTAGTTTGATCATCTCAAATAAACAATTCAACCCAACCTTGTTATTTGGAAACAAATATGTCAGTCAAATTGTTGCTTTAATTTTAGAAATATAATTTCTCTGCTTCCTCGTTTCCGCATTCTATATTATCCCCATGAGGATGGGGCGGCAAGTATAAGAACCAACCTTTAGTGTATTACATACTGTGGTTTGCTCCGCCCACACACACACACACACACACACACACACACACACACACACACATATATATATATATATATATATATATATATAAAGAAAAGAAATTAAAACTGTAAGTTGAAATTTACAATTAAATTTATTGTTCGACCGAATACAAAAAAAAAAAAAAAAACAATTTTCAAAGTCCTTATTCCACGGAGTTTCAAAGAATGCTATTCTTACTGATTTCTTTCTGTCCTCTAAGGAGAATAATAGCATTCTTTGAAACTGGGGAATAAGGACTTTGGAGTATTCAGTCGAACAATAAATTTAATTGTAAATTTTAACTTAGTTTTAATTTCTTTTCTCTTATAATAAGCTCTACTCTCTATTGTATGTGTATTGAGCTTTTTTTTATTGTGTTGGGATTAAAATATCAATATATAAATACTTGGTATTTATATTAGGTTGAACTTTATCATTGCTTATATTAGGTAAACACTGCATCTCCCTTTATTTCATATATATATATATATATATATATATATATATATATATATATATATATGGCAATTAAGTTACACAAAATATTCTATGTTTAATTCTCGTGAGAATTCGTCAGGCTTATGCATAAGCCTGATAAATTCTCATGAGAATGAAACGTGGAATATTTTTAATAGCTTTATATATATTTTAATAACTTACTACCTAGCTCTCTCTAAACAAACAGACAGTTAGCTTTACTTAATAACCAAACGAAACATCAGGTGAAAGTACATTTGTGACAGTGATCAACCCAAAGAGGTGGAGGAGGGCTTTAAGTCATATAATATATATATATATATATATATATATATATATAATTTCCACAGCCAAACAACGTCGCAGCCCACAAGAGCCAAGGCAGTCAATGAACCTGAAGTCCAAGCCTTGTACTTCCGGTTCATTGACTGCCTTGGCTCTTGTGGGCTGCGACATTGGTTGGCTGTGGAAATTATATAATCTCTCAAATTCTAAATAAATATATATATATATATATATATATATATATATATATATATATATTTCTGTGGAAATATACTTTATTTCCTTATAATATATACCAATCCTTATTTAAGAAGCTCAATGTAATTACAGAGCAATATAGTGAATGAATGACAAGTCTATATTCCAAAGTTCATGATGTTGACCATTTTACAATTTATTCCTTTAATTCAGTTGACACAATTCATGACCGTATGTTTCGTAGCACAAAATCAATTATTTAATTATATCTACTAGTGAATCTATTTTGCCCTTAGCTCATCAGAAGAAATAGCAATCATTCCATCAACAGAAAAAGTGCGTTTTGACATGATTCAAATCCGAAAATTGGAAGAGAAGCTGTAAATACCTTATATGCTTACATTATGCCATTTTGAATTTAGAAAACATAAGGTATTTACAACTTCTCTTACAATTTTTGGATTTTAATCGTGTCAGAACGCCCTTTATTTTCTTTTGATGGAATGATTATTATTAATTGATTGATTTTGTGCTATGAAACAGATACTGTCAAGAATTGTAAATGCAAACTGAATTAAAGGAATAAATTGTAAGATGGTCAACATCATGACCTTCGGAATATAGACTTCTGTCATTCGCTCACTAATATATATATATATATATATATATATATATATATATATATATATAATTTGTTGTTGTTTTTTATTTGTTTTATTTTAAACGATAAATATGGTTAAATTGTGGCTTCGCCTTGAATCTGATTTTTTTTATTTACTTAGAAAGTCGCCCATAATTTGTTTGGACGTATATAACATTTATTTTATTTTTAAAACAGTAATCTATGTACACACGTGTTTCAAGGTAACTACCTCACATCAGCGTAGCTTGACTGTTTCTAGGAATCAAACTCCAGACCATGTTTACCACGCTGGACTGTTTTAAACATAATCAAAATAAATAAAATGTTATATATATATATATATATGTGTGTGTGTGTGTTGGGATGGTTAATCGTAATCTGGAATCAGAAGATTATGCCCAAAGACGAGCATGTACGTGCGAAGCAAATAAATGACAAAGTAATGAAAGGGAAGAGAGTATCCACCATTCACCCATGTATGGAGTATTGTTGTCACATTTGGGCTGGTGCATCTGCTGCTAGTCTATCACTCCTGGACAAGGTTCAAAAGAGAGTCGCCAACCTGATAGGTCCTGAACTGTCATCTAAGCTTCAGCCTCTGTCCCATCGAGGAAATGTAGCATCCCTCAGCCTGTTCTACAATTATTTTAATGGTGAATGCTCCGACGAACTACAAACCCTTGTACCCCCTTGACATAAATACTCCTGACAAACCCGACAAGCAGCAAAATCCCACCCCTACACAGTAGAGATCCCTAGATGTAAGAAAGCCTTCTACTCCAATAGTTTCTTCCCAGAACTGCTAGACTTTTGAACTTCCTTCCGAGATTCTGCTTTCCCAACTGTACTGACATGCAGAAGTTCAAGTGTAATGTGAACAGACATTTTGCTGCTCAACTCCTTGTATAATATCCCTGCATCTTATGTCCCCAATAGTAGCCCCCTTCATCAAAGTGGCACTGTGCCTTGTTTGGGGTGAAAATGGAATTAAAAAAAAAAAAATTAATGCCAAAGAAGAGCATGTGTATGCGTATGTGTGTAGCACATGAATAGCAGAAAGTAATGAAAGAGATGAGGATACACACAGTTGCCTTGACGGAGGCATAGTAAAAATATTACATCTATCAGTCTTAGTCCGATATTACTTAAGTGTGCCTGTCACAACTACCATGATAAGAAGTAATATATCTCTATCTTTATTTAACTTGATTCAAATGTCATCCTATTGTCGATGTAATAATAATAATAAACTCACAAATCCCGTTAAAAACGGTTAAGTTTTATTCTTTGGTAGATTACTAACAGTTCAGCCTGGCTTTGCTGGGGCCCTATGTACTATGTTTATAACTTTGTGCGCATATGTATATATATATATATGCTCACTCTTTGTTTATAAACAAGCGGTTAGAGTACTGTAAAAGTGGTGGACAAATGTTTGTTCGAATAGACGTTTGGCGAGATAATTTACGGGCGCTGCTCCCATAGGTCGATCGGTAGAACTGCTGACTGTTAACACGATGATTCTAGGTTCAATCTTCGGCTTGGGAGAGGTGCTAGTGTTGCGGCACTGATGAGCTGTGATACAACGAAACAGGACTGTATGTCGATGACTACAAATATATATATGTATGTTAAAGTTTGACTTGTGTCCAGGTAACCTACATCTAAAATTTTAAGTGTTTAAACCCAAAATTGGCGAAAGAGTTTGATAATCTACAAAGGTCAACTCTTTCAACTTTGACCTCTTGACAGCCAAATTTTCGCTCAAAAACTGATTAAAAAGCTTGCTGCATGTCTGAAACTTTATCTAAAATTTAAAATATTTAGACCTAAAATTGACTGAATAGTTTGCTAGAGACCGCAAATCGTTTGAACTTTGACCTCTTGGCAGCCAAATTTTAGGCCAAAAAAAACGATTAAAAAGTTCGCCCTATGTCTGAATACACTTTATATAAAATATCAAATGTTTAGACCCAAAATTGGCTGAGAGGTCAAAATTTTTTTTTAACTTTGACCCCAATTTTGACCCCTTAACATTTATTGTTTTGGGCTCAAATAAAATTAAAAAGTTTGATCCATGTCCAAGAAATCTACATCTAAAATTTAAATTGTATAGACCCAAAATTGGCGTAGGAGTTTGGTAGAGTTTTCAAAGGTCAAATCGTTGAACTATGACCCCTTGACAACCAAATTTCTGGCCGAAAAAAAAATTAATTATTGATTAAAGATTTTCCCAAATCTCAATATCCCTTATGTCAAATCTCGAGTCTGTAGACTGAAAAATGACAGAGTAACTTGTTAGGGAAATATACACACAGACAGACAATTTCACTTTTAGAGATATATAGATTGTTATGAACAAGGTGGTGTTATAGCATATCATAGCTATTAATACACAAGAAGATTATGGCATGTGTATGCGTATGTGTGTAGCACATGAATGCCGGAAAGTAGTGGAAGAGATGAGGATACTCACAGTTGATTTCACGTAAACATTTTGTCTACAAACAGGCAACACATAGAATGATACAAATTACATCTATCAGTCTTAGTCCGATATTACTAGTTTGTGTGTGACAACTATCAAAATATCAGATATTTTGTAATTCATATGCAAAACTAGAAAAACAAATGACTGATTGAAACACTCCAGGGCTGTAAGAAAGTGCCAAAAATAGGCTCTGGGTGATGGCTGATCCCCTTAATGTGTGACCTTAAGGGCAATAGATATCCATCTTCATTTATCCGGGTTTAAATCATCTTCTCATTCGTGCCTGCCAGTGTCCCTTTTTATCCCATTCTCGTGTTTCCACGTGAGAATTCTCACAACAAGGTAAGGGGGGGGGCAGTAACTCCGTCTGAAACCTGACAAAAAAAAAATTTGAAATATTGAACATGACTAAATATTTAAAGGGAGAAATAGATTTAAACTTAAATTTTATTTTAAGCACAGATCAAATGATATATTTTTTAATCTTTTGTTATTGACGCTACTTCAAGCGTAGAGAAGAATACGATAGGATTAAAGTCACGATACGAATTCATATTAATTGGAATCGTTAATATGTACAAAAGAGATCCCGAAATATTTTTTTTTTTTTACAAAACTGAATAATTTTAAACAAATGCATGGTTAAATAAAAACACACAAAAAAATTTATTGCAAAATTAATTAAATCTGGTCCCATTAAGATAAAAGGCGTTTCCTGTTCTTTGGTGTAACTAATAAAAAAATGTCAACAATATTCTCAGAAAACTTTGGTAATTCAGCGTAAAATCTGAGTTTGCTAATCTTTTGTGTTGGGCCAAATCTGTCCCGCCCTTTTACACAAACATAGATGAAATGAAATAATTAATAGACGAGACGAAGTTATTAATGCGCTGAATTGGAAGGAGGGGCAACGCGTGGAATCTATCTATCTATCTATATTTCTATAAAAGTGAAAGTGTCTGTCTGTGTACATTTCCCTACACAATAACTTTGTCAATTTTTAGTCTACAGACTCGAAATTTGATATACAGGGTACTGAGATTTGGGAAAATCTTTGATTGGTTTTCGGCCACAAATTTGGTTGTTAAGGGGTCAAAGTTCAACTATTTGACCTTTGAGAACTCTACCAAACTCCTCCGACAATTTGGGGTTTACACACTTGGAATTTTAGATATATGTTCCTTGGACATGGATCTAACTCAATAACTTAATTTGAGCCCAAAACAATGTGTTAAGGGGGTCATAATACGGGTCAAAGTTTTTAAAAAATTGACTTTTCGAGCTACCTTTCTTTAAAGTCGATTATTTATAATGTGCGGAAAAAGTGGGATTTTATTTTTTATATTTTTTTATGTACATGAGAAAAACGACAGTAAAAGTGGATTAAGTAATCAAGTTTTACATTTATGTTCTGTTCCTTGATTATTAATTTGTTGTTGATGATGATGAGATAAATTATAGAAACCGTTTCTGTTTTGTGGTGTCCGAATCTAGAAATAAGCGCGGATTTGAGGAGTCTCCGTCGGGCTTTATTATGAGCGAATTTAATTAGTGTTTGAAAAAAAAAAGTTATTCTGCTTTGAGACGTGGGATAAAAGGGCATTTAGGAGGTTGCCATTTTAATAATTTTAAATCATCTTGCATTTGAAAATCTAATTTAATTTGCTTGTTTTGTTAGTCTTATAGGGGACTTATCTATTCACCCATAATGGACTCTTCCAATCATTATAAAAAAAAAACCTCGAGTCTAACCGTGGCTACCGAGCGGTGGCCGTGGTCTAACACTCTCGTGCGAATATCGTGACCTAACGCGAGATTAAACTGTCTAAATAAGTCGGGAAATACTAACACTTTCTATGTATTCACTTTCTTGGGAAATTCATTATTTTCTACCTAAACCCGTTGTTCACGTCTTTGACTCTTTCCTAGAGCTACAACAACTGGCAATAAGCAATGGATACTGGATAGTTTAATTCTTTTCATGTCGTATCTGAGACCTTCGTATTTTTTTTTTCACTCTCTCTCTCTCTCTCTCTCAGCTCTATTTAGACCGGCAATATTAGGGACGCTGACTTCAACTATGGTTGCTGTTCTTGGCCCTTATCACTAGTTAGTTATGGTTATCCACTCATATGGATGACAACGTCTTCATTTTTTTTTCCACTCCCCCTCCCCTCGACAAAAGAAGGGTGGACCTATTAATTCACCCTTGTCCATTCGTCCGTCCGCACGTTTCTTAATAACTACACTGTGGAATTATTTTAAATTTTGCACAAACATTAAACATGATATGAGTAAAAAAGTAACAGAACGGATTTTCCTGGAAAACTCCAGTTGCCCTCTAGAGGTGCTTTTCGGGTTACAATGGCTAAAATTGATACTTTTGTGCTTATTAAAAAAATTGATGCCTTGGATTTTTACAAAACTTTCTATAAAGTTGTAACTAACTGATTTTTATATAATTTTGTTTGTCTATACTTCGCGATAACTCTTGGGTGTGCTCCAGGGGGCTCTTTTAGTCCATTTTCGGGACTATTTTACCATATTTGTCCAAAATTTTCTGTGTATGTCTATTTAGCAGTTTTTCATGGTATTGAACTAAAATTTAAATATGTTTAAGCCTTTGGGACATTTGAGGCTAAATGGAGGGGGCAAATGATGGACCTAGTCATTTCTTTTTTTGCGTGGTGCGGAACTCAAATTTAAATATGTTAAGGCCTTGGGGACTTTCGGGCTAAAAGAGAGGGGGCAAATGATGGACTTAGTCATTTCTTTTTTTTGCATAGTGCACAATTCAAAGTTACATATGTTAAGACCTAAAACTGCACCGTTTGTTCATTTTCGCCAGGATTTGACGTTACTTGGGCTCTTTGGGGGCTAAGCGTGGGGGGAGGGCAATACTGAACTTGTACATTTTTTCTTATGCCTCGTTCACTGTGCACTCATGGGGGACCATGGATGCTTCACTTGTTTTTGTTTTTTGTAAGTAACTCTATGGAGTCTGTTGATGACTGAATCCCGATGCGTGACCCACACTGCTTTGCACAGGAAGACAGGATTTATGTTTTGATGGTGAGCGTCCGCCATTCGTCGGTGTCTCCATGTGCGATGCTCTGTAGCTGTTCACTCATGCTCGTTGTTGAAGAAGGCCATCGCACTATCACATGTGGAGCGCCAAATGTCTCTGTCTACTGCCAAAGTCTCCAAAAGATTGAAGGGGATACTGCAGTGCTTGAGGGTGAGCTTGACTCAGTCTATGTAGCGTTTCTTTGTGCAGCTGACTTTTCGTCCGCCGTGAGTGAGCTGACCAAAGCGAATTCTTATCACTATGAAAGGTTTAATAGTTATATTTAGTATATAGCTCTAAAGCTTACATGATGATAGTGGATGGTACATGATTAACTTTTAACAATTCTTTCTAGTATGTTCCAAGGAATTGCTGCTACAATTTTGTTTTGCGAATGGTTCAGTGCAGTTATCTACACATTCGGTTGTCACATTGTGTAATAGCCGTTACCCAGCAGAAGCTTACAACTGGAGGTCAGGCGACTCCCACTCTTCGCTTCTGTGTAACGGAACCTGCATTTGTTGAGGCTGAGACCACTCATCTTCTCCAAAGCATTATCATCAAGCCTTTGCTCTTGAACAACCATTATCATCATCTCCTGATTATAATGGAGTGATCCTCTTTCCAGACAATCGACAGAACCTTCTTTATTTGTAATTCCTCGATTGATTCATTCAACGAATATTTGGCAGGTTGCTGATTGGTCCATTTTTCTGCAATGGAAAGTTTTGGTATATTTTAGCAGCTCTTATGATTTCATATTGTTGCAATTCGGTGTTGTTGCAATTCGGTGTTGTTGCAATTCGGTGTTGTTGCAATTCGGTGTTGTTGCAATTCGGTGTTGTTGCAATTCGGTGTTGTTGCAATTCTATATTTGTATTATTTTTATTATCATTATTCCATAATATTATAGCATATTAATAGCTCTTTGTGTGGGTTGTGGCTTTCCAGAATGAAGTGGATTTCAAGATGAGAGATCTAAATAATCAACAATGCCAAGCGCTGAAGTTTTGTTCAAAGGCTGATTTATTTTTTTTTTTTTTTCTGTGGCATTAATTTTTTTTTTTTTTTTTTTTTTTCTATGGCATTAATTTTTTTTTTTTTTTTTTCTGTGGCATTAATTTTTTTTTTTTTTCTGTGGCATTAATTTTTTTTTTTTTTTTTTTTTTTTCAAACACATCTTTGTTCCTATTTACGTTACCCCCCCCCCACACACACAAGGGCAGTTAGACACCAGGGTCATTTTTTGATAAAGAAAAGGGATAAAAATAAAGATTGTCTCAGTCGGGAAGGATTTCTCCTCCACTAACCGAGTACAAATTTTTTTTTTTTTTTTTTTTTTGAGGCCACTCGAGGATAGGGGTTAAAAAGCTATTTAGCAATGCTTCCAGTTTTCTACTATGGATGCTTAGTATATTTCTGTCAATTTTTTTTGGGGGGGGGGATTTTGTGGTATGCTTGCTTGATTTTTTTTTTATCATCTGTGAGACAGCTTTGTCCAAAATGTGTGGTCAGTTGTGTGATGGAGATTATTTTACTGGTTTTCAAAAAACTTGTTCCAAGCCAGTGTGTTACATAAGACACGTCTCCTAGGGCTGCCTTACTAAAAAGATCATGTCAACAGTTTTTTTTTTTTTTTAAATACTCATCACGGCCGAAAGGCCACTCGAGTGTAAGAGATGAGTGTTAGGTGAACTGAAACAAAACCGTGGCGATTGGTAATGGTGGAAATCGTGTAGAATTTGAAGAGGACGATCCAAGAATTTGTTTTCATTGGACTTGTAAGCGACTGTTATAGACAGCTGGAAAGCAACCTTGTAGTATTGTTCTACAGATAGCTCTAGGAAAGAAACTTTGCCTCATGGAATTTTCGTTTCGCTTTAGGCACAGATAGAAAATAAGGGAAATTGAGTACTTTTAACAAATGTCTTACAAGGAGGACTAGGATTGAAACTCAGGCGAGCACCTGCTATGAAAAATAACGATAGAGCAACAACGTTTTTTTCCTCTATGAGAAAGAGCTAGTAGGAAAGACAAAAGGAGATCGCCCACTAGATTTGTCAAGGCAGGAAAGGATGTTCTGAGCAGCTCCTTCCCAGATGTGACAGCAGCATTTCATTTTGGGACATATTTGGCTCTTATACAGGTAGAGGATTGCGTTAAGAGTGAGATATCTTCTGGAGCGATAGAATGATCCAATCATGTTTCCAGTCTTGAAATCGCATCGAGATTATGAGAGAAATTCCTCTACAATGACTTATTTCCAACAATTATTTTGAATGTACATCTCCAGGACTTGCTGCTACATTGGCGGTTCAATTTTTTTTTGCAGATAGCTTAGTAGATCGTCACATTGTGTAGTAGATATCAACTTGTAGAACCTTACAAACATTGTTAACGATGACAATGCTATTTAAAAATTGTGACAGATCAACTGATAAATGATATCCAAAAAAAAAACAAAAACAGCAAAAGTAAAATTTGTTTTCAATATTTTTTTTTTTTTTTTTTTTTTTTTTTTAGTCATTCTCGTGTGATTGCTGACAAGTGTTCGATCCCCTCCTTACACCGAGCACCATGTGATGGTCAGAACGATGACAACCTCATTCAGAAAAAGGTAATTTTCATTTTCACTCTTTTTCTATTAAAGGAGAAAGTATATGCACCAATACGCAGGTTATGTCTGATCTGGAAGTAGGTCACTTTGATTTTTTTTTTTATTTATCTATTTACTAACTTGGTCCTGCCAGATCAGGCTGTCTAAAGATACCTAATCTAACCTGATATAAACTGCACAAAACATTGATATTGTTTATTATTTTTCCTTTCCCATTGCAAAACTCAATCATGTTCTGCAAAGCCACGAATAAAAACAATTTTCCTCTACAAAACAACCAAACCAAACGCTATAAATAAATATTTGAAGATATAAATAACTTGAAACAAAAACTTTCACCAAAATAACCTGATTCAGCATTAAATAACTCGAAGACGATTGTTATGCTGTAAAACAATAATCAAACCAAAAAGTTACTTAGCACACTAATACTCCTATAAGACTACTGAAGTTAAGCGAAATTGAGCCTGGTGAGTATTAAATGGGTGACCATTGTGGAAGACCAAGTGCAGTATGTAACAAATCTCTTCAAATTAATCTCGAAATCAGTCGTTAACAAAAACTGCATGGTTCAGCATAAAATGATCCAACGATGGTTGACTTTTTTTTTTTTTACATAGGCGTCACCACTTATCAAGGCCGATCGGCCACTCAAGGATAAGGGTTAAAGAGTGTACAGTAGTCAAAAGGACAATATAGTAATCGATAGTAATGGAAGTTCGGTAAATTTGTTAACTTAAGTGGAACGGCTCATCAGAAACTTGTTCACGTTGGACTTGAAGGCAACCATATTATAGACAGCTGGAAAGCAGGAAAACGGGAGACAATTCCACAGGCGTGCAGTTCTAAGAAAGAAGCTTTGATCATGGAATCTATGTTTAGGTTTAGGCACAGATAAAGAGTGGGGAAAATTATTGATAATGTTTTCAGCTAGTCTAGTGTTTCTTATGAAAGTTTGGCGAGGGGGGACCATAGATTGAAGCTCAGTCGAACACTTTCCATGAAAATAACGATAAAGCAGAGACAAACTCGCAACATTCAACAATCAATCAGTATTGGTCATACAAAAATGTAGAAGGTGGGGAAGGTGGAGGGGGGGGAGTAATGACAATTTTTTTAAAACTTACTCAAATTTTATGGAAATAATTTGAGCTGCAGAACGTGTGTTAGTGAACTCGTTATGTAAATGTAGTCATGGATGCACGTTCGTTTGTCTAAACCACTATCTTTATTTTACCAGTCAAATAATCATCGATGCCTCCCTTCAGTCTCGAAAGACAAAGGACCCTCCCCCCCCCCTGTAAGGGCAGCTGCATGTGTAAATTGTGTGGTAACAATCTCCAACCACACTTTTCTTGAATAGTGGAACAGATAGCTGAAACAATCTTTGACTTGGTGCTTGTATTGCTAAATGATAGATTCTTATGGAATATTGAGATAACCTGCTCCACTATGAATTGGCACTGCTTGAGTCCAGTGGCAAAGAGAAATCCAGGACGACTGGAAACAATACCAAGATAAGTGGAGAACATATACAGCACTTGGAAGTCCCAAATGGTCACCCATCTGGTACTGGCTAAATAACTACTGCTAATTTCTTAGAACTGCACACTTTCTTAGAACTGCACGCCTGTGGAACTCTGTTCCGTCTGCCTGCTTCCCACCAGACTACAACTTGGATGTCTTCAAGTCCAATGTTAACAAATTCCTAATGAACCGCCCCCTTAAGTAAACACTTCATCAAATCTCCACACTAACGTAATGTACTTGCAATAACCCTTCTCCCTGAGTGGCTTCCGGGCCTTGATAAGTGGTGATCACTGTGTAAAAAAAAAAAATAAAATAAAATAAAAAAAATAATGACTGTAAAGTGATGGTGGCTATTTTACTTGTTACATAAATCTACTATTGGACGCACGTTCGTCTGTCCAAAGCACTCATCTTTATTTTACCAGCCAAATAACCACTAATTATCATGAGTTCAATCCTTGTCAAAAGTTTAGCCATGCTGATGATGGGTGATACCCAGAAACATGTGTCCATAGATAACTTTTATGCACAAAAAAATGTTCAATAAATATTATTAACTGGGCAGTGACGGTGGCTAAGTGTTTAAAAACATGAACCGACAACCTGGGCGTGTCAAGTTCGAATCCAATTTGTTCTACAGAAACATTTTCGTTTAGGAATGTTGGCAACCTTCACATGGTTTGTCTTGATGTCTTTTTAGAAAGAATTCTAACTTGAAAGATCTTTGAGAAATGAATGCCAACAATAATTATCTGCTTCATTCGAAATGAATGAATGAGAGATGCTTAACAATAACGACCAACAACTGTTTTATTTCTGCCGTGTTTAAAAGAATTACAACACACTGATATATGAAAATATAACATATCTTTGTTGTTGGTGACAATTATAAATAGTTGGTTCTTAGAAGGGAGATGCACACATGCAGATTAGACTAGTTGATTCTTCTTGGGGCCCAAATAGTCAACCAACAATAGTATCCTTTTCGGTTCTTATCATATAACCATTTGTGACCACTTGAAATGTACCTTCGGGACGGCATTGTCACTGTAGCCAGGCCTTCTAAGTGCGTTTTATTTGGCCATTGTCATTTCATTGCATTTGTCTGACTTTGGTGCGACCTGATTACACCTGTGTAACCTTTTTGCCAGAAAATGACATTTCAAATATCTTACTTTTAACTTTTTGACAATTCATCAAGTTTGTCGTTTCTTTCCATGTAGGTGCCTGGTGTCAGGTTCATAATTTTTATTCAAAGAGATCCACACGCAGGATTGATTTTTCTTGGGCCCAAATCGTCAACAACAACAATCTTTCAGTTAATATATAACCATTTGTGAACATCCCAAATGTCTCCTTGAAACGGCATTATAACTGTAGCTACATCACAACGGAGTTTTTTTTACCACTGTCATTTCACAGAATTGACCTGACTTTGATTACACCTGTGTAACCTTTTGCCGAAAATAACCTTTCAAAGATCATACTTTTAACTTTTTAACAATTGATCAAGTTTGTTGTTTCTTCCCATGTAGATGCCGGGTGTCAGGTTCATAATTTTATTCAAATGACCTTTTGGTACATTTGATAATTATTGTTTTTCTGAAGCTTTTGTTAAAGTGATTTTTTTAGTACACACAGCTGAGATATTTAACACACAAGTAAGAGAAAGCACTCAAAACTTATCACAAAGAAATTGAAGTTATTACAAAGGGAGATAACTTAAAATTGCTGGTGTCTTCTTGTGAAGGCTACAATTCCATAAAAACGAGTTAAACAAGTCATCATTGTAACAAGTCTTTCAGAAGATAACTATTATATCTCAATAAAAAGGCAAATAACATAACGCTGCTGTTGCATGACAGAAATTTATTATATAAAGATGAATTAGATAAGTATTATAAACAGATTTGTAATCTTTTTCTATTCAGGAAGAATTGAGGGTCAGTATTGAAAAAAAATTGGAAGCCTTACAAGAAAACAAAATGAAAGTCGAACAAGAAATGGATGACATAAACAGTATTGGAGAAAAGGTTTTTATTTCTTTGATTACACTTTTTTGTTTTAATATTTTCTTCGAAACAGGAGCAAGACTGATGAAAATTCCATCGTCAAGTAAAAAAAAAAAAAAAATTTTATTTTTATCTACTTTTATATCGGTTTTATTTAAATGTTCCTTACCCACTTCCCTCCCGGGATCCAGATGTTCCTTACCCACTTCCCCCCCCCCCGGGATCCAGATGTTCCTTACCCACTTCCCCCCCGGGATCCAGATGTTCCTTACCCACTTCCCCCCCCCCGGGATCCAGATGTTCCTTACCCACTTCCCCCCCCCCGGGATCCAGATGTTCCTTACCCACTTCCCCCCCCCGGGATCCAGATGTTCCTTACCCACTTCCCCCCCCCCCGGATCCAGATGTTCCTTACCCGTACCCCCCCCCCCGAGATCCAGTCGTTCTTCAGCCCGTTCTTCCACCCCTCCCATCTATTCTTTTGCACTTCCCCCAACCACATCCTCTATGACCCCCACCCTCATTTTTACTCCTTCACACTATTGCCTCCCCATATTCATCTGTTCTCTTTTGCTTTTTAACTTAAAATACAAGGTTGATGATTCTCTCAGATTGTTTAAAATGATATTAGCATTGGCTTTTTTTTCTACATCAAATAACTAACAAGAGTTCACATGCCACAAAAAAGTCAAACTTATGAAAAAAGAACCCTAATCTTTCATGTTGTCTTCATTCATCCTCATCTTCGTCACATTCTCTAATCATTTTGTATTTTATGCGATTTCAAGAATCTTTGGCTTTTTTTCATTCAGATTGGGAAATTATTTGATGAATCATGTGAAAACAGTCAGGCAAAACTCAAATTCAAGTCGTACGTTGAAGATCTGGAAATGGTCATTCGGTTGCTGATGAAATTGTCCGTGCTTTTAGCTCGGGCTGAAAACAGTGTCCAATGTTTACCAGCTGAGGCTGATACAAAAAAAAGGGTAAGCAAAAAAAAAAAAAAAAGGCCACAATCATTACTTAGAATTTTTTTTTTCCTTGATTAGTAATAAATTAGCGTCAGTTTAATTATAACAGAATTAATTCTTTCAAAAGGTTTTCTCTGTTGCGTATTAAAAAGAAAGGTCAGAGTTAATTTGGTTGTAATTAGAAAGAGTGATAAAGATGCTAAGAGAGATGTGGGGAGAGGGACAAAGATGCTGAGAGAGATAAAGGGAAATTGACAAAGGTGGTAAGAGAGATAAGAGACTGACAAAGATGCTGAGAGAGATAAAGGGAAATTGACAAAGGTGGTAAGAGAGATAAGAAACTGACAAAGATGCTGAGGGAGAAAGAGAAAGATACTAAGAGAGAGAGAGACCAATAAAGATGCAGGGAGACTGATATAGACTGACAGTTAAAGAAATACATAGTAAGATAGACTAACATACACAGAAACGCAAAGAGTTGGAAAAATTGAAACACATATTCACGTCATAGTTTGTGCTGATAGCATAATGAATAAAAAAAAGTTTAACACAACGGTTAGGTTTCAATTTCAGTTTAAATACTTGCCTGTCTGTAGTGTTTAATATATCCCATTTTTAGTTCTCACATAATTTCTTGTTTAAAATAAATTCTGTTATTTCATAATAGTCCCGTACTTGCATCCATTTCTGGTAACGAAACAAATATTATCCGCGATTTAACCAATATGTTCTATTATATAAAGGAAAGTCGTTTGTGTGTCTGCTAAAAAATTTGTCAGTTGCATCCGACCAGATCAAGACTGGTACCATCTGAAAGAGCAATCCCTCGGATGCATAACATGTGAAAATTAGAAAAAAGAAAGATTAATTCTGTGGTAGTTAACTGGACCACTTTTTAGAAGGGGAGTGGTCAGTTTTTGCAAGCGTAATTAACTGGGGTTTTTTTCCCCTTTACTCTTTCGCGTTTCAAATTTGAGCTCGGCTGCCGCTGCTCAATTTTTTTTATTTATTTATTTTTTTTTTTTTTCAGTTGCACGGGCACTCGTTGCTATTTTGCTCAAAAGAAAAGTTGTTTTGATTCATTGATTGGGAGGAGGATAAAGTGCTCAGTATCTGAAGAATAGCTTCTCTCCATATCCCTCCTGCGGAAATAGCTGGTAGGAAGGTCGTCACATACTTTTTGGGGGCGATTCCATTCTTTTATTTTTTATATTGTTGTGGGGGTATCGATGAAAGTGCTCAATATCCTTAGTATAGCAGCCATGTCAAAACTGAACTTCATGTCGGCCCGGGCAACGCCGGGTATCCATGCTAATTATGGATAATTCTAAAATCTATGCTAAATATAATGTATATTATTATATTATCAAATGAGAAATCAAAGTGATAATGTGTATGTGTGTGAGGACACTTCCCAGCCTTATATACTCAACGACTATTTGATCCACAGATTTGAAACTTAGTATTTAGGGTATTCAGACGTGTAGAAAACGTTTTAATCCATTTTCATCCGGAAAAAAGGGCTTTTTAAGGGGTCAAAATTGAAAAATCGGTACGTGGGAGTCATCAGTTTTTATCTGTTTGCTAACTGTTTCACGACTGCGCATGCGTGAATAGTTCACATTACAGATTACTTATGTTAAGAATAAGTAGGCTTGAAAACATCTTTTAAATATCGTGTCACTCTTTTATCGTACTTGACTCGCTGTCTTTAGGTTTTAGTTTCGATCCCATCTCGAGTATTTTTCTTTTATATATACTTTACAAGAAGTGAACCGTTTAGAAAAAATAATACTAGTTTGCACGTGTCTCAGTTTTTGTTTTTTGTTTTTTTCGTTTTTTTTTTTTCGTTTTTTTTTTTTTCGTTTTTTTTTTTTTCGTTTTTTTTTTTTTTTTTTCGTTTTTTTTTTTCGTTTTTTTTTTTTTTTCGTTTTTTATTTTTTTTATTTTTAAATGTCATATTTTTAAGGAATTAACGTTACGTTTAATACCTACAGTATTTCTGTTTATAATAAGATTTCTGTATTAAATAAAATGATATTTATGCCTATTTTATGATTAGGCAATGCCGGGCAGCCTGCTAATATATATATATATATATATATATACATATATATATATATGAGAGAGAGAGCGAGAATCCTGTTATAAACTCCTTTAAGAAATTAAACTTCCAATTTGTTATTGAATATTGTCTGGCTGTTTGCTATTCGTTCCTGATGACATGGTACTGAATTGCTCTCAATTCCTACGTTAATTGCTGGTGGCCTGGAGGTAGAATGGTTGCCTATAAAGTTATGGTTGGATTAAGCAAAAGATTTCGTTCAAAATTTTGTGCAAATTCTCAAGTCTGACAAAGATTCTCAAGTTTAAGTCTAAGTGAATCTCTTCTTGAAGAGTACAGTGCAAGCAATTCTTACAAATGAAAACAGTAGTCTGAATAATACCATTCTCAAAAATTAAGAGAAAAAAAAAAAAAGATGCATATGGAGACACATTAGCCGAGTGTTGTGCATAGCGAACATACGGACACAATGAAATACACTTTCAGTTTCTAGACATATACGATTATCGCTCCTGTTGTATGTTTCAGCCGATAGATGGTGATATCAATTTTCTCTCTTTCTCCTATCTTTTTCTTAAGTAGCACACAACTAGGACACGTCTGCCATGCACTCCAACTGTGCTTTACACACGCAACCAATTCTGTTATGAGACAAACTTTCATGTACTATCCAACCTTAACGAGATAAGCCCAAACATTGCAAATCATGAACAAACTCTATAATCATGAATTACCTCAGTAACAACTTTAAACAAATGCTTAATCTCAAATCACACGTGATCGGCAAATATCAACAACATGCATGTACGCACACGTCTTATGCATTTTTCACAAAAGCTATTGTTCATAAAAATATATGAATATTCTTTCTTAAATAAAGTAGGCGGTTGTGAGTGTGTGTGTGTATATATATATATATATATATATATAAAATTTTAGTCAATTTAAAAATTTATGCTGTGAAATGTTTGAATTTCAAATCAAAAGATTTTTATTATTCTATGTAAGACAAAGAATACATTTGAAATATAACTCCTTATCCTATAGGATTTCGATGTCTACCATCTCTTCAGAGGAGAAAATATTAGCAAATAATTATAATGGTTTATATCGTATTTGCTAAAGTCAGTGAGACATGGGAAATCACAATTAAAAGTTGTTTAAGTATTTAAATGTCAGAGTAAGGGAAGTTAATGAAAAGGATATAGAAATTAATATCCAAATTGCATGGTAAAATCTGAAGTGAATGTCTTTGATAGCAGTGTTGTAAAATGATCCAAACTGTATTTTGAGTAATCCATATCACAATGTAATGGTCCGAAGTAGGCATTTTCTTGGATCAATTTTCTATAATCACAGGTTTCCATACCAGTTGATTGTCAGATAATTTTCTTCTTCAGAATATATATATATATATATATATATATACTAGCAGAGAGACCCGATGTTGCCCGGGATTGAATGATGACTATCAAATATGTCACACTCCTATATTTTTATTGTCATCGAAATTTGTGAAATCGCCCAGGAAGAAGCTTCACATGCCTCCATGCAGTAACTTAGTCGAAAAAATGTTATTCTACATTGCACTGTAGAGAACCTACTGTTTCTTTTATAAAATTATTTTATATGAACTTCTTTCCAGTTAACGAAAAAAAAAAAAAAACATTAAGAAATTTATGTGCGGGGTTTGAACTTACAGACCATGCCATGCAAAAAAAAAGAAAACTTACCCACAATAGAATTTTCACAACTCGTTCTATCATTGTTGCTAAGCTACAACATGGAAAAAATGGCTTTACTGATGATAAATTAAAATAAGGTTTCGATTATCGGTAATTATTGGGAATATTCTGAAACCAAACTTAACTATGATCATTCTCAGACTTATACGATAAAGTTCTTTAAATTTTAAAGAAAATCTATTCAGCCATTTTGGAGTCTATAAGGAACAAACTCCCACACACACACAGACAATTGCATTTATATAATTGATTGTGTGTGTGTGCGTGTGTATATATATATATATATATATATATATATATATATTAGTGATGGGCCGATTCCAATATTTTTGCCGATTCTTTATAAATTTCTAAATATTTTACTATAAAATTGTTTTGTCCTGATTACTGTAATAAAACATCTTGATTGTGCGTGTATTTTCTCAAACGTAAAAACACACTTGTGAGGGGGGGGCGATCTAGAAATCTAGAAATTTTAGTCGTACTGGAAGTTTAAATCAATAAATACTTATTTTATTATTACTACCATTCAGCCATTTTGGAGTCTATAAGGAACGAACTCCCATACACACAGACAGGTGCATTTATATAATTGTGTGTATGTGTGTATATATATATTAGAGATGGGACGATTCCAATATTTTTGCCGATTCTTTATCAATTTCTAAATATTTTACTATAAAATTGTTATTTTGTCCTGATTACTGTAAGAAAACATCTTAATTGTGCATGTATTTTCTCAAACGTAAACGGGGTGATCTAGAAATTTTAGTCTTACTGGAAGTTCAAATCAATAAATATTTATCATTTTATTATTACTACAAGCAGTGGAAGATGTTTTTATAAAGATAACATCAAATAAAGTAAATAATTAAAGGAATCTGTTTTGGCATTGAAAAATAGGCTTAAATTTTCCGGATACCGATTCCAATATCCCCAAAAATTCCGATTTTTCAGATTCTGATTAATCGTCCCAACGCTAATATATATGTATATTCGGTATCTATTTTCATTAATTTATGTAGATGAACGTGCAAGCCTATCACAACCTGCATATTTATGTGCTACAAATAAACATGTAATGCATCAGATTAATTAATACTTTTTGTTTTTTATCCCAACAGAATCTTGCTGTCGAGAAGAGAAATCGTCTGAGCCGACAACACGAAGAGGCGAAGCAGCTGAAGTCGGACATTGACCGTCGACAGGAGCACATTACTAACCTCCTCAGTCAGCATCTGCTCGAAGACGGCCTAAAGGAATTCCACTACTACATCAGCATGAAACTGCGGCTCATTGTGGAGCTGCAGGAGTTGGAAGACAAAATCTACCAAGGGGAGGAGCAGTTAGTGGCCCTGAAGCGGAGTATCCCACTCACGCTGACATCGCTGGGGTCTTTCCGGACAGCCACAAACACATCAGCATCAACAGTGACAAACAGCAAATGACCCCCTCCTTTTCCCGCCATCCTTTAATTTTGCATTCATCCCTTCCTCTTCTCCATCTCTATCCCCCTCTCCCACAAATGTCCTTCTTTCGTCTGTCAAATTGTCGAAACTAGTCTTTATTGAGTTCTTTCTATGAATGACCAGTCGGGTTATAATTACTTTGCTGAAAGCTTTAATAGCATAAGGAATACTGTACTGGTTTGCAATCATAAAGAAAAAAATCCAATGCTTGTCCAAAATTCTCCTTACATTAAAAAAAAAAAAAAAAAAAATACAGAAAAAAATTTGATGTACATAGCTGTCAGAGAACAAGAATGTCATATTCCAAAATTGACGTAAATTGATTAAGTAGTTTTTTGATATTTTTTTTTTTTTTTTTTTTTTTTTTAATTAAGAAAATCAAATTTTCTGTAGCAAGGATAGAGTATCTTGTTCTGCTATCTTGAATAAACAAAGGGAGATAACTCAATTCGAACTACCAAGATTTATTTATAAGGTACAGTACAATTACAGAAACAGCATTATCCAAATTAAAACTTATATATTATATAAAAAAAAAAAAAAAAACAGAATATCCTATTAAAATTTTTTTTTAATCTATAAGAAACCCCTTATTCCTGAAAGGTAAAATTCATCACTGATTATCTTCCCCTTAAGATCCTCTCCAGAGATCAAAATCAGCCTCCTAATGGCTATGAGTTACCATTAATTGCTTTAAATAGTTTAATATATATATATATATATATAACTAAATGATTACGTGATTTTTAGAATATGATCATTTTGTTCCATTACTAGGTATGTACATCATGAAGATGTTTCTGTATCTTTTTTATTTTATATATATATATATATATATATATATAGGGGGAATTCTGGACCAGCACCAGAAATACTTTTATTCTTTGCTAAATCGTCCCATATGTCCGGTCAGTATTCCAATAATCATAAACTCTTGGAATCTGTATTTTCATAACAAACAAGTAATTCTGTTTTTAATTAGAATTTAAACAAATATTTACTTAACATAGGAGAGCGTTATGCGTGTCCGGCAAGCTGTGTTACTTTATATTAGGCCTACTCGGTGTTGCCCAGGAGAGTAAAAAATAGAATGCTTAAAGTGTGTACAACATCTTTATATTAAAACTCTTATCTCTCTACTTATCTCAATCATTCTCTTTTCTTATTCCTCGGTTTTCTAAATCCATTTCCCGAACCCTTCTTTCTTCTCAGCCCAGCCCTTTCCGCTCTCTTGTTCTAATCTATTGAAAATATAATGTAAGTCAATCACCTCTCCTTCATATAATAAAAAAAAAAAGTAGATAAGGCTGAAAAAAATGACCTCCACAGATGAAACTTAGCCCAGTTAAGTCTCAAATAATTTTTTTTCTATTTTAGATACTATTTTTCCAGGGCAACGCCAATTTAAAAAAAAATATATATACTTTTTGGGGTGGGTATTTGTTTTTTTTTTTTACTTTAGCCGGACATACAAACATACCAACACACACAGCTGCTCTTTATGGACTACAGCAGATTCCAACACTTGCTATGTTTAACGATTGACTGCTTAAGTGGGCCGATTTACATTACTTAATGATCATACGTTTTGTGGTCTTTGTAAATTTGAAACCTTAAATAAAGGACAAATAATTTATTTCTAAGAAAATGGGAATAGTTAAAAGAAGTTATTGTTTTTCTGATTTCCAAAAGTACCTAATTGTAAAAATTAGAAAAGACTCGAAAATTAAGTATACTAAAATAAGCTTTTTGTTTGAAAGTATTAAATACAATAATGGATCTTCAACTTTAAATTCCTTTTCAAATGCATTCTAGTAGTTGTAGTTCGGTGACCATCTTTTTATCTAAAGTAAGCGGTTTTTTATCCTTGTCCAGGATTCCCCTTATATTAAAGAAACAAAAATATTGAAAAATCTTTATAATGTATGTACGTGTGACAAAACGAAGATGTCATATTCCAAATATCACGTAAATTGATCTAATAGTTTTTTTTTTTTTTTTAAGAAAATCAAATTTTATTAGTATCGGAGGAATGGCTTTCTCGCTCACCAATTTTGGAAATAACTAAATAATCAAAAACTCGTGAGACTTGTTGTAATGCCTATGAATTCCCATTAATCACTTAAAAATCACGTAAATTGGTTAAGTAGTTATATTTTTATAAAGAAAATCCTTTTTAAATGATTAAGGGGAATCCGTAAGCATTACAACATCAATCTTGCAAGTTTTTAATTATATTGAGTTATCTCCCTTTGTTTTCTTAGATTGCTTTCAAAATGGCAGACAAGACAACCGTTATTCAGTTAATGGTAAAATTTGATTTTCTTATTTGAAAACAAAACTTCTCTATTAGTTTACGTGATTTTGGAATATGATATTTTCGTTTTGTTACCAACACGTATAGCATTCAGATTTTTGTTTGTTTTTTAATATGGAAGAATTCTAGACTAAGAAACAGTTTATTTGTTGGGTTTTTTTTTTTTTATATTTTATTTTAAAATATATTTTTGAAAGTTAACTATAATTACTGCATCATAGCTTAGTTATAAAATTATTAATTGAACCAAACTGTTATAAAAATTTTACCTATTGTCTGCCGATTTAAAATGGCACGTTTAGTTCTCAAGTCCGAAGCTCTCCCATCTGATAGATTTCATTCGGTTAGGTATTGCCCGTAATTCTGATCATATATATATATTTCTGTAGCTTGCCAATAAGTCAAGTAACGTTGCTTTAAACCATACAAAACACAATTTCATTCATCTGTTAATGTCTTAAACTGTGGTCGTTTTGGGGCCGGCTGTAGTCTTTGACATACACAAGCATAGCTGACATGTAATACTAATAAAATAAATAACATTATAATATCAGTTCTTTTCTACGCGCCCCCCCCCTCCAAGTTAAAAATACTCATTTGCTATTAAAATTTTTCAATATTCTAAGAGTGTATGATTATTCAACTACCCATTGGACTATTTTAAAAAAATAATTAAGTAAGGCTCTTTTTTTTTTTTTATTTCTTATGGTATAATTATAAAGAAGTATTAGATTTTCTCATCAAAATTGAAAACTGTGATCTGATTTGATCCGAGTTGATCAGTTGTTTATAAAATCAACTCCATCAAGAACCGTGCCCGTAATTTCTATAAAAAAAAATCACAACACCATTTTTTTTTTTTTTTTTTTAAATATAAAATAAAAATATTCTTCTTTTCATATTACAGAATTATTTGAAAAAAAAAAAAACAAACAAAAAACTGCTTTTCAAGATTCCGGTCTTCAGATTTGGTAAAAAAAAAAATAAATAAATATAATTGTCACGTTCATCCTTCCATAAGAAGTTAAAGAAGATAAATCTATAAAAGTGTACGCACATATAATTTAAATATTTCATACTACGCTCCTAAATGTTCTCGACTGAGCTCCAATTTATGGATCCCTCATGTGAAACATTCACAACAAGAACTCGTCTAGCTACAACCAATATCAATAAATTCCTTTTGTCCCTCTGTGTATTTAAAACTAAACGAAGCTTCCATGAGCATAGTTTTTCATAGAACTCCCTGTCTGTGGAACACAATACAACAGGACTGCTTCCCAGCTGACTGCAACAATCGTTTTCAAATCCGATGTAAACAAATTATTTTTGAGCTATCCTCTAAAATTAATCACATTCTAGTCAGTTATAACGATTATTACTAACCATTACAGTTGTCGCGCTGTCCACCTGACCTGACAATCTTAACGCGTATTCTCGAGTGGCCTTTGAGCCTTGATAAGTAATAACTCGTTAGTAAAAAATATTTAAAAGAAACATTTGATACTTGTGCAGTTTACGGACCATGCTAAAATAATATTTAGAAAGCCATTCTTAACATTCTTCGAAGCTGTTCTGTACTTTCACTTTTGATAAGATTTCGTAAAAATCGACTTAACTTGAACAGAATAAAATATCGCGGTTTATAAACTGCACAAACACTAAACATTAAAATATTTATTTGAAATTTTAAAATTAGATCAACGATACATTGTGAACTTCTTGGCCTCGTTTTGAAGAAGCTATTATGTTAGGGGTACAGTTTTATGTATAGCAAAAATGTATCGTTAATTAGATTATTTAAACACACGCGGGTAGGTGCATTTTTAAAATGGTGAATAAAAACGGGTTCATTTGAGTAAATTGTTTAAGACGTTCTATCAGGAAGTATTTATCAGCAAAGTAACGTTAGTATTTAAATGTAATTGAATGTGATAATCAAATTATATATTCAATCAAATCATTAAATCTTTGTTCTCCTTACATCACCTATGGCAGATTAGATTTATCTATAAATAAAACAGTATGTATGTTCGGCATAATCACGTTGACACACCGGTTCTCGTCAAATCACCGAAGTTAAGCAACGTTGAGCCTAGCCTAGCTAGTACGAGATGGGCGACCATTTGGGAATTCTAGGCGCTGTATGTGCTCTCCGCTTATCTCAGCATTTGTTCCCAGTCGTCCTAAACCTCCACTTGCCACTGATATTTAATGTTGACTCGGGAGAGGTGTGGTTGGTGATTGCGCAACTCTTGCCACAAAAATTTCACGTGCAAGCACCATTACAGTAGGTATCCATAGTCTGTCAAGACTGAAAGAAGTCATTTTTTATGTATGTATGTTTGTATGTGTAAATATTTAACGGATAAACTCTTAAACTACTTGTCATATGACACTGAAATTATAGGAAATAGTAATCATACACCAAGGATTATTTATAACGAATAAAATCTTTGTTTGGATGGATGAATAGCGCGTACAGAAATATGTCGGCAAATTGTAATGCAAAATGTTCATTTCAACTTGCTAACATATTTGTATTACTTTTGTGTATGTACAAATTCATTCATAGCTTAAAGTGGTTTAATTTTACATCTTTGTCTGTCGATAGCTCAAACAGTAGGGAACGTGGCTGGAAAGCTAAATGTTTCGATTCTAAACCAAGTCATTTTCCTTTTTAACTTTGAAATCAGTACTGTATATTAGGTACAATATAATATCCGATAGAGAATTGGCTCTGTAATAATAAATATGAAATCTGCATGAATTAAAATATATTTAAGGATATTTTAAGACTGCTAGTCTGAAATAATTCTATAAATATATTCTTAGTATTGCCCGAACTGAGGATTCAACCTTCAATCTCCTGAAGACTTGTAATATTTTCAATAACATTATTCTTTTTATATAATATATATATATATATATATATATATATATATATATATATATATATATATGATGAAAATAATGGAAATAGTATTCCGACAAAATGGAGAAATAAAAAGGAACAAACCGTATTATGTGTTCATCAACGTTTCGTCTTTATTTCGAGACTTCCTCTGGATGAATGAGATTAAGAAACGAAAAATACCAGTACAAAATATTTGAAAATGTTTCACGTGCACAGTGTGATGCAGTTCTATTTCAGAAAAACGGAAAAAGACGTTGGAAATTCAAAAAGGAGGGGGG
>NC_136508.1:66055474-66080474 GCF_053919585.1 Euprymna scolopes
AGGCAGATTGCCTTATGCAATTTGAGACATTATGCTTGAGTTATGTAGCACAATGGTTAGAGAGAGGGGGTGCTGTTGGTCTAATGGTTACCAGAGCAGATGATGGAATCTGTGCATGCAAGCTGGCATACTATTTACAATAAACACTCGTCCAGCTACAACCATTATCAACAGTTTTTCCTCCACTCTCTATCTGAGCCTAAATATACATGCAAATTCCATAAACAAAGTTTCCTTCTAAGAACCGCCCACCTGTGAAACTATGCCACTGGTCTACTTTTCAAGATGGTCATTTTCAAATCCAGTGTAAGTTCTTGAGCCATTCTCTTAAATAATCCAATTCTACCCATCACTACCGACCACCTTACACTCGTTAATCCTTATCCTCGAGTGGCCTTGGGGCCTCTATAAGTGGTGACTCCCTTGTTAAACAAAAAACTTACATGATTAACTAGGCGTACCCGTGACCCGTTGGGTCGTGACCACTGGTTTGTTTCACTTTTATTTCATTTAAAAATTTATAAACTGTGATATCTGTTAAAAAACTCTTCTTGTATGATTAAAAATAAGTTTTTTTGTTAGATTTTTCTAATGGATAACATTGGAGTAAAACCATCTAAGGAATATTTTAGCATGTATTTTGTGTGATTTAAAAAAACTGAATGGAAACAAATGTTTTACTCAGCTTCAGTTTAATAATAGATGAGTTTGAAACTTTGAGTAAAATATCACCATATCATCATTGTATACAATGAATGAACGATCATTGTGTAGTATCTGTTTTCATAATACACTTCATCTTTTCTGTCTTCGGTCAGTGAAGGAGAAATCCTTATAGACTGAGGTATTTTTTTATCCCAGTTTAGACTGCCCTTGTTTTGGAAAGCTGGATTTCCCAACATTAAAAATCTCCTTTATATCTAACTCTCTCTTCTCGTAGGGAGGCGAGTAGATAGTATCGCTCTTCTGATTTATTAGAAATAAATTTTAAAAAATAAAAATTGCGCAGGGGGGGGGGTCGGAAAAATTTGTGCCTATTTTCCGATGCCAAAAACGATTCTTTTAATTTGTTGGTACTAATGATGAAAATAAATATTGATTTTAAACTACCAATAAAATTAAAATCTGCAAAAATATTTGCCTATTTAGCATGCGTTTTTATGGTAATCAGAAAAAAAATAACAAATCTGTAGTTAAATATTTAAAGATTTGTAAAGAATCGAATCTGTAATTGTATCGGAATCGGAGGGGGGGGGAATATTGGAATCGTCCCATTGCTAGTAAATAGGGAGTCTTTAAAGGGTTAAACTGTTGTTAGAGAACCAAAGAAACACAATAGTTGAAATGGAAACCGTATATCAAAATTTGAACTTTTTTCTTTTTTTTCCCCCCCTTTTTTTGTGTAATTGAGATCCTTTATTATTTATTCATTATTGAAAAAAAAAAAATCCATTTCTCATTCAACTGATTAATCAGTTATAATTTCTTTGTTTTTCTATTGAAACTTTAAGCTAATAAAGTTTATTAAAAATTATAGCTCTGACGGTCATCCATAATTAGATTGGAACATCCAAAGATCCTCAGATATTTTTTTTACCAAAACCAACCCAAAACTTTATCTGTCATACTTGTACAAAAAAAAATAAATAAACATGAACAATTAAAGTAACTGTTTTCCAAAGTAAGAGTCTGTTTGTACATATGAGTGTTTGTCTTCTTCCTGTAATCTCGCCATTCTGATGAAATATTATAATTAAACAACGTTATTGTTTTTGTGTTTATCTTTGGTGGTTCTTTATCACCTTGCCATAACAACAACAAAAAAAAGGGGCATTTTTTTTTTTTTTTTCATTAAAGATTTCCACTCGAAACAGGTGGAGACAATTCAAGAAGTCAGTTTTTCAAAGAACTGCTCTGAAAATGTTAAATTTTCATGTAACTTTTTGGTAAAGGCAATAATACCAAATAAAATAACTATCTGAACATTTATTGAATTATTTTTAATTTTTTAGATTTTATAAAATAACAACCGATATTTATATAATAGATTACAATTTCGAAATGCCAACAAACATGTTTTGTATTTTTTTCTGAAATAATTAAAATGGTCATTATATGAAAATATGACTGTTTAAAAGTAAAACAAACTGTTTTTATTTTGTTTATTTTTTTACGGAATTTTGAACAGTCGTTACTTGAAAACTTTCAAATTTTCTTGAATTGTCTCCCCCTGTTCTGAGGGTAACTTTTCAGAAATAAAATGAAAAAGATTATCCTCAAAAATTAAAATGCACAAGTCATAAAGAGTTCTTATCCAGAATTTCCCCTACATTAAAAATGAAAATAAAGAAACATCATATTCCAAAAAAAATCACATCAATTGATCAAGTAGTTTTATTTTTAAATAAGAAAATCAAATTGTATGAGTAACCACAATCTTAAAAACACATAGGGAGATAACTCAATAATTCAAACTTATGAGATTTGTTGTAATGCTTAAAAATTATTTTCTTAATAAAAAAATTTATTTGATCAATATTCGTAAATTTTGGAATATGATATTTTACTTTCATCATAAATACGTACATCATATAAATTTTTCTTTATTTTTGTTTTTAATTATAGGGGGAATTCTAGGCAGAAACCGCCCCACCCCAATTTTAACACGAAATGATTCTTTGTTTGATATTTATTAATAAAACCATAACATAATATTAAACAAAAATAGCATAAAACCATTTTTTAAGCCAATACAGGATTTCTCTTGCTGATTGCCGCCATATCTGTCCATGAAAAATTTGGTAGCACAAATGATTCATTCACAATGTTCCATCTTTAGGGGCATAGAATTAAAAGGATAAAATCCGTAGAACACTGAAAGCATAAAAATAAATGTCTATTCTGCCATAGTTCAAAAGGCACGATGATACTTGTGCACGTGTACCATGCAATAAGTAAAGTTTTTAATATAATGAAAATTTGTTATTAAAATGCAGAGAATTTCACTGCGTTTGAAAATTGGGAAAAAAAATTGGGCCCTTAAAAAAAAAAAAAAATTGAACCCTTAAAAAATAAAACGGGATCCTTAAAAAGTCACCTTTATTGTAGCAATGTGAGTCTAAACAATCGCCATTTTTATTTTCTTGTATTTCAGAAATGTTGGATGTCGATGGCGGTCAGCACAAATTTATTTTTTATTTTATTTATTTATTTTTTTTTTATTACATTTTCACCCCAAACAAGGCGCATTGCCACTTTGGTGTAGGGGGCTACTATCAGGGGCAGCAACTACTGAGGCACTATGTTGGGATTTGGGCAGCAAGATGTCTGTTCACGTTACACTTGAACTTCTGCATGTCAGTCCAGTTAGGGAAGCAGGAACCTGGAATGGAATTCCAGAGTCTAGCGGTTCTGGGGAAGAAACTACTGGAGTAGAAAGATCTTTTACATCTTGACATCTCTACTGTGTGGGGGTGGGATTTAGCTGCCTGTCGGGTGTGTCCAGGGTGTCTACGTCGTGGGGGCACAAGTGTCTGCAGTTCGTCAGAGCATTCACCATTAAAATACTTGTAGAACAGGCAGAGGGAGCAACGTTTCGTCGATGGGATAGAGGCTGAAGCTTAGATGCCAGTTCAGGGCCTATCAGATTGGCGACTCTTTTTTGAACCTTGTCTAGGAGATCCCACACAATAGGAAGCATAGTAGACCAAACAAAACCTGACTTTAATGCGTAAGAAGTAATTTGACTGTATGCAACATTAGGTATATCAGAATTTGGGGCGAATTTTTGACACTCCTAACACGAAACTGCGAATAAAATATAAAAAAACTAGTAATTTCTCTTTTAAAAGTGGCTTGTTTATTTTCTTTATGGATTATACTTCCAAAATAAACTAAAGTTGTATAAAAAAAAAAGTAATAGAAATATTATTTATTAAAAAACAGTCATTAAATCAATTGAATTTTATGAGTTAAGTATTTTTCAATTTTTAAACTTTAAAAATCTGTCACAGTTTTTCTATTGATTTAATTTTTTTATATATATCACAAATTGAAGATAAAAGATCAATAAATAATATATTCAAATTTAAAACAAAAAAGTGTTTTTTAGAAATTTACCTGTAAAGTCCGAAGTTTAAAACTTTTTTTTTTTTTTTTTTTTTTTTTTTTTTTTAAACCACGTTTGTCCTTGCTCCTTTAATTGAAAAAAAAATTAGGGTTTGAATTACATTTTTCGAGTAGTTATAAGCTTGGAAAGACATGGGGTCGAATTATTAAATATATTTCACGCATTCATAAGGGCAATTTCTGATACACCTAATGCAACATGGCTGATATGAATACCATATGGATATGAAACCACATTAAGAGCAGACGTAAGATATTGACTCATGTTACCAGCCAGCAACATTCATCCTAGACGAATGGAATTAGATTTCCCTGAAGGAAGGAGTTTCATGAGAATATAAAGTTCACAAGCGATCCCCAGTCCCAAGTATATCTTGGTTAAGAGAGGTAACAACATTGAGTTTTTACAGTTCTTGCAAAGGTGTCGACGTCCTCCTACATACAGCGCCTAGTATTCCCAAATAGTCTTCCATCTGATACTCATCAGGCTCAACATTGCTTAACTTTGGTGATTATGTGATTATGCCGTATGTTGCCCACTTTTAAGTACAGAATACTCACAGCGTCTTAAATACTGAAACACGATGACTGGCGTGCAGCATCACTAAAATGCTGAATGTCTCATTATGAATCAGAAATGGATTACTGATACTGAAAACAAACACCTAGAGGCTGCGAAGATTATCTACATATTAATACCATAGTACCTTTTGACGTATGTATGTATTAGTGTTTGGACGATTAATCAGAAGAATCGGAAGATTTGAGGGAATCGGAAAAATTGATGCTTATTTTCCGATGCCCAAACAATTCTTTTAATTGCCCTTTTTTGTTTGTTTTTGTTTACCACTGCTGGTAATAATTATAAAATGATAAACATTTATTGATTTTAAATTATCAGTGAAGCTAAAATCGATAGATCACTATCGACGAGTGTATTTTGACGTTAGGAAAATATCTGCATATTTAACATACGTTTTTACGAAGATCAGTGGAAATAACAATCTTGTAGTTAAATAATTAGAGATTTATGAAGAATCGGAATCAGTAATTGTATCGGAATCGGGGAAAAGTGTTGGAATCGTCCCATCACTAGTATGTATAAATTATTCAATCGGAGGACCCTATTGATTAAAAAGGAGGATAGGTAATAACATACTAGGGACATTAAATTAGCATCCCTATTATACTAATTTAATGTTTATAGTATGTTATTATTAGAGCTATGACAACAGCATATTCTTTTCATTGTTTTGACTCTCGAGTATATATCCGACACAGTTAATCAACCGAGAACCACATCACTCTATATAAAAACAAATAAGATGTCAATGGATACACACTCGAGTCAAAACAATGAAAAGAATATGCTGTTGTCCTAGCTCTAGTTATCGCCTTCTATCCTCCTTTTTAATAAATAGGATCTCCCGATCACCAAAGATGCAATGTAAAACAAATAAAAATATTTAAAAAATAAAAAAAAAAATAAATAAAAAAAAGTCACTTTCGGGCCATATGTGAAACTAAAATATACTGTCTTGGTCTTCTGGCTAGGATCTAAGGGTAGTATCTGTTAAGTGGGTCAGTTGTTTTGACAAAATTCTTGTAAACTGGTACAACAGCAAAATTCATATAGTAATTTCAAAAGTAAAAAACAAAATATGATTTGGATGCCATCAGCTAGAATGAAAACTAAAAGATTTAATGCTCCAGGTGCTTGGTCCCTTAGCAACTATTTTTACCAGCTTAAAACCAAATCGAATTTGTTCCACATGTCTGAATCCCTTATATATTAAGTTTCAAGTCAGTAGACCAAAGATTGACAGTAGTTTGGTTCCTACCATCAGATGCATAAGAAATAAAAAAAAAAAGAGGACCAACTTTAACACACACATGTGTGTGTGGGTGTGTACATGCATATGTACAAGGGAACTGTAAGTTGACTTATGCCTGCCAAGTTCTAATTTCTTTTAATTTTTACCCATTAGCAGATATTTTTACCGCCTTAAAGACCCATTAAAAAATGGTCCACAAAAAATGCGGCCATTTGACCTGCCCCAAACCACTCTGCGACCTTGCACCTCTGAGGAGATGCATTTTGAAAACATGGATACAGATAGACATAGTGAGCTTTAGAAATGAGATTTGTGTGAATTGCGATTAAATGTGTTGACTAAATGTTCAGAGTATCAATACAGAACTCATGTTTAATTAAGGACACCGCTGCCTTCACTGTCACCTCTAGATAAACACAGAAATCCTCGTGATATCCTGCTAGGCAGCAAATCGCTAATAAGCATGGATCACTTCACATAGTCTTTATGTGTGCCTAAATCTAAGCATAGATTCCATGTACAGAACTTCTTTCTTAGAAGTGCACGACTGTGAAACTCTCTTCCGTTTGTCCGTTTTCCACCTGACTACAACTTCGATGTCTTCAAGTCCAACATAAACAAATTCCTGACAAACCCCTTAAGACACTTTATCAAATCTCCAATACTAACGATTACTACGATACTAATCCATTGATTACTGTACGCGCAATAACTCTTATCCCTGAGTGGCTTCTGGGCCTTGATAAGTGGTAACCTCCATGGTTAAAAAAAAAAAAAAAAAAAGCTACCTTGTATCCAATGCCATCATTGATGATGGAATCCGGTATCACATTAAACGCATAAGTGTTGATTTTGGTAAACTTCATTCCAGAGTCTTTGATGATAAAGATTTGAGGATTGATGTAACAGTGCGTAAGAAAATAGCAGCAGCAGCAAAGGATGGCTGACTTGCAAATAGATTAACAGCAGCAGCTGAAAAATGCAGATATGCAAATTAGGAAGTGTGCTCGAGAAGGAAAAAAAAGGAGAAAAATACACCATTACATATTACTTCTTACGCATTAAAGCCAGGTTTTCCTTGGTCTACTATGCTTCCTACTGTCTGGGATGCCCAGACGTTGCAAAAAATAAAATAATATATAGACGTTAACAATGGTGTAATTTGTACTAGAATCAGAGATTGTGACATAAAATTACTCCTAAGTTGAGAATGTCTCCCTCCCTCTCCCCATACTCTTCCATTATGTTGCCCTTATATTATTTCGTTGGCATGAGGTTGGAAAAAAAGTGTACACAGCGTGAGATGGACGATAGCAAGAAACTTAAAAAAAAAATATCGACCCGGATTTTTATTTTTTTCCAGTTTTATGCCTATGAATTATTAAAGTAAGTGCAACGCCACGTATTTATTTATTTTTTTATTTATTTATTTATTTTTTTTTTTTTTTTTTACGGTAATTACAAAAATAACTTTATAGTTAAATATTTAGAGATTTATAAAGAATTAGCCTTGATGCCTTGCGTTGTCCGGGTGTTTGGAGGTGTGTGTTGAGCAAAAAAAAAAAACTGATAGTAGGCTGGCAGGCTCGAACTCATATCACGAAGGAGGAAAAGAACGCGCAAAAAAAAAAAAAAAAAAAAAAAAACGTAACGTCTTTGCTGTTGCATCTATCGTCAAACCGCAAGTGGTGAAGATTAAAATTAAGGCTAGTCAATCGAAAAAAACTTTCAAAAAATATCGGCGAAAAAAGCGACCCCTCCTTTTAGAAAAGTGCCCAGTTGAGGGTTAAGGAATTAATGCTTTTGGTCAATTTTCGATATTTGTTGTCCGATCTTGTGAAAATGTGTCGCCTCTGTCGAAAGTTTTAGGCAGCCATACAAGCATACATACATTTAAACAGACGGGTGAGATTTATATTATAGATAAGAATCGGTAATTGTATCAGAATCGGGAATTTAGTAAAGAATCGGTAATTGTATTGGAATCGTCTCAGCACTAGTACGAAGTCATTGTCATTCCCACACCCTTATATGTATTGGAAACCTGGATGATATACTATTAGCAGCTTAAAGCAATAATAATTAAAAAAAAAAAAAAAACACTACATGAAAGACTGTTACAAACATTTTTTTTTTTTGTTTTGTTTTTTTAATTAATTGGGAAAATCGTCAAATCAGTGTAACACGGGGGAAGGGGTGCCTGCTTATATTGCGTGTCAATGTCTACTTTTAGGGCACGTCAATCCTTTTGAGGGGGTTATAAAAACGAAGCAGAACGTACCTTTTATATCCGCTTTGCATTTCTTGACCATGTCCTCGAGTGGTTTGTTTCCCGACATCGGCGCACCTGGAACAAAATCCCTCTCATGCATAAAAACAAACGCAAGTCTCATTTCTCTGGACAATTGGATCTTTATTTTGCTTCACAATCTTTATTTTGCTTCACGATCTGCTCATTCTTAGGAGGGTGGGAATTTTGCTATCAGTTTATCTGCCATCTCTCTCTCTCTCTCTCTCTCTCTCTTCGCCCCCATCTTTCACCTTCTCGGGATTGCGACAGACTATCTGCCTGCGATTAACTGTAGACTGTCGAACTGAAGACTGACTAGAAAACGCATGTGCGTCCCTATTTATTTTAAGGTGTATGTTTGGGGCGGTAAACCCCGTTAACCGGCTTGCACATAAAACGCATTGACCAAAACGTGCGCACTTGCTAGCATGCAGGTGCGCGCATTGTCAATGGAAGTCAGTGGGTTTGAAACCTGTCAGCTTCAAATCTTCGATCTCTTTGCATTTAATTTGACATAAGCAATTGGTTCAAAGCCAGTACCGCGTTAACCGTATTATTGACACACAACACCAACATCAATGTTCTGGAAGAGTCTGGTTGATCTAGTATAGAGGTTTTAATTGTTAAAAACTTCTTTGAGATGGGCTGGTCACATTGAAAGGATGAGCGACCAGTCCCATCTTAACATATTTTATTCTTAACTAAACGTGGGAGCTAGGAGGGTTGGAAGATAGAGGCATCTGTATAAGGATTGTTTGAAAGAGGATATGAAGAAGGCGAGTTCACTCAGGAGATTAGAGTCGGGGAATGGAATAAGGGTTGGTGTGAAAATGTTCAAAAGTGAACGATGTCATTACGTTGAAGAGCTCAGAGCAGCAAGAATAGTGCGCTGCGAAAATCAGCAACGCGCACAATCACCAAACGATAACGTAGATATTGAATTGCTACTCTTCTAAGCAAGATGTGACACAAGGTCGGAGATTGGGGATGTCAGGCTAGCGCTCCTTAAAGGGTGGGCACTCTGACCTAGCAAAAATTGCCTCGGCATTCCCTGGTAGTGGCACCTCATGCGACAAGCAATAAACTTGCCCCACCCGAAAGCTGAGTGGGACAAGGCCTGGAAGGGTAGATCTTCTAGGTAATATCCAGGCGGCGTACCTCAGTCTGACAGGTACTGGGTCAGTTCTTGTCCCCCTCACCTGCCGGGCTGATTGTTGACTGGCACTTTCTACTCGGGCCTCAAAGCAACCGAAGCAAACAAGGAGACCAACTCTGCAACATTCAAAAGATAACGTATGCACGAATTGTGATAGGATGTGTGGATCTCGTACTGGACCTTTTTTTTTTTTTTTTTTTTTTTTTTTTTACCCCAAACAAGGCATATTGTCACTCTGTTTTCTTTTATGAGAAACACACGAATGAGGCCCCTGGAAACCCGTACACTCAATTGTAGCATATATAAATTAGTAAGCTTCTTTTTCTTCTGTTCGCATGACATCTTTAGCATCCCTCCTCTAACCGCCTTTCACATATCCTAGTAATATATAGACGTTAACAATGGTGTAATTTGTACTAGAATCAGAGATTGTGACATAAACTGACTCCTAAGTTGAGAACATGTCCCCCTCCTACCTCTCCCCATACCCTTCCATTGTGTTGCCCTTATATTATTTCGCCGTTAATGAATGATTAAACTCTGACTTTCTTTTATACTTATCAAGTCGACCTTTTTCTGACCCGCTTAAAAAACATTTCAGCTCAAACCGCCCGCCTTTTTCCCATGACACTTCGCTCAACATCTGTTCTATTCATAGCAAATTAGCCGCGTTTCTACGCATTCTGCGTGCGCGTACGTCAGTACATCCGCATACGTATGTATCACGGCGTGTATCAGTCTGTGTGTCATGTGTGTATCCGTGTATGAGTTGGTCCTTGTCCTGAGATTAGGTCAGGCCGGATCAGGTTGTGACTTTCTTTATTATTATTTTTTTTATTTTTATTCTCACATTCCTGAAATGTTTCTTGCTGGTCTGTCACGACGCCATGACGTTCCAGGTTATCTAAGACCCCCTCCCTTCCCGTTATACTAGTTTTCATCCTGACTGCCCCTTTCCCTCTCCTCTCGTTGCACGCAAGGGGTGATAAACCAAAACATAGAATTGAGGACTGCAGACATTTGATTCTTTGATGCGAGGTGCCTGGAGCGCGTGAGAACATCGATGTGTTCCTTTCATTTACGTGCACAACTTAACAATAATGATTGACATTTTGCCTTTTAAACTTTAATTTAAACCACACGTTCTTTCCTAATCGACATTTGAAAGGTTTAAAAGTTTAATTGTTGAAAAAAATCTCACCAATTTCGCTTGGATTTCGACAACTCAATTAGGCCTTCAGTTGAAAGGAATGATTTTAATATCACACCGTGTGTGACGTGGTTCAAACAACTCGCATTTCAAAAAAAAAAAAAAAACGCGTATTTCGAAATTAATTCGAATACTTTAAAAGGCCTTCGGGCTGTCATGTTTTACTAATCAAATCTTTCGGTAATGCAGAAGATTAGGCGACACAAAGTCGGCAGCAGACAGTGCCAGATAAAAAGTATTTTATTTTTCTAATATATATATATATATATATATATATATATATATATATATAGTTGTATATTTTGCCAGAACGTCTGATTGAACACGACAGAGTTATTCTTTTTCCCCGATTTTTCTGGATATCTTTTCCATTCGCCGAGCGGTCTTTTTTATTTTAGCTGGCATGTTGTATAAAATGGCGCCCAAAAGTTATTGTTCAACCATATTCGTTTCAAGCGCTTTCTATCGGTGCATCTGATTATCATCAGGAACGATTGTTGTTGTTATCATTTTCTTTTCCTTGTGAGTCTTGGTGTATTCATCTATTTTTTTTTTTTTTTTTTTATGAAGGTGGGTGCAGGGTGATTAGGGGCGAATTGCTTTTATTTTTAAAAATTAAAAAAAACATTATACGTGCTTATATATATATATATATATATATATATATATATATATATATATATATATATAATAAAATAGTTTCCTTTTCAGATTAAATACGTTTTTAACTCTTTTTCAAAGTTTTTTTAAACATGTTTTATTAACTGTTTGCTCTTTTCATAAAGTAATGTATTTTTTTTTATAATACTAAGAACAAAACAATGAAACAACATTTTATTCATTATTTTATCCCAAAATAAAAAATAAAAAATTAAGTATAATAAAATTTTTTATCTGGCACTGTTTGCTACCAACTTCGAGTCTCCTATTTTACATCACCAATCTTTTTTGTTCTTTTTTTTTCTTTTGCGCTTATATATTATACACGAAAAATATTGAATTTCAACTGAAACAAATCATACTTACGTAATTGTTAGTTTTAAATAGTAACATATCCAAAAATTACGAAAAACAATGAGGTAGAAAGTTAATTATTCGTGAAAAAAAAATTGTGAAAGTGTAGCAGTCATAAAGACCTATTTTCTCTTGTGAATCAATGCTCCCCCCCCATCTAAGCTGTTCGGCCACATACTGGCCAATCAGTTAACAGGGCACATTGATTCATCGGTCCCCTAAAGAACTACTTTTTGGAACTACAGTTTTGACCTCCAACCAAGCAGGTCTTGGATATGACCTTAAAATATATCCGATTGTGAGGCCCCAGCTTGCGGGCTTTGGGGAGTGTGGAGCCACACATTAATTGTCATTGCTCCCAGGTCCACTCTGACCCGGAGTGGTAGTACCTGTTAGGGTCCCAACCATGGGTTAAATAGAAACCAACTTGAAAAAAATATTCTATATTTAATATTCTATTAAAAAAGTTTTCTTCAAAATCACTGGATTCTGCATTAAATAACCTGAAAAAGGTTGATATGCCGTAAAACAAAAACAACCAACCAAGCAACATCTCTCCTCCTCTGTTCACCGGACACCTCTACTTAGCATCGACGGTCTCCACCTGGAGACAACTGCTATCCACTGGGAATGACTCACGGAATATACCGACTGACTAACATAGACCCCAAAAAGAACTTTCTATTCCTTCTTCCTCTACCAAAGTCCTTCCTTCAACTTCCTGCTGTTATTGTTTTGTTGTTCATTTCATGCTGTGTTCTTCATTAGGGGTAAAACATTGCGGTAAATATGAAGAATTACTCCACCCTCGAAAATTCCTTTAAAATTACCACTCCTATAGGTTTTCGGGGTCGCTGAAAACGAAAATAACGTTTAAAATTACGGCAAACGAGTAGTTTCCAAGATATGAAGAAATGTTAGTTCTAAAAAAAAAAGGGGGATCACTTTTCTATAATAATATAAGGTAAAATGATCACCCATTTTGTGGCCACGATTTTTTTAAGGGGGGGGGGCTTTCTTTCCACCCTCGGAAAATCCTTTAAAATTACCACTAACGTTTAAAATTCCAAGAAACAAGTAGTTTCCAAGATATAAAGAAATGCACTCACTTTATGGTCACGGCTGCCGGTTTGTTTATCGTTCTTTTTTTTGGGGGGGGGCGGGGGGGATATTCAATTATAGAACTTGTATAGTTTTTTTTATAGGTGCTTATGCAGTTTAATTAACCGTTTTAACGTAAGTAACGTGCCGATATTAACCGAGCAGAAGAACTGTTTAATATTTAACAAAAATTCTGTTTACATTTGGTGGGAGGCGGTGGAGGGGCGGGGGTGTTTTGGCGGCTGCGGCCCACCAAATTTAAACAGGTAATTTTAAAGGATTTTCTGAGGGTGGAAAGAAAGTTCCCCCCCCCCAAGACAAAAATTTATAAAAATTATTTATTTTTATATAAAACACATTAAAACTGGAAAAAATTTAATTTTTATTATTTTTTCAACATTTTTATTAGACTAAATGTACAACAATCGAGGCCGCCATCTTGTTTTTAAACTTTGGCCATTGGAAAATTTTGACCATGGTTCCACGCAAGAGCGTAAAAAAAGGTCAAATTTAGCCTCAAAAAAGACCAATCTGGCAAACCTTAGAAAGGCCAACATTTCAAAACACGATGGCGGCCTCCATTGTTGTACATTTAGTCTAATAAAAAAATGTTGAAAAAATAATAAAAATTAAATTTTTTCGTTTTTTATTTCAGCCTCAGGGTCTACTAATGTGTTTTATATAAAAATAAATAATTTTTATAAATTTTTGTCTGCGAAATAATTTACGCCGCTGAAATACACATTTGCCTAATCATTTTTCTACCTTATCGTTTTCCGTAATTTTTGGATATGTTACTATTTGCGACATGACAATTACGTAGATACCATTTGTTTTTACTTGAACTTCAATATTTCTTCGTTATAGATGCACCGCCCCCACTGTCTGGCTCATCCCAATTAAATCCTTGTATATATGTATATTTATAAACAACAAAGTTTCACATCAGTTTGAGACGGTTCTTAATGTGAATGCGGTATTGTGGTAACTTATATGATTCTAGACACAAGTAGAATAGATAGTTCTTAGTATTGGCAACCAAAGGATTACCAGCGATACTCGTTACCTCATCTCAACACCGTTTAATGACTTTGTGTCTACTTTGTTGTTAATGTTAATTTAGGTAACTATGCAAATAAATATTTAAAAGCGTTAAAAGTGTAATATCTGTTCTTTCCTCAGTCAGAGGAAGAAAAATCCTTTCCGATTTTTATTTTTTGTGTCCGTCTAGGCTGCCTGTTTTGGGGAGATGAATATCCCGCACGTTATAAAACGACTTTGTGTTTGACGATGCCCTCGTGAAGGAGTTGGTAAACAGGGGCATTTCATTTCTGTGTCCCTATTTACAATGCCTCCCCACCGGACAGAGTTAGACACCAGGGTCGTTTTTTAACGTGGAGAAAAAGTACAGAAATAAAAATTGTCTCAGTCGTGAAAAGAGGAAAACAGGAATTTCCGTTTTCCCTCGGGGCCTGAAAGCCACCAGAGTCTAGGTCAGGATTGAGATGAACTGTTCACAGTTTTATGAGGTACTAGCCTGGGTGTTTGTAGGTGTGTGTTGAGCAAAAAAAAAAAAAGGTTGTAGTAGAAAGGCAGGCTCGAACCCGTGACACGAAGGCGGGAAAGAAAGTGAAGATGTGTGTAAGGGTGTTGGTTGAAAAAAAAATTACACCGCAAAAATGTACAGAAAGTGAAAAAAAAAAAAACTCATGACGCGTTAGCTATTGCGCCCATCGCTAAACCGGAAGTGACGTAGGTTTAAATTAAGGCTAGACAATCGAAAAGAGGCGATGACTTTCGAAAATATTTGCGAAAAAAGCGACCCCTCCCTGTAGAAAAGTGCCCAGTTCAGGGTGAAGGAATTAATATTTTTGGCCAATTTTTCGATATTTAACGTCCGAAGTTTCGAGCTTCAAAATAATAACGATCTTGTGAAAATCCGTCACCTCTGTTGAAAGTTTTAGGTAGACATACAAACATACATACATTTAAACAGACAGATGAGATTTATATTACGTAAAATGGCTTTCGTCCTGTGAAGTTCTAAGAGGCCTACCCTCTCACGTTCTGCCTTCTTCACTTTTTTAGAAGAGCTTAGTTTATTGCTAATCACTTGACGGGACTGTTCAAGCATTTTTTGCAAGCCAGAGTCTTTTCCTTTAAGACGTTTGTTTTTCAAAGCCCATTTTATCTAACCTTATATCATATTTTCCCACAGAGAGAGAGAGAAAGATCGGGAAAGTTTATCATCCATTTAGTGTAAAACTGCCTAGTTATGATAATGAACAGATTGTTTGCTAATAAGTTGGGAGACCAGGGTTCAATCCTTGGTTGAGTCATGCAAAAAACTCCAAAATGGTATTTGATACCCCGTTTTTAAGCATACTGCATTATAAGAGGTGAGATCAAGGGTAAGTGGAGGAATTCTGGAAATGTAATTGTAACATAGCCGTTAAGATGTAAATTGATAAACATACAAACCAAATAAATTAAATAAAATGATAAAATCTGTGTCGGCATTTTTTTTTTTTTTTCAACAAAAGTTTTTTATTGCCGTAACTTTCCCGTGGTCCTGGATATGACCTAAAACTATATCCGATGGTGAGGCCCAACCTTTCGGGCCTTGGGGAGTGTGGAGCCACCCTTTAATTGCCATTGCTCCCAGGTCCACTCTGACCCGGAGTGGTAGTACCTGTTAGGGTCCTAACTATGGGTTAAATAGAATCTGACTTTAAAAAAAAAAAATATATATATATATATATATATATACTCCATTAAAATCGTTCCTCAAAATAACTAGATTCGGCATTAAATAATCTGAAAAAGGTTGACATGCCGTAAAACAACCAACCAACCAACTTTCCCGTCTCGACACCACTTAAAAGTTTCATGCCATCGTCCATCTCGCCTGGTGTACACTTTAATTCTTCCTCTGACCCCATGCAGGTCACAGCCGGACCATTCTCGTTCTCGACTTTACACGTCCATTTTTTTCAACATCCACTTTGCTTCTGCCCCAAACATGTGATGTATTTTTCTCTCCTTTTCTTCCTTCTGCTCGCGCACACTTCCTAATTAGCATATCGCTTTTTTCAGCTACCGCTGCTGCTAATCTCTTTGCAAGCCAGCCATCCTTTGCTGCTGATGATGATACCTTTCTACGTGCTCATATGCACTATGTTAAAGAATGGCGTCGTCCCTTACACTTTGGTGTAGCAACTAATGAAAGGGGAGCCTTAAGGTCGCCCTCGGTTATAGTTGGCCATTTATCTTTTTAGTATCCGCAATACAACACATGCAGCATGTTGTATCGGGTTACTGGAAAGCAATTTAATGTCATCCACTTCAAAAACTATTATCAGAAAGACATATGATGACATTTTAAAACTTCAGAACATATCTATCTACATACCTGTAAAGTTGAGTTTTTATCTCGCCCTGACATTGACATTTTTAATACCTGTGGATGACATTAAAAGGCTTTTAATACTTGTGGATGATATTAAATTGTTTTTCAGTATATTTCTATTTAAAAAAAAATGTTGTTTAATTCTCTCCCACTGCAAGAACTTAGACACCAGGGTCGGAAAGTGGGATTAAAAAGTCAATGCCCGCCGAGGAGGGGCACTCTGACCTGAAAAAAGTGCCTGGTCAGCCCCTCGGTAAGAGCGCCTCAGGCGATGGGCAAGAAATTAACCCCTGCTTAAAGAACCTCCTAGATCTGCACAGAACTAAACTCTCGACGCAAAATCAACAGGAACCGCATCATTACAGGAATTATCTAATCTCTACTGATTTTGAGGGCCGAAGATAAAAATTATTGTAACAGACTTTTTTATATACTCAGTCATGAACATGCGAGCGACTATATGAAGGTTAACTAATTTGCATATTCCTTTAAAAAACGAGCTTTAATTACTTATTCATTTTTCATGGTTTCTTATCAGATGATTCGTTTCATTTCACTATTACGCTGAATTCTATTTATGCATAGTTTCTACATTCTGCATAATTACGTAGAATTTAGGATGAAAAAGTTTTAGGACACGGAAATATTTATATATAAGTGACCTTATCGGTGTGTGTGTGTGTGTGTGTGTGTGTGTGTGTGTGTGTGTGTGTGTGTGTGTGAGAAGACTCTACCAAACTCCTCTCTGAATATTTGATATGCAGAGTTGAAATTTGATTTATAGAGTACAGAACTCCCTCCGTCCATACATGGATGCACGCTTCTACTACTAACTTCTAAGAGTCAAATAATCCATTATAGCAACGAACCATAACTTCAAACACATTCTCTCTTTCAACAGGCCTGTATAATCACCAACGTTTCTACACATAAACTCTTTTAACGACTAACCCGTTTCTTTATTCCTATTAACGAAGATAACCAATAATGTTGTTTATTAAATGTTAGAATGAGATTTCATGTCTTTTTTATATTATAGATTTTGCCGACTCTCAACATGATGGCAAACATGCAACGTTACTCGACACATTTATTCTTTAGATATAACTAGCCTGGGTTCCTGGCGTTGCTCGGGTGTTTGGAGGTGTGTGTTGAGCAAAAAAAAAAAAGTAGTGGTAGTAGGCAAACAGGCTCGAACCCATACCGCGAAGGAAGAAAGGAGCGTGAAAAAATGTGACGTCGTTGCCGTTGCGTCCATCGTCAAACTTTAAGTGGCGAAGGCTTAAATTAAGGCTAGTCAATCGAAAAGAGGGGATGACTTTCGAAAATATCCGCGAAAAAGCGACCCCTCCTTGTAGAAAAGTGCCCAGTTGAGGGCGAAGAAATTAATATTTTTAGCAATTTTTTCGATGTTTGTCGTCCGAAGGGTCGAGCTTCAAAACGATACCGATCTCGTGAACATCCGTCGCCTCTGTTGAAAGTTTTAGTCAGATATACATACATACATACATACATACATACATTTAAACAGACTGGTGAGATTTATATTATAGATTATATTCATTTCTTTTGGGGAAATCCATTATTCCTGAAATGGGTATATCAACTTACTTCATAAACAACTTTCTTTACAATTCGGGTTTGTTTTACTATACGAAAAATTTGTCAAAAAAAAAAAACAACTATATACCAAATAAATGTTATCAAAGACAAGATAAGTTACTTTTCTACCTAACTGGATAAGTTTTTAGTGTTTTTATTTAATATAAAATGTTTATTCGGTTCGAAAACATACAGTGTTTATCAGTATATGTGAAAAACACAAATGGCGGCGTGCTCGCTGTTGAATACGTTAAGTTTGGGAAAGTGAGTTCAAACTAAAAAACTATACAAAATACTGTTAGACACCCACTCAATATATGTTACCGTGACATACGCATATATTAACAGTATTTTGTATAATTTTTTAGTTTGCCAAACTTAACGTATTCAACAGCGAGCTAACCGCCATTTGTCTTTTTCGAATCGAATAAACATTTTACATTAAATAAAAACACTAAAAAAAACTTATCCAGTTAGGTAGAAAAGTATCTTATCTTGCCTTTTTTAACATTTATTTGGTATATATCTGTTTGTTTGTTTTTGACAACTTTTCCGTATCTGTGTATATGTACAACCCCTAAAATTCTATCGAGGCCAAAACACAATAATCTGAAAGTAATTTAATGCTTGAATAATGTGAAATACACTTCGAATTACATTTTAATTGGGTCAATTACTTTTAATTGTGTTAATTACTTTTAATTGGGTCAGTTACTTTTAATTCGGTCAATTACTTTCACAAGCACACTTCAACGAAAAAAAAAAAGCAAAACAAAAAACAATTTTAAATTCCAAAACAGCGAAAAGGAAATTTATATTTTCTCTCTTGTTGCTTCATGCGTCATAATGGCATGTCAGCACACACATACACACACGCTATCAGTATTATATTAATAGATAATAAAAAGTAGGTGAATTCCAAAGAACTAATGTCTTGGAGCGTCCGACGAATGAGACAAGTAGTTTGTTCATTGAGTCTTGAATGCTTAAAATAGAAACTTGTTTCTCTGACACTCTTTATTTGTGACACAAGGAATCTGATAAGATGGTCCGCGTCAAAGACACAGCCAAAGAATCAAGATTGAAAAAAAAATAACAAAAATAATTTTTTGCATCGTTTTAGTATCTGAACAATGGGTTTTTATTTCTGTTTTTTTTTTTTTTCTGTTTTCCACCATAACATTTTGTTAAAAAATAGCTAAAATAATTTTAATTTGTATCGTTTTAGAATCTTAACAATATTTTTTATTTCTGTTTTATTTCTGTTTTTTATTTCTATTTTTCATCATAATATCTTCTTAAAAAATAACTAGAATAATTTTAATTCGTATCGTTTTAGAATTTGAACAATAAGTTGTTTTTTTTTATTTCTGTTTTATTTGTTTTTTATTTCTATTTTCCACCATGACATCTTGTTAAAAAATAAATAGAATAATTTTAATTCGTATCGTTTTAGAATCTGAATAATGATTTTTTTATTTGTTTTATTTCTGTTTTATTTCTGTTTTTTTTTAAATTTTTTTTTTGTTTTTCCACCATAACATTTTGTTAAAAAATAGCTAGAATAATTTTCATTCCTATCGTTTTAGAATCTGAACAATATTTTTTTCTGTTTTATTTCTGTTTTTATTTCTATTTTCCACCATAATATCTTGTTAAAAATAACTAGAATAATTTTAATTCGTATCGTTTTAGAATTTGAACAATATTTTTTTATTTCTATTTTATTTGTTTTTTATTTCTATTTTCCACCATGACATCTTGTTAAAAAAATAACTAGAATAATTTTAATTCATATCGTTTTAGAATTTGAATAATGCTTTTTTTGATTTGTTTTATTTCTGTTTTTATTTCTATTTTCCACCATAACATCTTATTAAAAAATAGCTAAAATAATTTTCATTCATATCGTTTAAGAATCTGGATACTAAGTTTTATTTCTGTTTTTATTTCCGTTTGCCACCATGACATCTTAATAAAAAAAATCCTTTATACATGCGAAAACAAAGTATTGTTGCTACGAGTAAAATGTAACAACATTAGAGGGAAAATTATAAGCACGGTCAAAACGAAAGGAGGGAGTAAGCATTTTTTGGCGGAGTCTCTCTTTAAAGTTCTACCAAAAATCAAGTAATTATCCAATCAATAGGAAATTTTCACCGATTATTAAGTGAAGAATGAACTTTATAATGATTTAGTTTTTTTTTAAATATATATATATATATATATATATATATTTGCCTACAACACCTTTTATTTGGGGGCACAGATATGCTTAAAATAATCAGCCGAAACTGAACAAAATATATTGTATTGTGGGGAGGGTGAAGATTGTTGATAAAACAAACAAACAAAAACTGCGTACGTATCAGATTTTTAGGTTAAAACCCGAATTTTGAATGTGTTTTATTTATCATCTTTTGTGTTTTAAAGTATGAAATTCGTTGAATATGTCAATAATAGAAAAATTATTATACAACGTTACGTTGTTTGAAAATTTTTTTATTGGAGATACAAAAATAGGTAAATATATAAATCTTTAAAAAAAACTTTGCAAGGATTAGATATAGGTAAATATTTTCGTTTGTTTGTTTTCCTTATAAGAGAAATGGTTTCCATAATGTTTTATTGTTAAAGTGTTTTTTATTCAATAAGTCTGAAGAAAGGCTGTTCTTGTGAAAATTTTCAAACGACATAATGTTTAAATTTGTCCGAATAGTCTTGAAACAATTGTAACTAACGATGAAATACACTATTTGTTGCGATCAATCCATTCTTTGATGTCTTGGTTTTTGTTAAAACAGTATATGATAAATTTGTAGCTTATAGTTTAAGTAATCTCTTTTTGCCTTAAAACCTATTGGTATATAAACGATTACTGAATTTTCAATTATATAAACCCAGTAAAATTCGGAATACTATAAATAAGGCTAATATATATATAAACAAGTGCTCGACTGAGCTTCAATCTATGCCCCCCTCGCCAAACTTTCACAAGAAACACTCGTCTAGCTGAAAACACTATCAATAATTTCCCCCACTCTTTATCTGTGCCTAAACCTAAACGTAGATTCCATGAACAAAGCTTCTTTCTTAGAACTGTACGCCCGTGGAATTGTCTTCCGTTTTCCTGCTTTCCAGCTGACTACAATATGGTTGTCTTCAAGTCCAACGTAAAAAAGTTCTTGATGAGCCGTTCCACTTAAGTAAACAAATTTACCGAATTTCCGTTACTAACGATTACTATATTGTCCAATTGACTACTGTACACTCTTAACCCCTATCCTCGAGTGATCTCTGGTCCTTGATAAGTGGCTATGCCTATATATATATATATATATATATATATATATATATATATATAAAGTAGTAAAGACGATGCATTACTTTATTATGAAAATTTTAAATTATAAATGCAAAATCAATAAGAATTAAAAATAAAAAAGTTAGCATGTGATTCTGGTTCAGAATATGCGGGATATCTTCTCGTAGTCTCGGGCAACGCCGGGGATACCTTCCAGTATACAACAACTGCGCAATAGACATAGCGTAGTTTTGTGTGTGTGCATGCATGTGTGTGTGTGAGAGAGAGAGTGCGCTTGTAAAATAGCGACGTCTTGCTCAGCGCTTTTGTCTGTTGTTAATCGTCGGTGGGGGAGGTGGGAGAGGGTTGCTATTTGCCTTGTTGCCACACAATGAAGAAACTTAGCCTGAAACACAAAAGCAACAAGGAAGCCATTGATGATATTCGTAGACATCAGTCGCAGAGATGGACATTAACCAATATAGTTTATTCTTTCCACTCAGATAAGAAGACATATTTTGACACAGTTTATTTATAAAGCTGTTATTTATTACAGGCAATTACTAAGTTTAGCGTCGTAACCCCATCCCCACACCACTCCACCCCAACCCCGTTACAAAACGTACAGACAGGGAACCTGAAGATGGCAGTAATTCCAATGGTCCTTCGCTATCTGTAAAACGAGGCGAAGCCGATTTTGGATCTTGACCACGATCCTGGACATTAATCGATCGCCATCTCCACATTTCGAAATAGTGCTGAAATTCGGGTTTCGAGTCAGATTTCGGATTTGGGGTTCGTTGCATCCATCTGTTGTGAAATATGTACAAACACTGATCTATTGACTTTTGTTTTGTGCAAACTGTAGGTGCCCCCCCCCACTTGCTATACTCTATTTTTGATAATACTCCCATTTTGCGGAGTTAGTTCAATTCCTCATCAATTTGATTTAACAGTATGGATGGAACGTTTCTCTTCTTTTTCAAAATTGATTGAATATTTGGTTTTAATTCAAACTTGGCAATCATTGTTTTTACATCTTCCAAGTTCTCCAGAATAAAAAATCGTCTGAAAAACATTCTTTTAATTATTTCTCCAGATTCTCTGCTACGGCGTTTCACTATTTTAAATACCGGTGAGTTTATAGACATATTTCACATTGAAATTTCTCCATCTAATCTGTGCTTAAGAGGTAGTTAGAGTTGTTTATAACAAATATTGATGCTTATGCATTTATGTTACTGTGCTTTTTTTTACATAGGAGTCATAACTTATCAAGGCACGGAGGCCACTCGAGGATAAGGGTTAATGAGTGTACAGTAGTCAATGAGACAATATCGTAGTAATCGTTAGTAGTGGAAATTTGGTAAATTGGATTACTTAAGGGGACGGCTCATCAAGAATTTGTTTACGTTGGACTTGAAGACAACCATATTCTAGTCAGTTGCAAAGCAGGAAAATGGAACAGAGTTCCACAGGCGTGCAGTTCTAAGAAAGAAGATTAGTTTATGGAATCTACGTTTAGGTTTAGACACAGAAAAAGAGTGTGGGAAATTATTGATAGTCGTTTCAACTAGACGAGTGGTTTTCATGAAAGTCAGGACAGTGGGGACCATAGATTGGAACTCAGACGAGCACTTGCCATGAAAATAACAATAAAGCAGAGACAGGCTCGCAACATTTCTTCCGTAGGAAAGAGGTTGCAGGAAAGAGAAAATGGCATCCTTCACTAGGATACAAAGTCTATTTTGAACTCTGTCAAGGCAGGATAAGCTGCTTCTAGGAGCTCCTGCATAGATGTGGCAACAGCACTCCATCCTTAGATGTACCTGGCTCTTATATAGGTAGAGAATTGCACCAGCAGTGAGATATCTACTGGAGCGGTAGAAGAATCCCATCATTATTCCAGCGACTTTGGCAACAGATTTGATGTACATGTTCCATTTCAGATAAAGAGTAAAGGTCAGACCAAGAAGCTTGTCAAAACATGGGGCCTCTCCAAGACGAGAGCCATTCATTTCAATTGATGCCATTTTTTAAATAGTATTTTCAAGTTAAATTGAAGTTTTACAATATTTTTTTTATTAAATTGTTAGGTGAAAGAATAGTTACAAAACACCCTCCACTCCCCATGTTAAGAATAGCTTTCGAAATAATAACGTTTTCTTTCTGCACGGTAACATAAGTGCATAAGTACCCGAATATTTTCAATTTTAAAATTTTCCTTTGAATGTAAAGTCAGCTATCAGTTTTCCTGTAATTTTGGGTTTTAACGTTTGAATATATCATCGTTGAAACAACATACGAACGTTCTTTCTGTGACAACATGTCACAAGAAATGGTGAAAAAAAAATGAACAAAAAAAAAAGAACCAAGCGAATTCTATCCTTGAAGAAGGTGTTATATCACCGACATTTTTATTATCTCTACAATTATATAATTGTCTCTGTCTGTGTGAGTTCTTTTTCTGATAAACTCCGAAACGGCTGAACAAATTTTCTTTAAAATTTACAAGAGTTTAGTGTATAAGTCTAGGAGTGATCTTAGTTAAGTTTTGTCTCAGAATACCCCCCCCCCGATAATTACCCATAATCGAAACCGTTATTTTAATTTATCTTAACATCCGGTTGGTTGGTTGTTTTTGTTTTACGGCATATCAACCTTTTTCAGGTTATTTAATGCCAAATCTAGTTATTTTGAGGAACGATTTTTAATGGAGTATATATTTTTTTTTTAAGTCGGATTCTATTTAACCCATAGTTGGGACCCTAACAGGTACTACTACTCCGGGTCAGAGTGGACCTGGGAGCAATGGCAATTAAAAGGTGGCTCCACACTCCCCAAGGCCCGCAAGGTGGGGCCTCATCATCGTATATAGTTTTAGGTCATATCCAGGACCCTTAACATCCGGGCGAGTACAGGTTCATAATTGGCCAGCGGTGAACATTTATTACAGTACCAGATCTGCACTCAATGATACACGGATGAACCTTTCTCTGTCTTACACAAAGCACACTCGAAAATTCACTTAAAAATTCTCCAGGTGGTGTCTATTAATTTGCGCCAACCGTCTTTTTTTTTTACATGGAGGTTACCACCCGGAAACCACTCAGGAATAAGGGTTATTGCGTGTACAGTAATCAATGGGATAATATCATAGTAATCATTAGTATTGGAGATTTGATAAAGTGTCTTACTTAAGGGGGCGATTCATCAGGAATTTGTTTATGTTGGACTTTAAGACATCCAAGTTGTAGTCAGGTGGGAAACAGGCAAACGCAAGAGAGTTCCACAGTCGTGCACTTCTAAGAAAGAAGCTCTGCTCATGGAATCTATGTTTGGATTTAGGCACAGATAAAGAATGGGGAAAATTAATGACAGTAGTTTCAGCTAGACAGGTGTTTTACGTGAAAGATTGGCGAGGGAGGACCAGAGATTGGAGCTCGGACGAGCACTTGCCATGGAAATAACGATAAAACAAAGACAGGCTCGCAACATCTCTTCTGTGGGAGAGATGTTGCAGGGAAGAGAAAAGGGCATCACCCACTAAGCCACGAAGTCTATTTTGTACTCTGTCAAGGCAGGATAGGCTCCTGCCCAGATGTGGCAGCAGTACTCCATCCTTGGACGTACTTGGCTTTTATACAGATAGAGAATTGCATCAATAGTGAGATATCTTCTGAAGCGGTAGAAGGATCCCACCATTTTCCCAGCAACCTTGGCAACAGACTTGATGTACGTGTTCCATTTCAGATCAGGGGTAAAGGTCAACCCAGAAGCTTGTCAAAACATGGAGCCTCCCCAAGACGAGAGCCGTCCATTTCAATTGATGCCAGATAGGGATCAGAGCGTTGATGATGTAAAGATAGGAGCTTGGTTTTAGATGCATTAAAAGTAACCAGCCACCTCTTCCCCCACTGTGTAAACAGAAAGAGCATACCTATAATTTGG
>NC_136508.1:66092974-66152974 GCF_053919585.1 Euprymna scolopes
TTGGTAACATTCATTTGTTAGATATCTTTTTCTGTTTTGTTGGTTATTAAAAACACGCTCAAAACTCATTTTCTATATATAGACAACTGAAACACTTTTTTTCTTCTTTTTAAATTTTGAATGACGTTAATTAATATCTTGCTTCTTCATTCTGAATCAACAACCACGCAGTTGTTTCAGTTAATTTGACGAAAGTGCGAGCGAAGGTGATTGAGTACATATTTGCTCTGAAAGAATTGTTAAGTTTCCTGATGGAGGAAACGTCACCAAGCTCCCCTCCCCCTCCATCCATTCCTTAAGGTCGTTTTTCGAGATCACTTCCTTTTTCCTCCTTCGCATATTTTGAAAACAATCGTAATATTTGGTGCATCATGCCAAAGAGGATGTTAGGTGCAGGAGAAAGTCATTTCGACACGACAACACGACAACACGACATACTAAACTAGTTATTCTGTGGTGTGGTCTCTGGCTTTGGTAGAGGCCATCTTTGGGCGACAATAGCGTCTTAGACGTTGTGCCAAGAACCATGCCAACATTTAATATGAACCGTGTTTAAAAGTTATGAACGGATATTACTTGTTTATTGTTATATAAACATGTTTACATCCCGCTGCTACAAACATCCATGATTATTCATTGAATATTTGAATAGTCAAGTCGCTGCCTGATGATATCTGTTGTTTGATTGAAACAAATGGCTGTTTGTAGCAGCGGGATGTAAACATGTTTATATAACAATAAACAAGTATTATCAGCTCTTTTTATTGAGCACTATCTAACAACCTCGTTGAATTCACTAGTCTATTACTTTTGAATAAAAAAAACCCGAATATATATATATATATATATATATATATATATATATATATATATATATATATATATATACTCGGGTTTTATTTTTATATATATATATATATATATATATATATATATATATATATATATATACTCGGGTTTTATTTATATATATATATATATATATATATATATATATATATATATATATATATTCGGGTTTTATTTATATATATATATATATATATATATATATATATATATATTCGGGTTTTATTTATATATATATATATATATACTCGGGTTTTATTTATATATATATATATATATATATATATATATATATATATATATATATACTCGGGTTTTATTTATATATATATATACTCGGGTTTTATACATATATATATATATATATATATATATATACTCGGGTTTTATATATATATACTCGGGTTTTATATATATATATATATATATATATATATATATATATACTCGGGTTTTATATATATATATATATATATATATATATACACACACACACACACTCGGGTTTTATATATATATATATACAGTGATGATCATATTTATTGGCACGGTAAAATAAAAGTTAAATTTTGTCTAATAAATTCTAAAAAAGGGATTAAATTAAAGAAAATAACAAAGTATATTATGTATTTTTAACTGGCCTTTCCGATGCAGCAATCGGATTTTAGAAAAAATAAATAACAAAGGAACAACAAACATAATTGCAAAAAACCCTTGTTCAAAATTATTGGCACGGCTTTGTTTTTCTTTTAGTATCAGTATAATATCAATCAATTTCCGGTTTACGTGCTTTCTGAACTTTTTTATAGCCATATTATGCTTGTTTAACGCTAATTCAGTGAATAATTTTTTTCAGATAATTTTTAGATAGCGATTTATTTAAACTATTATAAGTGACTAAATTATAATTTTCAATCGCCATGGTTAAAACTAAGGAACACAGCGAAGACGTCAGGAAGCTTGTTGTAGCATGCCATACCAATGGGGAGGGCTATAATAAGATTTCAAAGAAGCTAAACCTTCCCAAATCCACTGTTAGAGCCATAATAAACAAGTTCAAATCGCAAGGCCAAGTTATGAGTTTAGAGGGTAGAGGGAGAAAAAGGATTCTTTCCCCAAGAGATGAACGGAAAATTGTTCGACAAGTAAAACAAAACCCAAGGATCTCTGTTGGGGAGATTGTTGATGAACAGAGCACCTCTGGAGTGAATGTATCTCGACATACAGTTGGTAGAGTTTTGAAGAGAGCTGGTTTAAAAGCATGTCGTCCGAGAAAGACTCCCTTATTGAAGCCTATGCACCTGAAAGCAAGGCTAGCCTTTGCAAAACGTCATATTGATAAAGATGTTGCATTCTGGAAACGTGTTCTATGGACTGACGAAACGAAAATAGAGTTATTTGGCCATAATAAAGTGTCTTATATTTACAGAAAATCTGGCGAAGCTTTCCTGCCTTAGAACACCATACCCACAGTGAAGCACGGTGGAGGCAGTTTGATGTTTTGGGGATCCTTTGCTGCCTCTGGACCAGGGCGACTTGTTAAGGTCACAGGTAGAATAAAAAAGGAAGATTATGTTAAAATATTGGATGAAAACCTGAAAGCCTCTGCTAAAGAGCTCTCACTTGGTCGTCGTTGGTGGTTCATGCAAGATAATGACCCAAAGCATTCGGCTAAACTGACTAAGAAATGGCTTGAGGACAATCATATTAATGTTTTGGAGTGGCCATCACAAAGCCCAGACCTTAATCCAATTGAAAATTTATAGAGAACATTAAAATTGAGGGTAATGCAAAGGAAGCCTAAGAATCTTATTCAATTGGAGGATTATTGTCAGGAAGAGTGGGCTAAAATTACTACTGAAGAGTGCAACAACTTGGTTGTAAACTATGAAAAGCGACTGAGGAAGGTAATCAAGGCCAAAGGCTATACAATTGATTATTAAATAAATCGTGCCAATAATTTTGAACAAGGGTTTTTTGCAATTATGTTTGTTGTTCCTTTGTTATTTATTTTTTCTAAAATCCGATTGCTGCATCGGAAAGGCCAGTTAAAAATACATAATATACTTTGTTATTTTCTTTAATTTAATCCCTTTTTTAGAATTTATTAGACAAAATTTAACTTTTATTTTACCGTGCCAATAAATATGATCATCACTGTGTGTATATATATATATATATATACATATATATATATATATATATATATATATATATACTCGGGTTTTATATATATATATATATATATATATACTCGGGTTTTATATATATATATATATATATATATATATATATATATATATATATATATATACTCGGGTTTTATATATATATATATATATATATATATATATATATATATATATATATATATATACTCGGGTTTTATATATATATATATATATATATATATATATATATACTCGGGTTTTATATATATATATATATATATATATATATATATATATATATATACTCGGGTTTTATATATATATATATATATATATATATATATATATATACTCGGGTTTTATATATATATATATATATACTCGGGTTTTATATATATATATATATACTCGGGTTTTATATATATATATATATATATATATATATATATATATATACTCGGGTTTTATATATATATATATATATATATATATATATATATATATATATATATATATATATATATATATATATATATATATATGGCATGCATGTATGAATAGGAATAAATGAAACTTTAGAATAGAAGGGGTTTTTGTATTTTTTTTTTAACTATAACTTTAGTAAAGGTGTTTTTTGTTCACACAAAATAATAGATTTTCAGTAAGATTTTTTTTTTTAATAATAATGGGGTCATTAAATTCTGTGATCATTACTTAATAAATACTGAAAATTTCATTAAAATTTGTTAATTTCCTAAAAAAAAAAAATGTTGATTAAAAATATGTATAAATATATATTGTTGTTCGTTTTAGTTAAAAAAAAAAAAAATTTATCGTTCAATTTTAAGTCAATTATTTTATATTTGTTTATTGTCTAAATTCATATTTCATGTTTTGCAGCACCCCCCCCCTTCTCAGGTACATCGTATCATAAAAAAAACCTAGATACCTCAAAAGCATGTGGACTCGATCTTATCGCGGCAGTGCTATTACAAAAAAATGGTCCGCTGAGGTTGATCCAGTTCTCTCCAAACTTTACAACAAATGCCTTGACAAATCTTACTTTTCTGACTGCTGGAAAACTGCTTGTGTTGTACCGGTTTTCAAGAATTCTGGCGAAAGAACTGATACATTAAATTATCGCCCCATTAACCTCCTCCCGCTTTTCGCCAAAATATTTGAGACCATAATTAATCAAGCTCTAATCTATCACCTTACAACTGCTAAACTTCTGACCGACGATCAATATGGATTTAGGCAAGCCCGTTCCACAGCAGACATCCTAACTGTAATCTCTGAACGTATATTCCGTTCACTGGACAAAGCAGGGGAGGGTAGAACGTTAGCCCAAGATATATCTAAGGCTTTTGACAGAGTATGGCACGATGGTCTTCTAAGGAAAATCAGATGATATGGTATCACTGGAAGAATACACAATGTAATTAAATCCTTCTTAAGTAAGAGAAAAATCAAAGTTGTCCTCGACAGTCGTACATCAAAACAATATGATATAAATGCGGGAGTACCTCAGAGGTCTATCCTGGGACCTAAATTATTCTTGATATTCAAAAATGACCTCCCTGATAAAAATTGTTTCTGGGATGGGTATATTTGCTGATGACATCACTCTATAGCAGGCACGAAGGGAAAACAAATGACCACTATCTAAGAAAATGGCAGAAACACTAGATGAAAACCTCCAATCTGTAGTGGAATGGGGACAAAAATGGATGGTCGCATTCAATGCTGCCAAGACTAAGCTTGTTTCCTGCAATAATTACAAGAAACCTTTTCTATTGTCGAAAATACGTTACCTGAAAGTACTTCCTTCAAACTTTTCGGTCTAACATTCCATTAAATGACGTGTAAAACAGACACAAAGATGCAACATTGCTGTGATGGGACAGGGGTTGGGGTTTGGTTGATAGTGTGCAATATTAGGTTAGAGACTTTTTTTTTAGACTCTGTTTGGTTAGTTGTTTTTTGTTTTATTATCAACCCTTTTCACGTTATTTAATGCCAAATCCAGTGATTTTAAAGAAAAAATTTTTCTTAGAATATACTTGTTTTTTTCAAGTCGGTTTCTATTTAACCCATAGTTGGGACCCTAACAGGTACTACCACTCTGTCAGAGTGGACCTGGGAGCAATGGCAATTAAAGGGTGGCTCCACACTCCCCAAAGCCCGCAAGCTGGGGCCTCACCATCGAATATAGTTTAAGGTCATATCCAGGACTTAGACCCTGTTTGAAAGGGAGAGACCAGTGATAGTGTAACGGAACCGCTAGTGTTGTTAGCAGCAGCGGCATATAATATATGCAAATGACCAAGCCGGCAGTACAATGTGACGTCACGGCAGAGACAAAAAGGACATGTATTCAAGACGCGTTCGAGATGTAGAGGATTCAAGATGCGTTTGAGACACAAGAGAGCGGGAAAGGACTTGTTCGAGACATGGTGGTTCGGAGAAATTGGATTTGAGATGAGTTCGAGACACATGGGTAGCACCACAGAGAGAGACAGAAAGTCACACTTGGTCAGAAAAGGAGAAATGAACTGTTTAAGTAGCTTAGAAAAAATGTGTTGTTGGAAATACTTGATATAAAGGCTTTGTTAAAACAGGAAAAAAATGTGTCAAGATTTTTTCTTTCTTCTGTTTTCTTTGCGATGAAGTCTACAATGTGTAGGGTCCATTAAAATGTAACGACACTGTTTAAAAAAAGATGTACAACGTTACAGTAGACGCATTAGCTCAGGTGTGCCCACAATACTTAATTTATGGGCAAATTTTGGCTTTGTAAATATATAGGATACTCTTCAGTGTGAATAATTTTCTAACACAGTAGAGGGAGCCCATGTTATTTAGAGCAATATCCTCAATGTATTTGTTCCAATTCATGTTGTCTATGAATGTTTATCAAATAAGCATTCTAATATATCACATTGTTTTCAAGCATGTATATCGCTAATATTCATGTCTGAAATTAATAATCAAAGACAATGAAATAGTTGAAAGAAATGATTTTTTAAAAATTTAGACGAATAAGAGACACAGTCTATTAATGTCAATGAAAAACAAAAGTCGTTTTATGATGTAACAACCATTTATTAAAAGAAAATAATGTTGGTTTCTTTTTAGAAATTAGACATATTTTGTCAATTTAAATCTCATTGAAAAATAAACACTTCTGATGGATCGATGGTTCGCCATAAAACTGCAGTAAAGGGTTCAAATAAATCAAATTATTTATCTATGTAAATAAAATAAAGTTGTTTTTCTCCTCTCTAAAAAGACATTATAGGAATATAAACACAAGCGTCGTATATAATTCCAATCTACTAGTCAATACCTGATGCATGTTTCTGGAAATTTCAATCAGTTTCATTCCAGTTCATAAATTGCTATATTGTTTCCCATCCGAATGACTCTCCCAAACAAGTCATACTTACAGAAGGTAGGAGTCTATTTTACTCAGTCAATATTATGTACTTCCACTCTACCAGCATAAATAATTTAGTATAGACACTTACCAGAACTGTCACTATTTACTTTTGTTATTTCATGTGCTTACCTTGCATTGATAAAACTGTCCATTTCGCTTCTAGTTATTTATATTTAAAAAGAAATGTGATGTGTTGATTTATGATTAGCAATTTACAATAGATCAACATGTTCTTTTTTCTTAATTATTTTGTGTATTTATTTATTTACTCTTTTTCACCCCAAACAAGGCATATTGCTATTTGGAATGTAAAAGGCTACTATTTGGGATTGTTTCTAATAGAGGACTGTGGGGAGTTGAGCAGCAAGATGTCTGTTCACATTACATTTAAACTTCCATAGGTTAGTATAGTCAGGGAAACAGGAAATAGGGAAGGAATTCCAAAGTCTAGCAGCCTGAGGGAAGAAACTATTAAAGTCGCCCTCTAGGGACTTCAACAATGAAGGAGTGGATTTAACTGCTAATATGTGTGTCGAGGGAGCATAAGTGCTATAAGCCCATCAGAGCAGATTCCATTAAAGTACTACTTGTAAAACAGAGATGCTACATTGATTTGGCCGATAGTGCGCAAGCTATTAGATTTTTTATAAAAAAAATAATTTGGAACTTTGTAATTAAACGTAAATTAAGGAATAAAACAATTTTCACCAAAACTGTTTCTGTAAGATTCATTTTTTTTTTCACAGCCACACAAACTTTTTCTTTCTTTTTTGTTTACTTGCCTCCCCACGAGGGCAGATTTAGACATCACAAAGTCGGTTTTTCATGAAGGGGGGCAGTTGTATCAGTCATGAAGGATTTCTCCTCCATTAACCAAAACCAAAAAAGTGTAATGCAGCATCAACTTTTCCCTTGTTCAGGGATCTTTTTTTTTTTTTTACAAGCTAGTTACCACTTATCATGGCCCGGAAGCCACTCAGGGATAAGGGTTATTGCATGTACAGTAATCAATGGGATAATATCGTAGTAATCGTTAGTAATGGAGAGTTGATAAAGTGTCTTACTTAAGGGGGTGGTTTATCAGGAATTTGTTTATGTTGGTCTTGAAGACATCCAAGTTGTAGTCAGGTGGAAAACAGGCAAATAGAAGAGAGTTCCACGGGCGTGCACTTCTAAGAAAGAAGCTTTGTTCATGGAATCTACGTTTTGGTTTTGGCACAGATAAAGAGTGGGGAAAATTTTTGACAGTGGTTTCAACTAGACGGACGTTTATAATGAAAGATTGGCGAGCACTTGCCATGGAAGTAACGATAAAACAAAGACAGGCCCGCAACGTCTCTTCTGTGGGAGAGAGGCTGCAGTCAAGAAAAAAGGGCATCCCCCACTAAGCCACGAAGTCTATTTTGTACTCTGTCTAGGCAGAATAGGCTGTTTTTAGCAGCTCCTGCCCAGATGTGGCAGCAGTACTCCATCAGATGTTTATTGATATTACGTTAGCTCACTATCCACTTCTTACAGTTCAGCAGTTTCCAAACTCAACCCCGCAGTTTTATTCAATCATTTGCTTCCCAGTTTTCCTTGGCCAGTCAGGCTGCCTGCAATCTAGGACATTCATGCTTCTGTAACAGTTTATCCGGAAGGGTTAATATTTACAATGCCTCCCCACGGGACAGAGTTAGACACCAGGGTCGTTTTTTAACATGAAGAAAAGGAACAAAAATAAAAATTGTCTCAGTCGTGAAGGATTTCTCCTACACTGACAGAGAACAAGAAATTGAAGTGCAGCATCTGAAGAACAGATGGTATTTATTTGCTCCCCCACCGAGCAAATTAGACACAAGGCCGATTTTTAATGTGAGGAGTGAAGGGGAAATGGGGACCAACTCCCCGGGGAGTAGGGGAGCTGGATAGTGACAATTGGTATGAAGGGTTGCCCTACATTGACCAAGGTCTTATATGTGGGGTTTCCCCTAACATATGATCTTTGCTTGCAGTAGGTATTTATTTGCTCCCTCACCGAGCAAATTAGGCACAAGGCCAATTTTTAATGTGAGGAGTGAAGGGAGGGGGAAGGGAAAAAGGGGACCAGCTCCCGAGAGGTGGGAAATGGGAGCTGGTTAAAGGTAAGGTATGTGGGGTTGCCCCCACATTTGATCTTTGCTTGCAGTATCTGCCGTGGATTTATTTGCTTTCCCACTGAGCAAATTAGACACAAGGCAGTTTTTTAATGTGGAGAGAGAGGGAGGGGGGAGGGAAAGGGGGGACCAGCTCCCGAGAGGTGGGAAATGGGAGCTGGATAGTAACTGTGGTCTGTAGAGTGATCCCTACATTGACCAAGTTCAGATATGTGGGGTTACCCCCACATATGGTCTTTGCTAGTCATAGCTTGCAGTATCTGCCGGAACAGATGGTATTTATTTGCTCCCCCACCGAGGAAATTAGGCACAAGGCCGTTTTTTATATGAGGAGTAAAGAGGAAACGGGGACCAACTCCCCGGGGAGTAGGGGAGCTGGATAGTGACAATTGGTATGAAGGGTTGCCCCTACATTGACCAAGGTCTTATCTGTGGGGTCGCCCCCACATAGGGTCTTTGCTTGCTGTATCTGCCGGAACAGATGGTGGTATTTATTTGCTCCCCTACCGAGCAAATTAGGCACAAGGCCAATTTTTAATGTGAGGAGTGAAGGGAGGGGGAAGGGAAAAAGGGGACCAGCTCCCGGGAGGTGGGAAATGGGAGCTGGTTAAAGGTCAGGTATGTGGGGTTGCCCCCACATCTGGTCTTTGCTTGCAGTATCTGCCGGAACAGATGGTATTTATTTGCTCCCCCACCGAGCAAATTAGGCACAAGGCCGATTTTTAATGTGAGGAGTGAAGGGAGGGGGAAGGGGAAAAGGGGACCAGCTCCTGAGAGGTGGGAAATGGGAGCTGGTTAAAGGTCAGGCATGTGGGGTTGCCCCCACATCTGGTCTTTGCTAGTCATAGCTGGTCTTTGCTAGTCATAGCTTGCAGTATCTGCCGGAACAGATGGTATTTATTTGCTCCCCCACTGAGCAAATTAGGCACAAGGCCGTTTTTAATGTGAGGTAAAAACCAGCTCCCCTAAAAGTAGGCAAAAAGGGGGCATTCTGGTTACCAAAAATAATAATTGTCCCAGTATAGAGGGTTTCCCCTCCATTGACTGGTACAAATTATCTTAAGTGCAGTATCTGCCGGAACAGATGGTATTTATTTGCTCCCCCACTGAGCAAATTAGGCACAAGGCCGTTTTTAATGTGAGGTAAAAACCAGCTCCCCTAAAAGTAGGCAAAAAGGGGGCACTCTGGTTACCAAAAATAATAATTGTCCCAGTATAGAGGGTTTCCCCTCCATTGACTGGTACAAATTATCTTAAGTGCAGTATCTGCCGGAACAGATGGTGTTTATTTGCTCCCCCACTGAGCAAATTAGGCACAAGGCCGTTTTTAATGTGAGGTTAAAACCAGCTCCCCTAAAAGTAGGCAAAAAGGGGGCACTCTGGTTACCAAAAATAATAATTGTCCCAGTATAGAGGGTTTCCCCTCCATTGACTGGTACAAATTATCTTAAGTGCAGCATCTGCCGGAACAGATGGTGTTTATTTGCTCCCCCACTGAGCAAATTAGGCACAAGGCCGTTTTTAATGTGAGGTAAAAACCAGCTCCCCTAAAAGGGGTCACTCTGGTTACCAAAAATAATAATTGTCCCAGTATAGAGGGTTTCCCCTCCATTGACTGGTACAAATTATCTTAAGTGCAGCATCTGCCGGAACAGATGGTATTTATTTGCTCCCCCACTGAGCAAATTAGGCACAAGGCCGTTTTTAATGTGAGGTAAAAACCAGCTCCCCTAAAAGGGGTCACTCTGGTTACCAAAAATAATAATTGTCCCAGTATAGAGGGTTTCCCCTCCATTGACTGGTACAAATTATCTTAAGTGCAGTATCTGCCGGAACAGATACTACACTTTGATCTTGACCAAAAGGCGAATTGATTCATTCTTACAATAATCGCTGGGCAAGTGAAGTATTTTCAGTAAATCCTCTAACCTGATGTGTTGGGTCTTCTCATAGATATGTATAACAACTGCCTGGTCAGGCTTCAGCTTATCCAATATCAAGTTGGCCCGAGTGTTGTGAACCCCTATATTAAATAAAGAAACAATCATATGCCACTGTTTCAGAAATAAAAAAGAAATAAGAAAAACACATCAAAAGGAACTAAGCAGGTAAATAAGTCGTGGGATTTTTTTTTATTTGTTATGAAATTTCAATGATGGCATCGTTCTTGTAGATAGGCTTCTTTTGTTGCTTGTTACCGAATATTTTTACACCCATTGTGCATCTGTATACATACAAACATAAATAATAAACAAAATATAACTAAATAAGATATTATAAATAAATATCATCTATATATTAATAGGATAGCGTGTGTGTTATTTATTCTGTGTGTCACACTTATATCTGAGTCGTTTAATTGTTATGGACTTACATCTCTTGTAATAAATAATTTTACCAAGAATTCTTCATAAGTTTTGGTTTCAGTTTCGATTATAGCTGATGGCACTCAAGTCATTTATTGTTTTTATGAATAATTTTATCAAGAATTTTTCATGAGGTTTTGTTTCAGTTTCGATTATAGCTGACGGAACTCAAGTTATATATATATATATATATATATATATATATATATATATATATATATATATATATATATATATTCATTCACGTGTAATCACCTTTTTCTTCATCATATTCCCTCTGCTTCACTTTTTGTTATCAAGTAAGATCTTTGACTTTTTTTGCTAATTCCTACTCTCTGATGAGAAGGAAAGTATTTCTTCGAAACTCCGTGGATTAAGTACTATCCACTTATCTAGTGTTTCCTTTTCAGATTAAATATGTTTTTAACTCATTTCAAAGTGTTTTTTAACATGTTTTATTAACTGTTTGCTCGTATATCTATATATATATATTCATAAGTTTTTGTTTCGATTCAAGTTGATGCACCCAAGTCATATGGATATTTTTATTTCTGAAATTGCAACTTTATAATATATAAAAATCAATAGAACATTAACTCTATAATAATATATATGAAATCTGCAAGAATTAAAATATCATATTTAAACGTACTTTATAACCTGGCTATGCCAGGCGTCCCTGCCAGTTTAGCTAAATATTTTTTTTTTTTTTTACATAGGTATTACCACTTATCAAGGCCAAGAGGCCACACAAAGATAAGGGTTACAGAGTGTACAGTAGTTAATGGGACAATATTGTAGTATTCGTTAGTAGTGGAAATTTGGTAAATTGGATTACTTAAGGGGAACGGCTACAATAATATCCGGGCATCTCCATTTATGCTGAATATCCACAGAATGCCAACATCAATATATTACATATGAAAGCGTTCGCTGTGGAATTTCCACAGGTCCCGCTAGTGAATGAATAAATAAAATATTAAATTCAAAATGATGCTATTTTATAATTGAATACCAGTTTCCAAACAAAAAGATATTTTTATGCATGTTTCTAAGGGAAAACTGAAAATAAACGAAGGGGATAACAATGTTTTCTCCAAAATATTTATTATGAGCTCTATTTAATATCATAAATATTGAGCTTTATTTTTGCATTTAATAATTGATGTGTATATACATGTGCAATATATATATATATATATATATATATATTGCACATGTATATACATATATATATTGCACATGTATATATATATATATATACATGTGCAATATATATATATATATATACATGTGCAATATATATATATATATATATATATATATATATATATATATATATATATATATTGCACATGTATATACATATATATATATATATATTATTTACTATAATAATTATTAAATACCTACAGACACTAGTGTTTCATCCTTTCGGAAATCATCAGTGCAGGGTGTCATGATTAACGCCAGTCAAGAGATTCGAACCCCGGCAACAGAAGTGATGTCTGGCTTCATTAGCAAGGACCTGAACCATTCGGCTACCGTCAACTGCAAGAGATACAGTTGAAATTTAAACATTTATTCTTATTAAATGCTTTAAACGTCAGTCAGAGTGATTTAATCATTATATGACGATCTGCGCATATGAGCTAAGTCTTGCACTTGACCGACTTTATTACAACTGAAAGTGCTCAATGATAAGAAACAAGTTTCTTAAGGGGCTGACATTATTTACTATAATAATCATTAAATACCTATAGACACTAGTGTTTCATCTTTTCGGAAATCATCAGTGCAGCGTGTCACGATTAACGCCAGTCGAAAGATCTGAACCCCGGCAACAGAAGTCGTGTCTGGATTCATTAGCAAGGACTATATATATATATATATATATATACATACACACAGAAATATAGTATAATTTTCTTTATTTATACAAACATTGTTGGCTACAATATGCGCTACAATATGGCTACAATATGGTCAAGATCAAAGTGTAGTATCTGTTCTTCAGATGCTGCACTTCCATTTCTTGTTCTCTTTCGGTGGAGGAGAAATCCTTCACAATTTTTATTTTTGTACCTTTTCTCCACGTTAAAAAACGACCCTGGTATCTAACTCTGTCCCGTGGGGAGGCATAGTAAATAGGTACAATATGCACATACATATTTTAGATATAATTTCTTTTGAAATGCACCATCATTAAATCACTAGTCTCAACTGGTTTCAAATGTGAATGTATGAGTATTATTTTTTTTTTAACTTAAAAGAAAACATACAAAAAAATTTATTGAATTAAAATGAAATTAAGAAAATTCTGAAATGAATGAAAATTGTTCTTGCTCTTTTTTTTTAATTTTCTTATCAATTTGTTAAAGCTGGAGGCGGAGCATCCTACTAGAAGCCAAACATTCAATGCTAATACAGATATTCAAACTGAGAGATCTTTTTAAGATTCTGACCGTCCCTATATTTAGATTAAATATTTATTTTCACCTGGAATGCTCACCTGGAACCGTAAAGAGTCAACGTCTCTATCCACTGCACCACAGGCCCCGAAGATTGGATTCACGTTTATTTATTATCTGATCTTCAAGTTTGAATCTTTCTTGCACTTGATTCACAGAGTATATTTGCAAGATAGTTTTTGAAATTTGTTTTTATGAGTTCAGTTGCTCCTATAATTATTAGAATAATAAAAATCTTCCTAAGATTCCAGTTTCTTTTTATGTCATACATAAAACCTTGCATGACTTAAAACTTATAGCTTTGAACAGTTATTGGAATGCGTGTGACTTTTTCTTTTTTTTTTTTTTTTACAAATTTAAACTTTTGTAATAAATAAAGGCACTTTCAGAATTTTCTTAATTTTATTTTAATTCTATAAATGTTCAGATAATGTTTAATTTTGTGTTATTATATTACTTTAGTGTATTTGTTTTGTCTTTACCTACAAGTTATGTGAAACACTGACAGTTTCAGATAGGGTCTTCATGATTTATCTCGCCTTATTCTCAAAAGAGTTCTTCAAAAATGAAATCAAAAAATGTCCAAAATAACCAAAATGCACAAGTTCCAATAAACAAACAAATAAATAAATAAAACTTATGAATACATGCCAATGAGTGCAATGTCTAAAAATAGCCAGTAAAAGTGAGTTCATTTTAAGTAATCTCATTAAGTTCTGTCTGGATTTTTTAATTTTCTGAAATTTAATACAAAGTTGAAATGTCTAGTGGGATTAAATATTTATATATCATACTCTAAATAATATGGTAACATACTGTAACACATCACAGATAATAATAATTTCAGTTTATCATGTTATTGTCAAGTCTGGAAACTAAAAACGATTTGTAGCAACTGAATTAGCCAAGTGATTCCAATGAATGCTAAAAAGCAAATGGTTTTAATTGTTACCCTTTTTCTTTCTCTGCTTTTGCTCTCTTCAGTAAGGAAGCTTTAACAGAAACGTGTGAACTCAAAATAGTTGCAGCCAATGAAAATTGTTTCAAGCTGCAAAAAGTAACATGTACACGTGTAAATAGTAAGTTAGAAACTTCTATAAAACTAATAACTAAAATCTAGAGACATGGTTGATTGTTTTTGTTTTACGGCATATCAACCCTTTTTAGGTCATTTAATGTTGAATCCAGTGATTGTGAAGAAAAGGTTTTTAATAGAATATGTATATATTTTTTTCCAGTCAGTTTCTATTCAACCCATACTTAGGACCCTAACAGGTACTACCACTCCGGGTCAGAGTGGACCTGGGAGCAATGGCAATTAAGGGGTGACTCCACACTCCCCAAAGCCCACAAGCTGGAACCTCACCATCGGATATAGTTTAAGGTCATATCCAGGACCTAGAGACATGGAGACTTAACTAGCTTCACCTGAAAGACACCAGAACGGTGGTGGAGGGGAAAGCAAGTCACAAAAAAAAAAAAAAAAAAATAGACTCAATAACTCGCATACCAACATCTTTCATCTTGTGCACACATGTTTAAACACTAACGAGTCAGGTGAACAGAAACAAATTATTAATCACAGCACTAACACGCACTAAAAAGAACAAGGTAAACCAACGTATACACACAAACACACACAATGCCACACTGCCAAATACACACGTTTATATTACTTACACACACACGTGCATACTATGAATATATTAACGTACATATTTCTAAGCCTTGTGGCTAACCTCCACTTTGTTCACCAAACATGTTTGTATAAATGAACTGAAAATAACTTTTGTATACTTATCTCTTGTGTGATACATATAGAACAGAGTTGTTTTGCATGCTAAATATATTGAGCTCTCTAGCCAGAAGTATAATGTTTGATATATATTTATAATGTATTTATTTATTGCGGACTATTATCCTCATCTTTTAGTTGTTGTTTCACGTTTCGGCCAACTATTCCTCTGGCCTTCATCAAGTGGTAACCACGACGGGATAGGAACTCCGCAATTACTGCCTTCCATAGTTGTCTTTCATCTTAGTTTTGGCTAACTAAGCCTCTGGTTGGCTTTAGGTAGGATTGAAACCGCTATCTTCAGACAATGCTCACCTGGAATCGTAGAAATTCAACGTCTCTATCCACTGCAACACAGGCCCCGAAGAGCGATTAAAATTGGATCAACATTTATTTATTATCTGATCTTCCATTGTCGGATCCGTACCAAATGGTATATATTATTTAATTTGAATGTTTATTGAGATGAGTATTATATTTAGTCATTTGCTGAAAATGCAGTTAAGAGATTCGGAGTTCCTATCTTGTCGCGGTTAGCACCTGACGAAGGCCAGAGGAATAGTTGGCCGAAACGTCCTGCAACAACAACTAAGATGAGGATAATAGTCCGCAATAAAAAAATGAATAAATAATACTCATCTCAATAATGAATTCCAATTAATTATATATTCATAACTCTATATAATTTGAGTAATCGATGAAAAATTGCAACCATGGAAGAACGCTAGAGAAAAATCTGTATACGTAGTTTAATCTTGTTTTCGATATACAAAATCAGGAATCAGTTCCATTAAAAATCCAGTCAGCATTATGCATGTAAAATTTAGAAAAGCATTTTTGGAATGTGTCAACATTATGTGAATAAGCTAAAGTAAAATAAATTTAAACTGATGTCATGTTTTTTTATTTTTATAAATCGCTTCAGTAAGCACATTTTGTGAAAATACTTGTAAAACAAGCACAGTGATGCAGCAGAGGCTGGAGCTTGATAGATAATGCGAGTCATATATATATATATATATATATATATATTGAAAATAATTATGTATATAAATGGATACGTTTTGAAAGCTAAAAAACAAACATTTTTTTATATAAACGAATTTGCTTATATCAGATATATTTCGATGCTACACATCTTTATCAATGAAGAGTCTGGGTTTTTTTTTTTTCTTGACCCCATGATGGAATTCTGCATGCGAGAGTGTTATTGTTAGTCTGTGGGTCTTGGTAACGGCTCGATATTTAAAAATAAAAAAATAAAAAACAGTCATCAGTAGGGGTGTTGCGCTATGTATATAACTTTCTACCTACGTATTGAGCACTGTTAAAGTAAATGCTTAAAGTTTACATATAAATTTATACTTTTGTATATTTATGTGATTAAATTAAGTAAATCATATATATATATATATATATATATATATATATATATATATATATATATATACATATTAAAAGATGATGTAAATATCATAAAAACAATGAAACTACTCTTGGATTTTTCCGATTTAAGTAATCATACCGAAATTCCTTTTTTTTGTTCTTTTCTTTTTTAAAAGTTAATGAGTTTTTATTCTTCTGAAGAGTCAGGTCAAAAAATATTAAAAAAATTGGCATAATAATTACATGATTGTTTCTGCGCTATGAAACAGGTGCTGTTAAGAATTGAACATTTTAAACATGCTGAAAGAAATAAACGGTAAGATGAACATCATCTTGGAATTTGGAATATAGACTTTTTGTCATCCGCTCACCCCCAAAACAAGGCACAAATTGCCTCCAAACACAAGGGGCTACTGTGATTAGGGAGCAGATTCATACAAAGGGGCATCCCAATTTGGGAGCTGCAAAGAAAGATAGTTGTTCATGTCAGACATTAAACAGTATCGAATTCTGTCATTTTTTTCTGATATGTTCTTTATTAATGTTTGCAAGTGATATGGCCGGAGGCCTCATCTATGGTAGAAGAACTGCGGATAGTGTTTGCAGAAGAATAGGGGAAGGACGAGGTTTACTTACTCTGTTCTTTTTCACCTCTTCTTTTCCTTAAAAGTCCACAATGTCTTGACATGGTGTTCTTCTGCTCATGTTCCAGGGTTCCTAGCAGTTTATTCTCATGAGGACAGGTTTATGTTGGTTAAGACCAGGGTATGGTTAAGTTGGTCTTACAGATTTATGTTGGTTAAGACTAGGGTATGGTTAAGTCGGTCTTACAGATTTGTTGGTTAAGACTAGGGTATGGTTAAGTTGGTCTTACAGATTTATGTTGGTTAAGACTAGGGTATGGTTAAGTTGGTCTTACAGATTTGTTGGTTAAGACCAGGGCATGATTAAGTTGGTCTTACAGATTTATGTTGGTTAAGACTAGGGTATGGTTAAGTTGGTCTTACAGATTTGTTGGTTAAGACTAGTGTATGGTTAAGTTGGTCTTACAGATTTATGTTGGTTAAGACTAGGGTATGGTTAAGTTGGTCTTACAGATTTATGTTGGTTAAGACCAGGGTATGGTTAAGTTGGTCTTACAGATTTATGTTGATTAAGACCAGGGTATGGTTAAGTTGGTCTTACAGATTTATGTTGATTAAGACTAGGGTATGGTTAAGTTGGTCTTACAGATTTATGTTGATTAAGACTAGGGTATGGTTAAGTTGGTCTTACAGATTTGTTGGTTAAGACCAGGGTATGGTTAAGTTGGTCTTACAGATTTATGTTGATTAAGACCAGGGTGTGGTTAAGTTGGTCTTACAGATTAATGTTGGTTAAGACCAGGGTATGGTTAAGCAGGTCTTACAGATTTATGTTGATTAAGACCAGGGTATGGTTAAGTTGGTCTTACAGATTAATGTTGGTTAAGACCAGGGTGTGGTTAAGTTGGTCTTACAGATTAATGTTGGTTAAGACCAGGGTATGGTTAAGTTGGTCTTACAGATTTATGTTGTGCTTATTTTCCAATGCCAAAGAAGATCGTTTAATGTTTTTTTTTTGTGCTTTCGTTTAAAACTTAATGGACCATTGTTGGCATTAACAATGAAATTACTAAAACTAAAATCTATAGATGATTGTTCCACAAGTGAATTTTTATGTTTGTGAAAATTCATACATGTTACATGTTTTTTTTTGTGGTAATCCAAAAATTAGACAAAAAAAGAAGGAACATAATCTATAACTAAATATTTAGATATTTTAAAAGAATTGGAATCAGTAATTGTATTGGAATCAGTAATTTGGAACAGAATCAGTAATTGTATTGGAATTGAGAATATTGGGTTATAGTCAAGATTTTCTGCTCTTTTCCATTTCTGTTTTTTTCTGTCTATTTGTCTGGATAATTTAACTTAGGAAATCGAATAAGAAAGCCATTCTTAACATGGGGAAAGGGGTGGGGATTTTCATGTTATCTGAGAGGAAGATAATCATTAATCAGAAGGGACCGTATCTTGCCTGTCACTGTCATCCTGGAAGTCAAAAAGAACAGACAATGTTGACTATAACTAAATATTAGAATTATCCAATCACTAGTTGACGTGTCGCAAAATAAAATAAATCCTCTCATTAACGTCCATTAATAGAATATCTGAGAAGTATTAAATAAAATGTATCCACTTTTATTAGTTATTTAAAAAAAAAAAAAAAATTGATGAAACTTTTTCCTTTTTCCTTGTTTTCCAGATCCCTTAAACATAGTCAACTGTTGGTGTGTGTATGTGTTTGTGTGTGTGAGAGAGAGGGAAAGGGGACATATCACAGTCAAATTGGAATGATCTTTAAGCAAAACATTAGGAATAATTTTTTGGTTCTTGTCCAGAATTCCACCTACATTAAAAAAACAAAACAAAAATAAAATCTGTATGATGTACACCCATGATAAAGCAGAAATATCATATTCCAAAAATCATATAAATTAATCAAGTAGCTATATTTTTCTAAGGAAAATAATTTTTAAGCAATTTATGGCAATTCATAGACATTATAATGTAAATCTCGCAAGTTTGAATTATTGAGTTATCACCCTTTGTTTTATTCTTTTTTAGATTGTTTTTAAAATGGCGGACAAGACAGCCGTTCTTTTGTTACTCATAAAATTTGATTTTCGTTATTAAAATAAAACTACTTGATCAATTTAGATCATTTTTGGAATATGATATTTTCGTTTCGTAATGGGTAGGTATATCATACAGACTTTTCATTAATTTTGTTTTTAATATAAAAGGAATTCGTGGCAAGAAATAATTCTTTTTGATTTCTCTAGTAAATGTTCATTTGGGATTTTTCTGGAAAAATCGAGGAAGTTTCATTTGCACCAGAAATATCGACAAAAGGAAAACTTTTGGCGAATTTGTACATGATTGGGGTGGGGGCTACGCTGTACGTCTCCGCCAAACTGTCTTTCCCATTCTTTGTGAGTTCATCCATCTCTCAATTTGGCACAAGTTAGCTGACGGCAATAATTGGCTCGAGTGTCATAAGGAATTTGTTAACGAACTTTTCCTCAGAAAATTTCATTATGTGAGCACGGCCATTTTTTCGGATGTCCATTTTCTCTTCTTCTTGCAAGCTAAAAATAGTTTTCATTGCATCGGAGTAGCTGTCAACATCAGATGCGCGGAAGCCGGTCTGTCTGCCATTGTAAGGAACTACAATGTCCATTTTAGGACCGCCGGAATCGTGGGCCAACATTATTGTGCCGGCTGCCATGCACTCCACAACACCTGAAAGAAAGGACAAAGAAAACTTGTACAGACGAAATAAAAAGCAAAACATAAAGAACAATTCGCGTTTATTTAGAATTACACTTATTAAAAAAAAAAAAAGATATAAAAAAATCTTTATGATGTCATACTCCAAAAATCATATGCATTAATCAAGTAGTTTTATTTTTAATTGACAAAATCAAATTTTATGATTTTTAGCGATTCAAAAGTTTTAATTATTTTGAACACAAGCAAGATCTCTGTAGTTGAATTGAATTGTCGCCCTTGAATTTTTAGTAAAATTTAAAACAATATGGCCGCTTCCAATCTCTTTTGGACTTCCTCATAAAATTTGATTTTTTTAATAAAAAAATAAAACTACTTGATCAATTTACGTGACTTTTGGAATATAGCATCTCCGTTTTGTGACAAAATACATACATTGTAAACATTTTCCAGTATCTTTTTTTTTTTTTTAACTAGTTGTAATTCTAAATCAGCATTGAAAAAACAATATATTAGCAGACACCCCCAATGCTGATGCTATGGTGAACTTATTCAAATATAATTGCATTTTTTTGCTACACTGTTAAGGAGAGAATTCAGATGAAATATGTAATAAGGACCCCAACTGACTTCACTGCTGTAAGAAATTCTGCAGAAATAAGCAGGCTTCTCATTGGTCAGTTTGACCGCCCACAATTTTGTTTGAACCTATCAGATTGTTTGTTCTTACTAACTACCGAGGGTATTCTTGGCGGCAAATTTATCGTTTTAGATCGCCAGTTTTCACACACACAACTCACAAGGTGTGTAGCCTCAAAACCTCTTTGTCTCATTGAGACGTTTTAATGCCTTAATGTGAGGTGAAATGTTATCATCATTTGCAAACGCCAATGCCCTTATGTTGGGCGAAATATTATATTAATCGCACACTGTTACGCAAAGATAAACTATGAACTATTACTTTTTCCGGGTGTTACCGGCCCATATCAGCAGATAGCTAAAGATGACACATCTTTTGCAACTTGGATCTTTTTACTTTAATAAAATTTACGTTGGAAGTTTTAAGGTGAGACTGTTGTGATTTCTGATTGTTTTCTTTCATTCTGCCAAGGGCAAAACCGTGTGAGAGAATATCTCACAATGCAAAGAAAGAAACAAAACGACAGACCTTGACCTTCGCACACACATTTGCAATTGTTTTGTGGATTTTCGCTATTTTGCAATCTGTATATATTTATTAGGTTGGTGTAAAAATAATGTCATTTTTGGACTTTCTGTGATTTTATAGAAGGCATTCTCATTTTCGTACTTCCTCTTGTTGTGCCTACCCCATCGAATTGCCAAACAAATAAAAGAAATACTTTGAACTCACATTTTTGAGAGACACTTTTATTTCCTGTCTATACTTTCCATTATACATAATAAGTTTTGACAGAGCGGGAATTCATTGTCGTTTACTCTCATCTGTCTGCTGTTCATGTCGTCACGTCTCCCCCACTCCACTATCTATTTCTCCACGTGATGTTACCAGTCCTGCTACCTCCTACTGCTTCTCTCTATTTCACTGCAGCGACTGCTGTCTACGCAACATCACAGCACATTATGGTACACAATTAATGAAAGGGAAGTTAATATTTTTACTCCCTTATTAAGTAAAAATTTCTCATTTCACATTGTCTGGTTAGATGTTTACATTTTAAATTATCTTTGTCATTATCTGTTGTGTTGGCAACTAACTTCCTGCCATTTTTTTTCTCGAGATTTTATAAAAATAAACTAGTAAGGCTACCTGACATTGCCTGGAGCAAAAGTATGACAAATTTTATCCCTATCACTTTCCCCCCTCTTTCTTCTTTGTTCAACCCATTCTGATCAAAACAACCAAACCAAACACCAGTTCAGCTACCTCCTACTGCTCCTCTCTCTATTTCACTGCAGTGACTGTTGTCTACATAATGTCGCCGAATATTATGGTACAGTTCAACCATATATATAAAAACGACATTACTTTTGCACCAACCATATACAAAGCATTTTAAAAATAAAAAAAAGAAGCTATTCAAGCCCAACTTTGGATCAATATCTTTTATTAAAAATATTCCCTACTTCATCCGAGAATTCAATATGGATGATGAAGCGAATGCAAATCAAAGTTGATAAGCATAGACATAAACGGGTCTCGTAAACTTTTGTGGAAGCAATTATAGTTTGATTCGGGTTAATCCTGCCGAGAGATCTCTGTAAGAATCTCCTGGTACAAAAGAGTAATTTTGAAATTCAATTAAAATTAAGCTGGAGAGTAGAAGTTGGACCTTGTATTTAATTTTGGCATCTTTGTAACTCTTGCTTCTCTACCTGTGTCCTTTAGTCCTCACATTCTCTGAGTGAGTGATGTTTTTGACAAAGGAGGGAGAATTGCTGTTTTCTGGGTCAGAATCTATTCATTTAGACTAGTTTTTGACCTTGAAGTGGTATTTTTTTTAGCTCCTTACATAAAGTAGTTTCATGCTTTGTCTGATGCTATTTCCATCAAGAAATGTAAAAAGCGAAAATATCAGTCAAGATACATACTGGATTATCTTTTTATACTCTTTATGTATATTAAATATAAAGAAACATTTTTGAAATAAAATAAATATTAACAGATATTTTTTAATTAAAAAAATTCAAATAGAAGCGAAATCTTTGAAACTTATAGTATTCGTTTACCTCCTCACTATAAGATTAGACAAAAAGGTCAGATGAGTTTTTAAAAAGCCAGTGCACTAGGAGAAATGAACTTTCAAAACATATATAAGCAGCTGCATCAGCATTTCCTAGTAAGGGCACCTCAGGTGATTAGCAATAAACTAACTCCCTCTCAAAGCTTGGGAGGATGGACCTCCTAGAACTGTACAGAAGCATAGCTCAACCTAATAGTAACAAGGTCATTGTCGGACTGATTGTCAATAGCAACATGTTTTGTTTTTTTTGTATTTTTTTTAAGAACTTTTTTTTTCCCCTTTTCCTTATGGTCTCGGAGACTATTCTAGGTTGGTTTGTTGGTTGGTTGCTTTACGGCATATCAACCCTTTTTGGGTTATTTAATGCCAAATCCAAAGATTTTGAAGAAAAATTTTTTTAATAGAATATATTTGTTGTTTTCACGTCGGTTTCTATTTAACCCATAGTTGGGACCCTAACAGGTACTACCACTCCGGGTAAGAGTGGACCTGAGAGCAATGGTAATTAAAGGGTGGCTCCACACTCCCCAAAGCCCACAAGCTGGGACCTCACCACTGGATATAGTTTAAGGTCATATCCAGGGCCCCCATTGAGGGACTTTTACCCTCTGCAGGGGGGCAGTCGGCGTATTCTAATGCCCCACCGACAGGGCCGACTATTCTAGGATAAAGGTTAACGAATGCTAGGTTGATGGTGAGACAACACTGTGATGATCAGTAATCATTCAATTTCGGTAGAGTTTAATTATATAAGAGGATGCCTCAACAAGTATTTATTTATATTAAACTTGAAAACAACCATGTTATAGTCAGTTGGGAAGCAGCCCCACAGTATTGTGTTCCACAGACAGTTCTCGGTAAGATATCCTGTTCATGGAATTTTCATTTAGTTTTATGCATAGATAGAGACTGAGGGAAAGTTGTTGATGGTTGTTGAAGTAAGACGAGTAGAGCTCCTAGTTACAATGCCTCCCCGTGGGACAGAGTTAGACACCAGGGTCGTTTTTTTCACATGGAGAAAAAGAACAAAAATAAAAACCGTATCAGTCATGAAGGATTTCTCCTCCACTGAGAGAGAACAAGAAATTGATGTGCAGCATTTGAAGAACAGATACTACACTTTGAGTTATATATTTTTTTATTTACTCTGAAAAGTTTACAACCAAAACAGTAATAAACAAAAAATTAGGCACAAGGCCATTCAAAAATTAGGGAGGGGGTTGTCTATGGTCATCCTCATCACTGTACCTTTGCTAGGCTATGTTTGATCCTAGCTAAAGATCTCATTCACCACAATACCTCAAGCACACCGGGGGGGAGGGGGGTATGTCCTACCTAAGATTCCCAAATCATATTGTGTGTGTGTGTGTGTGTATTTTGTTTTTTTTTAAATAAACAATAAAATAAGCTAATGAATATAAAATTTTATAAAAAGCCGTTTGTTTAGTTTTATTTCATTGGCTTAGGATGGGGGAAAAAAGTCTAATAATTATAAAAAATATTAATGAGACCCTTCCAACCAACTCTGGGTGGTAGAATGCCCAGTTTTCCGACTTGATGTTGGTGAAAAACAAGCAAGTTGTTCTCTATATGAGGGCTGAAATTATAGGCAGGATCAAAGAAACTGGGGTTGGGGGTATGTGAAGTTTCTCTAAGATTGCTTATTGGAGTACCGGGGACGAAACAGAAAAGATTGAGGTGTGGCCCTCTTGGAGGTTTCTTATCGAGGATGGAGGGGACCATTCACTCGGCTACTTTGCTCTTGGCCAGAAGACCAATTGTTGCGAAAATTTTACAGGCAATGGAGGAGCCATAGATTGAAGTTCAGTCGAGCATCCACCATTAAAGTAGAGATAGAGCAGAGATAAACTTGCAACATTTCTTATGCTGCAAAGAGGAAGTAAGAAGGCGAAAAGGGCCTTGTCCACTAGATTTCAAAGATAGTTTTCTACCCTGTCAAGGCAGGAAAGGGTACTCTTAGGAACTCCTGCCCAGATGTAGCAACAGTACACCATCTTAGAACGTATTTGGCTGTTGTGCAGGTAGAGGATTACATCAGGAATGAGATACTTTCTGGAGCGTTAGAATGATCCAAATATTTTACCAGTGATTTTTGCAACGGATCTGATGTAGATCTTTCATTTCAGGTCAGGAGTGACAGTCAGTCCCACAAGCTCGTTAAAGCAAGGTGCTTTCTCAAGACAAGAGCCAACCATTTCAATTGGCATTGATGAAATTTTTTTAAGTAATTTAAAAAAATAAAACAAAAGAAAGACTAATGAAATTTTTTTAAGTAATTTAAAAAAATAAAACAAAAGAAAGATTAATGAAAAAAATTTTTTTAAGTAATTTAAAAAAATAAAACAAAAGAAAGATTAATGAAAAAAATTTTTTAAGTAATATAAAAAAATAAAACAAAAGAAAGATTAATAAAAAAATTTTTTTAAGTAATTTAAAAAAATAAAACAAAAGAAAGATTAATAAAAATTTGTAGTAAAATAAAAAAAATTTTTAATAAAATATTAAAAAAAAATTTAAATAGAAGTAAAATCTTTGAAAATTATAATGTTTATTTATTTCCTTGCTATAAAGTTAGACAAAAGGTCATGTGAGGTTTTAAAAAGCCAGTGCACTAGAAGAAATGAACTCTGGCCCACAAAACATTCCTAAGCAACTCCATCAGCATTTCCCAGTAAGGGAAACTCAGGTGATTAGCAATAAACTAACACTCTCTCAAAGTGAGAAGGTAAAACCTGGGAGGATGAACCTCTAAAGACTGCACAGAATCGTAGCTCAGCCTGATAGCAACAGACACTGTCAGACTAATTGTCAATAGTAATATGACGTTTTTTGTTTTTTTTTAGAAGTAGCAGGGTGACCAACGTTGCCCGGGATTGAATGATGATCAACAAATATTCTACACTTACATATTTTTATTATTATAGAAATCTGTAAAATCACGCATTTTTCAATCAAATCAAGTGATTACATGCTCTGATTGGGGACTCATCGCAAAGCACCTTGAGGAAGTTCACATGCCTCTTGCAGTGATTTAGTTAACAATACATTGTAGTCTACATTGCACTGTAGAGAATTTACTGTTGATTTTATAAATTATTTTTATATATAATGGCTTGAATTAAAGTTTAAAATGCAAAAATCAAGTATCATGTTTCAATTGTGCTCTAAACAGAAACATTCATTTCGAACGAAACAAAAAAAAAAAAATATTTCCTGTCTTTCTCTCTCTTACTTTCCCTCTCTGTCCTACTCTAACCAAGTCTGTCGACCTGTTCCACAAATCCCAAAAGCTCAACATGAAATATCTCAAAAAAAAAACAAAAAAAAAACACAAATAAACCTAGAACCCCATCCTCCAACGTAGACCCCTACTACCATGTCTCCTTCTCCAATATTAGGGGTCTACGTTCCAACCTTCCAGAGGTTGAAACCCAATTACAGAAAGAAACCTCCAAGATGCCCACACCCCGTGCCTAAATCAAAACGTAGATTCCATGAACAAAGCTTCTTTCTGAGAAGTGCACGCCTATGGAATTCTCTTCCGTTTGCCTGTTTCCCACCTGACTACAACTTGGATATCTTCAAGTCCAACATAAACAAATTCCTGATTAATCGCACCCTTAAGTAAGACACTTTATCAAATCTCCAATACCAACTATTACTATGATATTATCCCATTGATTATTGTACTCACAATAACCCTTATCCCCGAGTGGCTTCTGGGCCTTGATAAGTGGTGATTTCCCCCCCCCCATGTTCGAAAAAAAAAAAATCATGCCCCTGTCATATCAAAGAACCTACTGTTGATTTGATATGACGATCCTTTTGGCTTGTCTGGTAATAAAATTTCTCAAATGCACTTGTGATGTTAGGATGTTAACTTTGATCGAATTCGTCTGTTCCTTCTTTCATTAGATTATTTCGATTATCTAAGATATCACAATAAAAACCATACCTAAGAACATTGCCAGGGACATAAAGTACCTTTGTGTAAAATTTCATAAAAATAGGCCCAGCCATTTTTGAGTCCATAGGAAACGAACTCACACACACAGACAAAGTTCCTTTTATATGATAGTAGAGATTAATAAAATTTTAAAATGAAACAGTAATTTACAGAAAACAAAAATTAAAGAGAGGTTAATAAAAATATTACAGGGTGGAACGATAAAATTATCGCCTTAGAAAAGATGACATGATTCCATTTCTGTTTGATGAAGACTGGTTTCCTTTTTTTGCTGAAGACCATCTATAAGTCGGCCAGTTGTGTACAAATCACAAAAGCGATAGGAGCCTTCTATCATGTCTGAAAGTGACACAATGTTCAACAAACGAGATCGGAGATGCGCCTCTGTACAATTCATGCTCTCTACCGATCCAAGTTATGGAAACAGAAACATTGCCAACACCCAGACGGTTCAATGATTGAGGTCACAGCTCAATGCATCAGACAACCCACGGTTATGGTCTTTGGTGTGGTTTTAAGTGACGGCCACATCATGCCACTTCACATCTTCGAAGTCGGCTTGAAAGTCAACACCAAAGTGTACCTGGATGTGTTGAACAGTGTGGCGATTCCCTTATGCAATCAAGTGGCCGCTGGCAGACACTGGGTGTTACAGCAGGACGGCACCAGCCTACAAATCCAAAGACACCCAAGCTTAGCTTCAGAAAGAGTGCTACAACTTTGTACCCTTCTCTCACTGTTCCCCCCCCCTACCCCAACCTGAACCCGCTGGACTACTTCGTTTGGTCATATGTTGAGAACATCACCAACATGACCTCCTATAACAACCAAAGCTAGCCTGATCGCTGCCATCCACCGAGTATTCAGCAAACTCCTACTGGTGCTTGTTGAAAAGGCATGCTCCCAGTTCCAGACCCCTACTGAAGCGGTGATTGATGCTGAAGGTGGCTATATTGAATAGATATCAGCTCTACAACATAATCAAGTTACCCAAATTGATTTTTTTAAAAAAATATTTTAAAATAAAGCAAATAAAGCTGTAGTGTTGTTTGCTTCAGGGTGACAATTTTATCGTTATACCGTGTAGTTTCTAGTTGAAACCAGTTCAAAGAAAAACCACTTACCAATTCCAAAATGTTCATTCCACATCGTATGAAGACCAATGTCAGCCTCTGCGAGAAGTTGTTTCAAGACTGAAAATTCCACGTTCAGTTTGAACTCGACATTTTCTTCAACGCCTAATTCACTGCAGAGACTCTTCAATTCACTGACACGGACGACATCTTCATCGTTTCGACAACTGCCAACCAAATTTAGCTTGTAGTTTATGCGCTGCACCTCGGCAATCTGCGATAGGAATTTAGCAAAGGATTTTATCTGCAGCGGATGGTCTTTCTCCGGACGGAACTGACCAACAGATATCACTGACCGTACGCCATTGTTTCGTTGTAGAGGCATCTTCAGAAACTCGCCAACATCACAAGGCGGATATACAATCTCAGTGGAAGCCACTTTCCACAGAGATGAAATGTGTCCATACGTCCAAGAAGAATTGACCATCACAATGGAACTGCACCTGCCTGCTATTCCATAGATGAGTGCAAAAAGTCTGTAGTACCAGATCTTGACCCGAGTGAAAAAGGGGCTCTTGGAGACGAGTCGAGAGTTATTGTAAGACTCGGCACCTTCGCTGATTCTTCGTGTCATATCCGTACTGATCGTAGGGTAATGCACATAGCAACAGACTTTGCTACCACCAAAGAAACGGAATAAAGGCAGGGTGAAGGCAAACCCCATGCTGTCGCAATAAACGTCAGGAATAAAGGAGAAAAGGGCTTCGGTTCCGATGACCAGTGATCCAAGGCTCTGGCACAGCAGAGTAAAGCGAGGATAATGGTGAGCTTCTAACCAGTTGCGTCTTTTTAGAAAGACAAAATGAACGGGACCCTGAATGATGATGTTGAATCTCTGACGAGCTTTCTCTAGTATTTCAGCCCCAGTTGCATTAATATCCCCTGTGTAGATAACGCACATCACCTTGGAGCCATACCTAAAAAACAAAAACAAGCACAAATAAACTACAATACCAAACAAAAATGTGCATGTATATTATATATAGATATAAGGGGATTATATTGGGCCCAATATATAGTAATCTATAAATATAAAAGCGAAAATGTATGTATGTATGTATGTGTGTTCTCTTTTTCTGTATGTCTACAAAAGGCTTTTTTCAGAGAAGTGGTCGGTCGCCTAACAACTTTTTAAAACTTTTTATATCACATATAAATCGTAATATCTCAGAGTTAACAACGAAGCTCGCCTGTCTATTTAATTTGCTCGACTTCGGGAAGACAAATATTCAACATTTGTCGCTCACCGCATGTGGGTTAGTCTTTTTCCTATAACATCTTGGGAAAATAAAAATTTAAAAAAGCGTTCCCGCAGTAAATGAAATACTATCCCGCAGTCAAACTTGACCTCATTAAGTCATTAAAACGTGCACCTGCCAAATCCAAGTAATTAAATAAATTCAAACGTGTTTCCGTTAGCATCTCGCGGTGGCCCAATGGTTAAAACCGTCACACTCTTTTTTTTTTTCACACTTTAATTTACAACTTTGCCTCAACGGTTCGGGTTCGATCCTCATACTTACCTACCAAAACATTTTTTATTTTATTTTAACCCCCCCCCCCGGAGTTTTCACACACACCTCCAAACACCTGGGCAACACCAGGTACCCCTCGCTAGTGATTTATAAAGTTGAAAAAAAAAAAAAAGGACTCGTGTGCCACTACCAAGAATCGAAACTAAAACATTTAGCTTACGATTTACTTTTGCCTCAGACATTAATGCTTGAGCTATGAAGACATGTTTACTGCAAGACTAAAAATTAAAACATGAACCAATAGCTATTACGTTACACATGCATATTTGTAATGCCAACATTCAACCTTCATCTGAGAAATTTCATTTTTTTAATTCTCACTTTTGCACCGATTTTCCCTGGCTAAAACCCAAATATAAAGTTTCACATGGACTCGAATACCCTATATATTAAGTTTCATAACTAGACTAAAAACTGATGGAGGAGTTTGGTAAGGAAACAAATATATATATGCATACATAAATATAAACAGAAAGAGGTTTGTGTTTGCTATAACCTTATTATGCAAGTAAAAATAATGTAGAATATCTGCATGAATATAATTACACGTAATAGTTAACTAAAGATGATCATCCCATAAGAAAACCTAATAGGAAATTAATTAAAATAAATGTTTAAAAGAATATGTAAATTAGCTAGATCTTTTGCAGATGAATGCAATTCCACGACCCCATATATAACAAAGTTGTATTTTCTTTTTAAATAAATATAAAAAAGGGTTCTTAATATGAATATCAACACACAAAAAATAACAAATTTATAGGAATATATATATATATACTAGCAAAAGTACCCGTCGTTGACTGGGTTCAAAAACAGCCTACAGAAAATAGACTCTGATTTATAAAAGTATGATAGGTTATGAAAAGGAAGGGTTGTAAAGAGATAGCTTCGAATTTGGAGGTATAAAAACCAAAGCAAAATATGATGAAAGTAAAAATAAAATAGATAAACCCTATAATTTATTATACCATACCTGTTCATACTGAAACACTTATCACAATATTTTGTGGATCTATATTAAAAAACCTTGTTAAACTTTGTGACATATTTTCATTCTATGGAGGTCAGGCGTGAACGAACACCCCATAATTTTATTATACCATATTTCTTCAAATTGAAACATAATTATCAAAGTATACTTACGCAGATAGATATGAAAAGTCTTTATTAAAGTTTGTGCCTATTTCCATTTCATGGAGGCCAGGCATGAACGCAGACCCCACAATTTTATTATACCATCCCTATTTAAGTTAAAACATACTTATCAAAGTATTATTATGTACATCTATATCAAAAACACTTGTAAACGTTTTTTTTTTAATTTTTTATTTCCATACTTTGTGGACCAGACGCGTACGCAGACCCCACAATTTTAATGAACCACCGTTCTGCCAGATCAAACATACCCATTCCTGTGTCTCAATACATCTTCTATCATTATATGTAATCAGTTTTTTAAAATAGTCAACCATATAGGAGCCTATTCGTGACCACACACACACAGACATTCAGCTTTATATTATAGATATATATGTGCGTGTGTGTGCATGTATATATGTGTATATATATATATATATAGAAAGAGAATATTTGTAAATGAATATTAACAATTATGTTTATATCTACAGACACTAGTGTTTCATGTTTACATGATAATCCGTGTAAGAAGCGATAATTACTGCCAGTCAGGAGATTCGAATCCAGTCACAAAGTCAACATTGGCTCTAAGCTAGCATTTGTTAGCATTTTGCCTCCAGGCTACCAACAACACAGAAATTGAGGAAAATTAAGTATCTATAAATGCCAAATAAGTGGGCATGAACGGTAAACAGTCAGACAGTATTCAATGACCGGAAGACAAGTTGGAATATTGCAATTTGTGCTTGCAATGACCATTTTTTTTTTAATATTTCGCTATGGTCCAAATGTATTTGCTTATAAACCTCTCAGCAATCAGAACAAAATCAAAGACAGTAGATCCAAAACAGACAAAAGGTTCAATATCCTCTTTAGTTATCAAATTAGAACTTACTAAAAAGTCATCAGTACAAGGAAGGTAACGCAATTCTACCCATATTAAAGAAAATCTGATCTGAACCACAATTAATTAGAGTGAATTTCAATTCAATTTAACACAAGAGTGTTTGTGTAGATTAGTGATATTTTAAACCAACGCATTTCAATTTCGAAACATTACGTACTTACATGTATAAATTATAAAAATCATGGAAAATGATCCAGTAGATGATGTGTTAGATGTATTTAAAAAAAAAAAAAAATCTCCCCCAATTACGTTATCACATATTGTGTTAAACCTTGAAAATGCTGCTGTCAAACCTGACATAGTTATATGGAATAAGTCAGAGAGAGTGGTAACCTTGGTTGAAGTGAGTGTCCCTAATGATGGAGGTCTGAACAGAGCTGAACGAGAGAAACAGACCAAATATCAAGGTCTCATGTATGATATGAAAAGAAACTGGAATCTTAGGGAGATAGCAATCATACCAGTTATTATAGGTGATAAAGGGCTTATGAACCAAGTGCAAAAAAGATTCAGACAATTGCACTTAAGGGAACAGCGAGGATACTAAAAAGAGCTCTCGGTTAGTTTCAATAAAAAACAGGGCAATGTTGGCAGCTGGTTTGGCTGCCCCATACCCAGCATTACAATCTTCAAAGAAAGAAAATGGAAAAAAAAAAAATTTTAAATGGTGGATCCTTAATTTAACTCAAGGGAGATAAGGAGATAAGTCAGTGTCGTATTAAATTGGTCGCACAAATCCTCTGCATTAAAACATGATAAAACTCGATAAATTCTATTTTTTTACTTGTAATTATTTTTCCACTGGATAATTTTTTTCGTAATTTTTGGGATTTATACTAATTTCGACATGACACTTAAGTATGTAATATGTTTTCACCTGAAATGCATTGGTTTAAAAGATCACTAATTTACACAAGCACCCAAATAAGAATTAAAATACTCTTAATTTTTTCAATAAATTTCAGAAATTACCTACCATTCATAGCAAGTAAAGATAATAATTAAATAAATTCCTTTTTAGCATTGTAATCTGAGTACAAAATTAGGTGCTTCTACACTATTGGGACGAAATTTCGGAAATCATAATACTGAATTTCACATGAAATCAATGGTATCTACATATTCCTTGTATTTTTATCCAAAAATTATAAAAATCGATAAAGTAGAAAATTATTAATTAAAGAAAATAAAAAATAGAATTTGATGAAAACGATCATAAGACACAGGAGAGTTTAAAAGGGAGGTAATTTTCCATTTCGAATTAAACAAGATGGTGGCAATTTTTCACCTGAACTTTTTAATAATTCAGTAATATTCAGGTAATTTCGACTGCATAATTTGGAAGTTACCATTGTAACTTATTAGAACTGACAAAAAGAATCAGTTGAAACCATTGTTTTTTATCTGAAAACTCCATTTATCGACTACAAAATCTTGTCCGAATTCTGTAGAGGCGCCCAAAATTATTAAAATAAAATATTGGTCTGCATTTTTTTTGATTATTCAAACTACTGTTTTCATTTCAAGTGTTATTCTCACACCGCAAAGACCCATGACTTAACAGATGAAAAACAAAGTAAAATTCAGTTCTAAGTGACACTCTTCTGGAGGTTGAAGGTTCAATCCTCAGTAAGAGCAATACTAAGAATGCAATTGTGAATTATTTAAGACTTTAAACAAGCTATGGCTGCTAGAACGAGAGCATGCAACTCTTATGGATTAAATAAAGTGTTCCGTTACATATTATGCAGATTTCTCAGAGTTCAACAGAAAGATTCACAAGTTTGACAAAATACACCTGAAGAAGGTCGGAGGTTACATCAATTGAAACGTTCAAATAACACTCAACATGAGGACAGTAATACAGATAATCCTACCAATCCAAATTAGCAAACTTTATCTAAAAAATTCAGAAACAAATATGGATAATTCTCAAGGTATCTCTTTTGTCAACTCTGCCTTTCTTAAACTTTTCAAAATAGAAACTTAATAGCCCCCAATGGATGGATCCACTAATCTTTCTGTTTTTCTAACTACTGATCATATTATTGGGATTTTTATGACTCAAACTTATAATCTATGGTTCCCCCCCCCCGTCTTTCACGTCTAGCTGAACCACTATCAATAATTTCCCCACACTCTTTATCTGTGTTTAAACCTAAGTGTAGCTTCCATGAACAATGCTTTTTTCTTAGAACTGCACGTCTATGGAACCCTGTTCTATTTTCCTGCTTCGCAACTGACTACAATGTGGTTGTCTTCAAGTCCAATGTGAACAAATTCTTGATGAGCTGTTCCTCTTAAATGATCCAATTTACCAAATTTCCACTACTAAAGATGACAATGATATGTTCCCCTTGACCACAGTACACTCATCAACCCTTATCCTCAAGTGGCCTCTGAGCCTTGACAAATGGTGACTCCTTTGTAAAAAGAAAAAAAAAAAAAAACTTAAAATTTGTAAATGTGACTTTTAATCATAATCAGCATTTATAATTTTAATACTGATTCTTTATTCCATAGGAGATTTTTCACTATATCCCTATAATGACACACTAAAATTTAAACATGATTTCTAATGATAGAGGATTCTAAATAATTGCTGACTATTTCAGGTTAGCTATTAAAATACTCTGGGAATCTATAAGTCATGTCTGGAGATCTTTCATTAAAAAAATTTGATTTAAATGCTATTATAAATCTTTATAAGTTATAATCACATTGACGCAACGGTTTTCGCCAGATCACTGATGTTAAGCAATGATGAGCCTGGCCAGTATTAGATGGGTGACTATTTGGGAATACAGCACTACTATGAAAGGAAGAATTAGGCGCCACCTTCCCTCCGCTAGTCTGTGCGAGACCCTTGGGCAAGGTAGATAACCCACTTCAGCCCCCCAATCAGAGTAACGTGAGGTTATGAAAAGCAAGTGACTGATGTAATACAGAAGCAATCAGGAATAATTCTGTTAATGGTTTCATATCCTGGTGTGTTGGGCAGAATACTCCTTTGGGTACAATGGTCAGAACAATCACTCAGTATGGGCACTGCTCAGACAGAAAGAAACTGCAATTTACTGCCTGTTCATATGCAAAGAAAGCTATAGCAATACATCAAACACTTTTAAGAAACAGCATGAATAGAGCTCTGAATGATGAGCAACAATGAATTCATGAATCACTTAAGGGAAAAATATAGATGGAGAGTCATAGCCATCAATGCTCGTGTCAAGCAGGGCACCACTTCAATGAATGAATGAATCTTTGAAAACAAATTATTAAGCGCTAGTTGTATTTGTTAAAATTATTGAGGTTTTACAGAACAATTTGGAACTGATTTGTATAAATAATTTTTTCGTATAGGTATATAACTATATATAAAATTTTATATCATTTGGATTATTCGTGCTACTGTTCCGATCTTGAATGTTATTTTCACATTTTGGTCAATATAACCTTCAAGCTTCTTAATGTGTATCTTGTTGAACTCTGAGATCTTTCTGTCAAACAATTTCGAACGGAACCCTTTTTTAATTCACCGAGTTAGCATTCTTGTTCAGTCAGTCATCACTGAGTAGAAGTCCTAAGTAATTTGCAGTTGTATTTGGTGTATAGCCCACACATTGAATCTTCAACTTCCAGAAGTGTGTAACTTACCAACTGAATTTTAACAAGTACTTTATCCACGATGCCATGTGTCCTTGAAAATTTAAATAAAGGGGTCTGTTCACAATTCCATGCAAATTTCCAAATTCAACAGAAAGATTTACAAGCTCAACAAGATACACCTGAAGACGTTCGGAGGTAACATTGACTTAAACATTGTGAAAAGAAAAATCAAGATGAGAACAGTCGTCCTAATAATCCAAATTATCAATACTCATCTCAAATATTCAGAAAGATATATAAAATTAATTTTGTATTATTATCATTCTCTCTCTCGGCATAAAACTCTAGTGTCTACAAGTATACAAAATAAGCCGTTAATCAAAACAGAAGACACTAAAATCATTAAACATTCAGTTTTGAGTGTACTGAACAGTTCATTTAAATGCAATTCAGATAATTGAACCTCACATTAGTGAGGGGGTTGATACGCGAAAAAGCTGTTGAGAGCTAGGCCCTGAAATGGTGTGTATTCTCTCCTGATTACCCAACATTATCTAGAAACCAGAATTAAATACCCCACAAGTTAAAACAGCCAATAAACGTAATTATATACATGTCTACAAGGGAAGTTGTTTCTTCCAAACAACAATATCTTGTTAGTTGCTCATTTCATTGTGAGTTTCTGCTACTGTACTAGTAGCAAATATCATTTTGCAGGTATAAAAAAATAATTAATATTTAAAAAATATTATAGTTATTAGCAAGACCCGTGTACCGGCATTACACAGAACAGAATCGGTAAAGGATTCACCCCCTATTTCCGCCAAAAACAAACTAAACTATGGCTGTTAGTGAGGGCTATTGCTGGCCCTGGAAAATAGTGAGCATCGGCTTTTGTGACCAAAATTATATGAGTTGGCTTCCACTGTTGGACATTGTCTGGCAGTGACAGCAAAAGCCACTGGCTCTGATTGTTAGCACTGATGGTTACTGGCGATTAGTACTGGTTTGGGTTGATTACTTAAAAAGAATGTTGTATCTTTTGGGTCCTCAGTTATTGATGGAGAAATCCTTCTAGACTGTGGAAGCTTTTCATTTTTACTGTGATTATTTTGATGAATGCATAGACACAAACTTTTGTAGTCACTTTCACCGAATGTTAATATTCAGAAATGTTTTCATAATATGGAGGGGTGGTTAGGGTTAGAGTTAGGGTTAGGGGTGGTGCATGTGACTATTAAGAAGCACAACGTTAATTGGCACCAAGGAAAATAAACAGATACAGTTAAAAATAAGCATAAAATTAATGGAATTGTTTTTAAAGAAAGAATGAAAATGTAGACGCAGAAACCTATGGTTTTTGTTGGTAATCCTATATTCTTAGAACCAGTTGTATTTTTTTTTTTTTTTTTTTACAAAGGAGTCACCACTTATCGAGGCCAAGAGGCCACTCGAAAATAAGGGTTAATAAGCATACAGTGGTCAATGGGACAATGTCGTAGCAATTGTTAGTCGGAAAGCAGGCAACCGGAAGAGAGTTCCATATGTATGCAGTTCTAGGAAATAAACTTTGTTCATGGAATCTACGCTTAGGTTTAGGTAATGATAAAGAGTGGGGGAAATTATTGATAGTGTTTTCGGCTAGACAAGGGTTTTTTGTGAAAGTTTGTAACAGAAAATGAAATAGTATTGCATTGTTCTTGAAAGTTATGTCTAATCATTCAAAATCTGCACATTCCAATTATTAATTTGTTAATTCTGAGTAATCATATGCTAACAGCCAATCAGAAGTAACCGAAACTTGGCAAAGGAGAGGTTGTTATTTCAAGCCGTGTTGTGGAAAGGACTAAAGTGAAATGTAGGAGGAAAAAAACTGAACACAGTGTCTTATCAGAAACTGTAGCTAATACAGAGGAATTCCCGGTTATGCTGAGGGTAGTATGAGGAGAAAACAATTAGTGGGTGAAGATCATGTTCCCACCATTAAACATGTCAGGATTTGGAATGTGATGCTTCTAGGAAGTAATATAACATTGTTCGATAACAAAAGAAAGTGAACGATAAGTTGCGCAAAAAACGACAACACATAGTGCCTATTAGCCTGACTATATTGAATTTATATGTGGCATTTGCGGTTGCAAACTTACGCTTTTTTCCAGCAGGGAAAAAATGTGCCTGTTTTACTATGTATGGAGATAAAGCTCCTTTAAGAAATTAAGGTTGATGTTTCTTTAGGGAATTATAATAAAAAAAAAGGACAAGTTTAGTGCAAATGCAACATTCTGACTTCCGGTTGTTGAATACTCTCTGACTGTTTACTATGCATGCCTACCAACTTGGCATTTAATTTCCTTCAATTCTTAATTGCTGGTAGCCTTGAGGTAGCCTATGGAGTCAAGGGTAACTTTGTGACTGCATTCGAATCTCCTGACCAGTAGTAATTATCACTTCCTATACTGATGATTGCGTAAGCATCAAATAATAGTATCTGTAGGTATAAAAAAAAATATTTATCTAATATATATATACATGTATATATAAGTATATGAGGGACATTCCAAAAGTAATGCTTCTTATTTTTTACTCCACCAGAATATATCAAAAGGGATTGCAAATTGCATTGTTATGATGACTGACTCTTATGCATTCATGACCTTAAAGATTCATCTCTCTGTTGCAGATATTGATGGTATGAGATTGAGAAAGCAACTCCTATCATGGACATGCCTCAGAAGCAGAGATGTGTCACTAAATTCCTCCATGCAAAAAAATTTAAACTGATTAACATTCACCGGCGCCTGTTAGACATTTGCGAAGCCAATTGCAGTTCATGCCAGCACAATTAGGAGATGGGTTTGTCGATTTCAGAGTGGAGACAAAGATGTCAGTGACAAAGCACACTCCAGATGCCAATGCACAACTACTACTCCATCGTTGGCAAAAGTGCATTGAGAATGGTGGTAACTATGTCGAAAAAAAATAAATTCTGGAGCACAAAAGGTTGCTTGTTTTAATGTTACTACTACTGTCTTCGTAGCTCTTTAACTTTTTTTTTTTAGTTCAAAAATAGGATGCATTAGTTTTGGAACGACCCTCATATATATATATATATATATATATATATATATATATATATATATATATATATATATATATATATTTCTTTTTAAAGATGTTAAAATTTGCTTACTTCTGCTGCAAGGCTCGGACAGCCACCCACAAGACTCTTTCGCCCCCTCCACCAGCATTGCAATAAGGATGGAAGAATCCGATGGTGAAAGCGCCCGGGAATAACTGTGATGATTTCTGCCGTACATAAATCCGTGTGATCAGCAGGAACAGAGCTATGACTCCAGGAACAACGAGGAAAATGTGGGGGTAAGCCCACAGGAGGAGAAAAAGCATGGCAATAAAAGCCATTAGTGAAACTGGAAGGAAAAAAGAAGAAAAACTATTTTATCACCTCTTCATTATCAGAGATTAATCCACTAAATCTCAGGATGTCTAAATATTTTGTTATTGAGTCAAAACTTTTTGTAATGACTAAAAATGGGTTAGAATTAGTGTTGGGATGATTAATCGGAATCGGGAATCAGAAAAATCGGAAATTTGGGGGGGGGGTAGCAGAATCGGAAAAATTTGTGCCTATTTTCTGATTTTTTATTTGATTTTGTTTAAAAAAAATTATCTGCTGGTAGTAATAATAAAATAATCAATATTTATTGATTTAAATATTTAGTAATACTAAAATTTATAAATTATCCCCCCCCACACACACAAACGCATGTGTTTTTACATTTGAGAAAATACATGCAAATTTAAGATGTGGTTTTTATATGTTTTTCAAGCTGAATAAACATGTTACATTAAATAAAAACACTAGAAAATTATCCAGTTAGGTAGAAAAGTAACTTATCTTGCCTTTGATAACATTTATTTGTTATATATTTGCTTTTTTGACAACTTTTTCGAATCTATGTGTATAGTAATAGAAACCCCAAAATTTTAATAAAACTGAAAATACATTGAAATCTATGTGACAAGTAAAAAGATAGTAGAAAAAAAGGCACTCTTGCAGAATTTGACCCGGATCCTCAGGATTTTCCATCAATTATGGTTCGGGCTCAATTGGCAATCACCGGATTAAGCCGAGCAAAGTAATAGACACAGACAAATTTAAAAACAAACAAACCGAAAAAATAGAAATACAATAAAAAAAATAACAAAAACCTACCGCAAATTTACTGAATATATATTTTTTTTTCAAGAAAAGCAGCATTTTGTATTGTTTATTTAGTATTATTATTATTTTATTTTGCAATTTTTTTAGCAACAAAAAGTTTTTTTTGTTTTCAAGAAAAAAAATGAACGTTTTTTTAACTGTAAATTATTAGATGAAAGTAGCTTTTGTTTTTCAAGAAATTTTTAATTTTTTTTTTTAAGAAAATTGGCAGTAAATGATTTTTTTTTTAAAACAAGTTTTATAAGAAACGATGAATGATTTTTATGAAAACCATAAATTGTTAGGTGAAAATACAAAAAAAAGTTTGGGTTTTTTTTTTTTCAAGAAAATTTACAAATTATTTTTTGTCTACTAGTGTTAAAAAAATAAACAGAAAAAATATCCCCCTACAAGAGAACCAAAAAAAAAATGAAATAAAAGCAAAAATAAAAAAGAAAGCAATTCCAGGTCGGATATGAAAACAGGGTTAATTATTGATTGCAATGGATACAAGCAAAGCATATTTTCTAAGCCGAAAATTCCTTTTATGCACCAAGTGTAAATTTAGCACTTTCTTAAAATTTTGTTAAAACAAGTTTATAGTACAACACTATATCGAAAACTACACCTTACATTTTTTTTTTTACATTCATTGAATAAATTGATTTCAAGTGATTATGTAACTATAATTACTGACCGGTTTGTAATATTTTACTAGCAGGGAAACTTGACATTGCCCGGGATTGAACAATGATCAAATGAATCACACTGCCATATTTTTATTGTTATCAAAATTGGTGAAATCGACCATTTTTCAATCAAACTGATTGATATGCTATACTAGTTGGGGACCCATCACGGTACACCAGGAGGAAGTTTCACATGCCTTCCCACAGTGATTTCATCCACAAACCTACTGTTAATTTTGTAAAATTATTTTTATATATAATGTCTTGAATTAAATTTTAAAATGCAAAAGTCAAGAATCATGGTTCAGTTGTTCTCTAAAGAGAAACACTTATTATGACGCACCTCTATCATATCAAAGAACTTACTATTGGTTTTATGTCTGGCCTTTCTGCTTGTGCAGTGGTAATGGCTTGAATTTAAGTTTAAAATGAAAAAAGTCAAGTATCAATTTTGCTTTAAACAGAAACATTAATTTCAAATGCATCCCTGTCATATTAAAGAACTTACTATTGATTTTATATGATGAGCCTTTCAACTTGCATGGTAATATAACTTCTTCAATGCACTGTGATGTTAGGCAGTGTAAGGTGTTAACTTTGCTTCTTTCATCGGATTATTTCAATTGTCAATTATCGATACTTATCAAAGACATTTCGATACAAAACCTAAAGTACCTTCATGTAAGATTTTATAAAAATTGGTACAACCGTTTTCAAGTCCATAGGAAACAAACAAACACACACACATACAAAATTCCTTTTATATAATAGTAGAGATACAGATTATTTACCCTTGAAAATAAATTTTGGATATTGCTAAGCGATTTTTTTTTTTTTTTTTACAATTTTTTGTGAAAATACTTCTATAATTGTTAATCCAATAAACTTTCAATCTGAAACGACATTTTTATCTTTTACAAGAATTTTTTTTTTTTTTTTACATAGGAGTCAGCACTTATCAAGGCCCAGAGGCCACTCGAGGATAAGAGTTAATGAATATAAGCATTTAGTGCTTGTTTACATTTGTGATCTTTTAAGCCAACACATTTTAGGTGAAAACATTATTATGTACTTATGTGTCGAGACGAAATTAGTATAAATTCCAAAAAATGATTCAGCAGACGTGCACTAGGAGTATTTTAAATAAAAAGTCAGCCACCATTACATTCCCAGACCCTTAATTTCAGTCAAGGGTTATCTTCCTTGTTTGTCATACTGAACGGGTCGCACAACTCTTCCACATCATCGAGTTTTATTGTATGTTTTAATGCAATAAAACTCGATAATACAATAAAATCTAATTTTACTTGTAATTCTAGGTCAGAATCTATTTCATCTAACCACATCGTTGGCAAGTTTTTGACGTTGAAGTAATATTTTTTTTTTAGCTCCTTGCATCAAGTGGCTTCATGCCTTGCATGGAGCGATTTACATTAAAAAATGTTATTTTTCTAATGGATCATGTTTGTAGTTTTTGGAATTTATACTCATTTTGTCATGACACATAAGTACATAATGTATTGACATGATATGCGTTCGTCGAAATAAACCAACACCTGGCATTTTTATAAGTAAATAAATATGAATTGTTTGTGATTTTCCTGTGGAAAAATATGCAATTTGAAAACAAACGTTTTATTTATGTTTAGGAATCTATGGAATTCGACTGATGTCAAATATGGTGTTATACAAAACCTGTTTCAACAAAAATTAAGACACTCGAACCAATATTATTAATAAACATGCTAAAAGCATTTAAAAAAATAAATAAATAAATAAAAATAAAAGATGCTTGTTTACATTGGGTTATCTTTTGAACCAACACATTTCAGGTGAAAACATTATTATGTGCTTACGTGTCATGTGAAAATTAGAATAAATTACAAAAAATTACAAATAATGATCCAGTAGAAAAATAATTTCAAGTAAAAATAAATATTATCGAGTTTAGCAATTTATACAGTTTTATTGTAAGTTGTAATGTTGGGGAGGTTGCAAAATCCAGGGGGAGGTAACTTCAATCGATAATTTTGACTAAATAAATATGTACTGCCATTTTTAAATACAAGATCTCAGAATGTAATCGTGGCTGATTACTTTTATTTAAAATATTTTTAGCACATCATCTACTGAATCATTTTCCGTAATCTTTGGAATTTATACTAATTCTGTCATTACATGTAAGTATGTAATAATGTTTTCACCTGAAATGCGTAGGTTTAAAAAATCACCAATCTACACAAGAACCAAAAATAGAAACTCAATCCCATACGATCCCCACTCCAAAAATCATACATTTTATGTATTAGAGCATGCACATGAGATAATCATGTGATCTGAAGAAAGAAGGTAAGGAATTGATATGTGTATTTATTATTTGCAAACTGTTATCCTCATCTTCATAGTTGTTGGTAATTGTCTGTATTTTTGAGATGAGGTGTTTTCATTGATTGAGATTGTCGGACTGACTTCCCCAGTTCGATACAAAACACCTGATGAAGGCCGGAGGGTAAAACGGCCGAAACGTTGCGACTATAACAATCAAAATGAGGAAGTCAGTCCGACAATCTCATTCATAGTTGTTGTTTCACCACGTTTCGGCCAATTCAACCTTTGGCCTTCTTCAGGTGGTTAACAGCAACGGGATAGGAATGCTGAGTAATTACTGCCTTCCATAGTTGTTGTGCTTTGAGTAGGATTGAGACCACTATCTTTAGTGGATAGACGTGTTGAGTCTCTATGCTTCCAGGTAAGCATCGTCTGAAAATAGCAGTTTCAATCTTATTCAAAGCAGGCCAGAGGATTAGTTGTTAGCCAAAACGTGGTGAAACAACAACAACTATGGAAGGCAGTAATTACCGGGGATACAGTTATAAGACTCAGCATTCCTATTTCGTCGCGGTTAATCACCTGAAGAAAGCCAGAGGATGAGTTGGCGGAAACGTGGCAAAACAACAACAACTATGAAGATGAGGATAACAGTCCACACAAAAATGAATACACAAATTATGAAGCTTCATCATCTCAAAGGATTCCAGAAAATAAAATTTTTTTTATATGAATGCGAAAGAATGAAACTCATCTCTTTTGTACAAATAATATATATGTATGTGTATGTGTGTGTGTTCGCGTGAACCAAATCGTTATAAATACATGCCTTGTTAAAAATGGTGAAATTTTGTCTTTTATTTATTTTCTTAGCTGTTTGGTTTCATTCGGTGAGATATCTAGTCTTTGGGGTAAAAGTTGAGTTGCTTTTTCGTCCGTCTCGATCGCTTGCAATTATCAGGATCGTCTTCAAGAGTTGGATAAAAGCAAAAACTTCTGAGGGTGATTGCAACGATCAAAGACGTTTGAACTAAACGAATTGACAACAGACACACTCAGCCATTTATCTGTCAACAATTGTTTTATGTGCAAATGTGTTATTTCATCAAACTACTTGTATGGTCTCATGGCATTTCCGATTATATTTCTAACCTATGAATCTCTCCATTTCTATTAGACAAAGCTTTTGACAAATGAGTTTCTATTAAAAAAAAAAAAAAGAAAAAAAAAAAAGCTTAACTAGATAAATTATTAAATCCCAAGATGAAAAAAAATATTTAAATAAGTTTACTCCATTTTATATTGTAAATACTTGATAAGTTGGACTTTTGGCCAATTGTTTTCTTATAAACATGTTGTCACCAACAACATATCTTTGAAATTTGTCACTTTCTTTTTTTTTTTTCTTTTTTTTTCTTAAATTTTCTTATCAGTTTGTGATGATGGAGCTGAGGATGGACCATCCTACCGGATACCAAACATTCACCCGCTACCTCAGATATTCCAACCGAAAGATCTTTTTAAGATTCTGACCATTCCTTTAAGTGCAATTGTTTGAATCTTTCTCCTGCTGGAGGGGGAGAAAGAGTCATGTGGGTGGCTGTCCGAGCCTTGCAGCAGAAGTAAGCAAAGTTTAACATCTTTAAAAAGAAATATATATATATAATGTATATATGAGGGTTGTTCCAAAACTAATGCATCCTATTTTTTAACTAAAAAAAAAAAGTTAAAGAGCTACAAAGACAGAAGTAGTAACATTAAAACAAGCAACCTTTTGTGCCCCAGAATTTATTAGTTCACAGGGTATATTCGCCAGGTAGTTTTTGAAATTCTTTTTCATGAGTTCAGTTGCTCCTATAATTACTTGAATTGCTAGAGATCTTCCTAAGATTCCAGTTTCTTTTCATGTCATACATAAAACCTCGATATTTTGTTATCTTTTTCCTCCAGCATCATTGGTGACACTAACTTCTTCTAGGGTTGCTTCTTTCTCCTTGTCTATTATCATCATGTTAGGTTTTATCACCATGTATTGTGGTCATTAGTGTCGGGATGATTAATCAGAATCAGGAACCAGAAAAATCCAAACGTTTATGGTATCAGAATTGGTAACAGAATCGAAAAAAACGTACCTATTTTCCCATTCTAAAAATGGTTCTTTTAATTGCTATTTTTTTTTTTTTTTTGTTTAAAACTTAATTTTTCATTGTTGGTACTAATAATATAATGATCAATATTTATTGATATTAAAAGTACAATAAAAACAAAATCTATAGGGGATCTATTTTCATAAGTGTATTTTTAAGTTTTCAAAAATACATGCATATATTACATGGGGTTTCTGAACCTCATCCAGAAAGAAAAGGTGTAGTAGCGGACACGATAGGGCGACTGTCTACCTCACTGAGATTACTTTTGGCCAGAAGCTGCGTCCTCCTCTGCTGCCAGTCGTCACGGGTTCGCTCCACTGGAAATGAGCATTGGAGGTTCAGAGGGTGTTTATCTGATGCGCAACAGATACTACACCTAAACTGCACAAGCAAGTTAGGAGCCAAGGTGGAAAGTTCTGTACCGAAGGATAAACCACTGAGGCTGACGGACTGCATGATGATGATGATGATGATGATGACGGTAATCCAAAAATAAAATAAATAATAACAACTCTATAGATAAATATTTAGAGACTTAAAATAAAAAAATCAGAATCGGTATTTGTATCAGAATCAGGAATATAGAAGAGAATACGTAACTGTTTTGGAATCAGGATTTTCTCTTCCAAAAGTACAGGAGACAGGCATAACCCAAACTGATTTTCATATATTGCTATCAATACTAAAATGTTTACTCTAAGAGAAAAGGAGAAAAATCTTTAAAAAGAGATAAAACAGGGAAGACAATTTTGCTTGAACAAAACTTGACCAGGTCAACAACGGTTATAGTCAGCTAATGTACTTCCTAACTTCTGGTGTGGCTGCTACCGGAAAGCGGTGACAACACAAATCAGTTCCTTCATTTTTATTGTTCTTCAATATTTCTATTGTGAAGTGATTTATTGAAATAAAATATAAGAAAAGGGCATTATTGAAAAGTATACAATAAAAATGAACAAAATTATAAAAAGATAAAAATAACACAACCAACCTTTATTTACGCTTGTAATAACAAAATTAAAAAATTAAAAGTTTTTATTTTATTTGAAACTAGCATTTAATTTAAATGTTAATTGGAGGCGCTTTTTATGGTAAGATAACATCACACAGGTCACTTAAATGTCCACATTGATGATGAAGACCTGTTGAAAGTTATTTAAGTCAAATATTTTGGATCGACTGATCTTACAACAATAGATTTGATGCCAAACTGGATTTGCAGAAATCAAATGTTTCACATGCCATCGGAAGAGTGATGAGAGTTCAACAATAATTTAATGTTTACTCAAGATTTTGAAATAACCAAAATGGATAAATTTTGTGAATTGACAGGAGAGACTATTTATTCAGTTTAGGTTTTTGTTTACTATACATGTTTTTTTTTGGGGGGGGGGGTCACATTAAACTGTGAAGTAAATTTACAAATTTTTAATATGAAAAAAAAAAAAAACAAGGAAAAAAGAAAAATTATGTACTTGTTAAATAAATTTTAAAAAAGAATTATCCCCCTTATTCTAGATTAGTCTTCTAATCCAATAACGATCTAATAATAGTCCATTGTTTAAATTTCAAAACAATCCATACTCCAGTATCTGTCTTTTAGAAAGAATTTCACTTCTAACTCATATACAGTAAAATTTAAGAATTTTAAATTTACTTAGTGTACAAGTAAATTAGGGTTTTCTGTACACAGTTAAAATAAAGCTGAAGGTTTAAGGGAAAAGAGGTTGTTATCTTTGATGGTATTAAAAACAAACAAAACAGAAATTTAGAAAAGGCTTTTGTGTCTCTGCAATATAATGGGATTTCAAATAAATGCATTTTAGGTAAAAAAAAAAAAAAAAAAATTATTGCATATAGTTATGTCGAAATTAGTAAAACAAAAAAAATTTAAATGACTGAATAGAAAAATAATTGCAAGTGAAAATGTATTGAATTAGAGAGTTTTATCATATTTAACAATGTTGAAGTTTTATTAAAATCCAGGGGAGATAATTACAGTTGAAGATTTTTAGGTTCTTATTGTAGCGAAATTCGAAAATTGAAATCTTGTATTTTAAGTGAAACCAATGGTATCTACTGAATTGTAATGTCGCAGTAATGAAGATATCCAAAAATTATGAAAAATAATAAGGTAGACAATTATTAAGTGAAACAGTTTTCGAAGACAAATAGCGAAAATTAAGTTTTGCTAAATTGTGCGAAGATTTTCAATTTTCAGAAAAGATTTACCTCCCTTTTGTTACAATTAAAATTCTACGGTTTCTTTTTTTTCTGCAAAACTCAATTTTCGTTAATTGTCTTTGATAATTATTTTCTGTAATAATTAATTTTCTACCTTATCGTTTTTTATAATTTTTGGATACACGACGCGACAATTCAGTAGATACCATTGGTTTCACTTGAAATTCAATATTTCAATTTTCTGATTTTCTGAAAACAACCAAATTTTGACAATAATTGTAATCTGCTATTTCAAAAGAAAAATGGCAGACTGTTAATAACTACATTTATTTTTGTGCGTATGTAAAAATAGTTCTTGTATATCTGTTTGATCATATTTTGTAATTTTTGTAACTTTTATTAATTTCGTGCGATTGTATTTTTACCTAAAATGCATTTTTTTAAATTCCATTATACTGCATAAGCAACAAGGCTTTTATATATATATATATATATATATATATATATATATATATATATATATATATATATATATATATATTATAATAGAAAAAGCAAAAAGAAATTGATGAAACAAAAGCATTCTGTTTTACATACACATAGATATTTCCATTTTCATAAAGAAGGATACTGAAATTAAAGAAAGAAAAAAATACATTCTTATTCTTGATTGTTTTTTGTATTTTAAAATGTTTGATGCAAAAGCATCAAATATTTTTCCTGAATCTTTTTTTAAAAATGGTTTCTACATAGATTGTTAAAATAAATCATTCATTGCCATTAATGATTGCAATCCTCCATTCTATTATAAAAACTGTGCATTTGCATATTTCAAGATTGGTTGGTTGGTTGTTTTTGTTTTACGGCCTATCGACCCTTTTCAGGTTATTTAATGCCAAATCCAAAGATTTTGAAGAAAAATTTTTTAGTAGAATATATTTGTTGTTTTCAAGTCGATTTCTATTTAACCCATAGTTGGGACCCTAACAGGTACTACCATTCCGGGTCAGAGTGGACCTGGGAGCAATGGCAATTAAAGGGTGGCTCCACACTCCCCAAAGCCCACAAACTGGGGCCTCGCCACTGGATATAGTTTAAGGTCATATCCAGGACCATGCATATTTCAAGAAATAAAAATAAAAAGAAGACAATATAGATATGAGGATAAAATACATAGCATGTCATAAATATGAAATGCTGTGGAGACAGGATGTGTGAAAAGAAAGACAAAAAGAAATAATTAAACACAGGAATAGATCATCGAAAACAAGAGCTTTTCAGGTTTCATCCAGATCATTTTTTTCCTGCAGATGTTTGATGATCCGAACAAAATCTGTAAAGCTTGTTTTGATAATTTATTTTTGTATTTGTTTTTCTTTTGTCTTTTTCACACATAATACAAATTATGGACAGACAAATACACACCTGACATGTATCTTCTATTCCAAAGACCAATGTGTGTGTGTGTATATATATATATATATATATATATATATATATATATATATATATATATATATATGTATGTATGATGAGAAAAAATGGAAATAGTATTCCGCCGAAACAGAGAAATAAAAAGAAACAAACTGAGTAATGTGTTCATCAACGTTTTATCTTTACTTCATCCAAAAGAAGTCTCGAAATAAAGACGAAACGTTGATGAACACATAACTCGGTGTGTTCCTTTTTATTTCTCTCTATATATATGTGTATTTTCCTGTCATAGAAAAGTTAGCAAGTGAAACATGTGCCATTTCCTTTCTAGTCCCCACATAAAACCATTGCGAAGAATGCTGTAATAACTGAAAGGAAAACTTTTGGAATTGCAAAAAGTGAAATGCCCTCAAAATCTCTGTTCACTATGCAACATCCAATAGGCAAACTCACCTGAAACCTTCATTTCTCTGTTAACCACGATATTCGTGACATTATGCGTCCTGTCAACTAATGTTTCTTTGTTTTTACTCTACTTTGATCTATTTGACCACATACCTAACATTCAGGTTGACTTTCCGGGTTATTTTTTATGGGAACCGATTTATTTCCCAAACTTGTGTCACTTTGATATGTACTTAGTTTGACCCTTGTCAAAATTAGCACTAGCTGATGTTATCACTATCTAACCTAGGCCCATTCATTATGTAACAATTAAACTATATTATTTAAATCTAGACAATATATTTTACATAAGAATCAAATATACTTTAAAGAAATTTCTCATTTTTAGAATCAGAATGGAAAGGTTTGTAGCCATTAATTAAACGATAACATAAGTGAAAGAAAGATCAATAAAAATAATTTTTTTAAATATACCTTTTGTCTTGTTGGACTCGACCAATTATTTGAGTGAAGCTTTGGAAAAGGAAAATTAGAAAAGAAAAAAAAAAGTATAAATGTTTTAAGCATTAAACAGGGAACATTTGAATACTGGAAAATTAGATAGAATATTAGTTGGTGCTGGGATCATATTTAAACAAAACTTACTTCTTGCCAGAATTTCCTCTATATTAAAAAACAAAAATAAAAATCTGTGTGATGTACATACCTGTGACAAAACGAAGCTATCATATTCGAAAAATTATGTAAATTAATCAAGTAGTTTTATTTTGATAAAGAGAATCATTTTTAAGTGACTAATGGGAACTCGTAGGTGTTAGAACATAAATCTAGCAAGTTTGAATTGTTTAGTTATCTCCCTTTTTGTTTCGTTTTTTTATTGTTTTTAAAATGCCAGACATGATAATCAGGTTTCTGTTACTCATAAAATTTGATTTTCTTATTTAAAAATAAAACTACTTAATTTACATGATTTTTGGAAAATGATATTTTTATTTTGTAACAGGTATGTATACCATTAATATTTTTCTTTACTTTTGGTTTTTAGTTAAGGGAATATATTGGAGAAAAACTAAAATCCATAATGTAAAATTAATAATATCATAAAATTTTACTTAAGTTGTATTTGATGTTTACATAACCTTTGTTTTCAATTTCAATCTTAGACACCAAAAATATAGTATTTACTAGAAAATATATCTTCCTTCCAGTTGCATATTTTTCCTAGGCTGGTAGATACACTTATAATATAAAGGGTATTTTTAGAATTATATATTTATAATAATTATTTATTTAAAAACTATACCTTGACACACTATATATATATTTTTTTAAACTTTGTATATTAATATAGGGGGAATGCTGGACAAAAACCCAAAACTTTAATTGGTAAACACATAATGAAATTTATAGATTTGTATTCAAAGATCAGCAGAATCAACAGTTCCCACTGTTATCTCAAATGTTACATTATGAAAATTGTGCTGAAAGTAAAAAGTTGGCAGAAGTCTAGAGCTGCAAAAGGCCTTCTCTCTCTATCTCTGTTGAATATTTACTAAAAGACACCAAGGAATATGAAACTAGAATTTCAAGTGATCGATCACTAAATATATTGCATCATTGAGCAAGTGGATATTTTTTTAATGTTGTTATTACTTTGTTCTAGATGGGGATAGGGCATCCTACTGGATGCCAGACATTTACCTGATATCTTATACATTGCAACTGGGAGATCTTTTTAACATTCTAACCATCCCTTTATGTGCAATTGTTTGGATCTCTCTTGTACTTGGTTCACCGGGTATATTTGCTGGGTAGTTTTTGAAATTCTTTTTCATGAGTCCGGTTGCTCCTATAATTTTACTGGAATGATAGAGATCTTCTTAAGATTCTGTTTTCTTTTCATGTCATACATGTGACCTCGGTATTTCATTATCTTTTCCGTCTCAATTCTGTTTAACCCAGCATCATTGAGGACACTAACTTCGACTAAGGTTGCTTCTTTCTCCTTTTTCTAGATATGCAGTTGTAAGAACTACATAGTCATAGTGGATGGACTTAAATGGGTGGCCACATTTAATGCTATCAAGACAAAGCTCCTCTCCTTTAACAATAAGAAACCATCCCAAACACCGATTGCCAGGGTTGATAGCACCCTTCTTCTGAGTTCGACCATCAAATACCTCGGCCTGAAAATAATGAAGCAGAATAAGTACATGGAAGATACTGCCTAGTTTGATGCAAAGAAAGTAAACTCCCTCTACCGGGCTAGAAAACTTCTCACATCGGCCAGTATCCTATATCTCTACAAAGCCACCATCCACCCATGCATGGGGTACTATTGTCATGGTGCACCAACCACTAGTCTCTCCCTTTTGAACAGGGTGCAGAAGAGAATTTCTATCCTAGTAGGTCTGCTAAGCTCCAGCCCCTGTTGCATCACTGCAACATTGCATCCTAAAGATTGTTTCACCAGTACTTCCCCATGGAGTGTGCTCTGGTAAACTTACTGTACTTGTAACCCCTCAATGTAAATACTCCTGACCCATCCTACTAGCAGCAAAATTTGACCCCTTCAATGTAGAGGACCCTAGATGCAGAAAGATTTACTACTCTAATAGCTCCTTTTCTTTTTTTTTTTTTTTTTAACTGTTTGCCTTTGGAATTCTCTCCTTGCTCTTTGTTTCCCCAAACATACTAACATACAGAAATTTAAATGTAATGTGAACAAATTATTGATATGACGATTCCAATATTTTTTCTAGATTCTGATACAATTACTGATACTAATTATTTTAAAATGTCTAAATGTTTAGCTATAAAGTTGTTTCATTTTGTGTGTGTGTGTGGGGGGGGGGGGTATTACCACATAACCCTTGTGCATATATTTTCACAAACGTAAAAAAAATGCATTTATGTCAGAATATGTGGATTTTAGTTTTACTGGGAGTTTAAAATCAATAAACAGTCATCATTTTATCATTAGTATCATCAATGGAAGATTAAATTTAAAAAACAACACATGTAAAGGAATCGCTTTTGGCATCGGAAATTAGACACAATTTTTTCTGATTCCCATACCGATTCCGATACCCCAAAAAGTTATGTTTTTTTGCGATTCTCAATTCTGATTAATCGTCCCAACACTAGAATACTCTTGCTGTCCAACCATTTCCCTGCTATAAATCTGACTCCTATCACAGCAGCCCTTATGTTTCAGTGACAATATGCCTTGTTTAGGGCTAACAAAAATAAAATGTTAAATAAATACATTAAAAAAAAAAAATGAACAACAAACACTTATTTTACATTTTAAAAATTTCTAACAAAAATAAAAAAACATTGTCGTTTGTTTTATAATAATGTCAGTCACAATTACCATATCCAATTCTAAATGATTTTTTTTTTTTTTTTTTACACAGTGATCACCACTTATCAAGAGCCGGAAGCCACTCAGAGATAAGGGTTATTGCAAGTACATTACGTTAGTGTGGAGATTTGATGAAGTGTTTACTTAAGGGGGTGGTTCATTAGGAATTTGTTAACGTTGGACTTGAAGACATCCAAGTTGTAGTCCGGTGGGAAGCAGGCAGACGGAACAGAGTTCCACAGGCGAGCAGTTCTAAGAAAGAAGCTTTGTTCATGGAATCCACGTTTTGATTTAGGCACAGATATAGAGTGGGGGAAATTTTTCACAGTGGAGTCAGCTAGACGGGTGTTTTTCGTGAAAGATTGGCGAGGGGGGACCAGAGATTGGAGTTCAGACGAGCACCTGCCATGGAAATAACGATAAAACAAGGATAGGCTCGCAACGATTTATGATTAAAATTATAATTTATAAACCCAAATCAAGTATTAGTGATGTTGTGCTCCTAAATCAAAGTATGTATGTCCCTCTTAAACAGTAAGCTAAGGACTACCCCTAACCCCACCGTCCTCTCCAAGCTGAGTCAATGTCTGATGCCACAAAGGATTGACCGTGGAATATTTATTGGTCACACAGTGAACTGAGCTAGAAATTACTGACCCTTGAGAATTGTTGGAAGATTTTTCCCCTCCTCCCCCATCTTTTTATTTGGCTTCAAGGTTTCTTATTTTCTTTTAAAACTAGCCTTGGTGCCCGGCGTTGCCCGGGTGTTTGGAGGTGTGTGTTGAGCAAAAACAAAAAGTGGTTGTAGGAAAGAAAAGAACATGAAAAAAAAAAAATGACGTCTTTGCTGTCACGCCCATCACCAAACTGGAAGTGATGTAGGTTTAATTAAGGCTAGACAAACGAAAAGAAGGGATGACTTTCGAATATATCGGCAAAAAAAGCGACCCCTCCCTGTAGAAAAGTACCCACTTGAGGGTGAAGGAATTAATGCTTTTGCCCAATTTTTCGATATTTGTCGTCCAAAGGGTTGAGTTTCAAAATGATACTGATTTCGTGAAAATCCGTTGCCTCTGTCGAAAGTTTTAGCCAAACATAGATACATGCATACATACATTTAAACAGACAGGTGAGATTTATATTATAGATAAACACTTTTTTCTTTTCAGCCACACTATCAAAGCTAAGAGCCACCGACTGATTAGGGTAAATGAAATATGATTGTCAGCCAAAGATGGAGAATATTATGAAGGTGCTGGTATACATAAATTATTTTATACTAGCAGGACCTGTGGAAATTCCACAGGGGACTCATTCATATGCAATATATTGATGTTGGCATTCTGTAGATGTTCAGTGTAAATGGAGATGCTCTAATATTATTGTAGCTTTTTTGTTTAAACTGCAAAAGTATTTTATCTAAGCTAGCACAAACGCTTGGCAAAGCTCGGTCGTAAAGTATGCTTAAATATGATATTTTAATTCTCATAGATTTTGTATATATTATTATAGAGTTAATGTTCTATCGATTTTTTAATATATTATAAGGTTCTGATTTAAAGAATAAAAAAAATATATCCATATTACTTGGGTGTATTACTTTGAATCGAAACTGAAATAAAAACTTATGAAGAAATATATGTATATATATATATAACTTGAGTTCCTTCAGCCATAATCGAAACCGAAACCAAAACTTATAAAGAATTCTTGGTAAAATTATTTATTACAAGAAATGGAGATACATAACAATTAAACGACCCAGATGTCAGCGTGACAAAGAAAATACCACATACGCTATCGTATTAATATATAGATAAAAATCATTTATGCATAAATTTATTTAAAAAAACATCGATTTGAATCTTAAGTGGAGTGAATGTGGTATTATGGTGATTGAAGATTCTAACTAGGAAAATGATAAACCAATATTAGGTACAGTGATGAAGATGACCACAGACACCCATCCCAACACTTTTGAATGGGCTTGTGCCTAATTTGTATCAAAGAATGTATATATTTTTAGATGAATAAATTTTTCAAAGGTATGAATTCTGTTTGATTATTTATGGGGTGGTATATAACAAAAATTTGTTGATTTGGAATTAAAGATGGCCTAATTGTAATCAACAGGAGAGCAGTCCTTCGGTAATGTGTTCCAAAGTTAGAAAGCCCTCACAAAATAGTTTTGTCTATGAAAATTACACCAAACACTAGGCACTTGGCTGGAGAAAAAAAGTTACTTTCCACTATGGCAGTAAGGCAAGTTCTTGCTGCGAATGTCAAGCACATTCTATGAAAATAATGAGAGACTAGCAACGTCTATTCTGTAAGAAAGAGGTAAGGATAAGAATAATATAAGTTTACTTTGGTCTCCAAATATTTTTTTTTAATGTCTCTTATAATAATTATTCACTAGTTATTAAAGCTAACATATACAGAAGGTTTATGATAAGTATTTGTTAACATTGGACTTGAAGATACCCATGTTGTAGTCTGCAGAGAAACAGTACGTGTACCACGAATGCAAAGTTATTAGAAATAAACTCGATGCATGGAAATTCCTTGAAAGATGGAAGAAAGAAAAGTTCTTTCATCTTTTAAGGAATTTCTTGCGAGTTCCTTACAACGAGGAACCGAAGATTGAAGCTCAGTCGAGTACATTCTATAAAAATAATGACAGAGTAGAGAGAGACTAGCAACGTTTATTCTGTAAGAGAGAGGTAAGAAGAAAAGATCATTATATGTTAGATTTTTATATAACTCTACATTATGAACGACTCTGCCTTTCAAAAAAAAAAAAAAGAAAAGAAATATTTGAAAATTAGTTTCGGCCATGAAGATTCAACATGTTTGTCTCCTGAATTCCTGGCAGTAAAATTTCCCAGTCAACGCTAAAGTATACTTTGTTTTATTTTTAAAGACATATTTTCAGGACAAAAAATTTTATTTCTGTTTTCATATTTGACCAAATCCAATTGCCACATATGAAATTATATATCCATCATATCAATCAAAGATTATATCTTTTTGGTCCCCCGATTTATCAGAGAGGGGCCTATGTTTTCAGTGGCATGCTTGTGTCTGTTATTCTGGATGATTGCCAAATAATCATCCATTAGTTTTTCCTTAAATTTTTCCACAAATTGTATTTCATTAAATAGATGTGCACAGTACAAAAATGTTTTTTGTGAAAATTCCCACTGCGTTCCCAGGAGTTTAAAAGAGGTAAAAAATGCCCCAAAATGGTAAAAAATTACACGTTTTGCTCCATAAATTTTGATCCATCCATTAGATTTTTCTGAAACTTGGCTAAAATGTGGAGCCCATTGTTCATCCAGTATGGGTGACCCTGGCAAAATTCTAGTTTGCGTCTCCGGGGACTTTTACTGCTTAAAATACCTCTTTTTGTGGTTCTTTTTTCATATTTCTCAACAAAAACTTTATATGTCTGACTATATAGTGGTTTTTCACGGTGGTCAACTCAAATATACATGTGTTAAAGCCTGAAACTGCACCATTATCCATTTACAATGGGATTCGGCGTCCCCAGGAGCTCAAAAGAGGTCAAAATGGCCAAAAATGATACTTCTTGCTCCATAGTGTTTGATCCATCCATTAGATTTTTCTGAAACTTGGCCAAAATGTGGAGGTTATTGTTCTTAATATAAATTCAGTATGGGTGACCCTGGCAATATTTCGGTTTGCATCCCTCTGGGACTTTTAGGGCTAAAAAAAACATGCCTTTTTGGAGCTCTTTTTTCATATTACTCAAAAACTTGATAGTTATGTCTGTATAGTGGTTTTCCATGGTGCTGAATTCAAATATACATGTCTTAAGGCATGAAACTGCACCATTTGTTCATTTTCATTGGGATTTGGCATTCCCAGGAGCTCAAAAAGGGGTCACAAATATCCCAAAATTTTCAAGTTAAATTCAATTTGTTTTTTTTTTCACAAAAAAAAAAAAAAACTCAACTAGCTACAATCACTACCAACAATTTTCACCACTCTCTATCTGTGCTTAAATGTAAATGCAGATTCCATGAAAATTGCAAAAAATAAAAAAGACACTTTTTACCCATAACTTTTGTCCCATCCATTAAATTTTTCTGAAACTTTGCGAAAATATGAAGGCAATGTTAGCCCTTCACACTTCTCACATTCATCATTTGTTCATTATTTTTTGTGGCATCATCTCACGTGCAGCAGAAGAGGGAGACCATGCACACACAGCTTGTTTCTACTCTTCCAATCAGGTTCCACGATTGCATTTTGTGAGTTCTCATCTTCTTTTTAATTTTTAAAAATATATTTACCAAGAAGTCACCAATTATCAATGCCTGAATGTCACGCGAGAATAAGGGTATATGAAAGTAAGGTGGTAGTTTCGTAATCATTAATGGTGTAAATTATGCAAAATTTGATTTATTTAAGGGGATGGCTCAATGAGAACTTGTTTACATTGGAGTTAAAAGCTACCATATTGTAATCAGCCAGGAAGCAGGCTAGTGGAACAGTGTTCCACAGGTGAGCAGTTATAGGAAAGAAGCTTTGTTCATGGAATCTGCATTTACATTTAAGCACAGATAGAGAGTGGTGAAAATTGTTGGTAGTGATTGTAGCTAGTTGAGTTTTTTTTTGTGAAAAAAAAACAAATTGAATTTAACTTGAAAATACTTTAAAATATATAAATAAATAATAATTTGATTGGGTTTCCAAACGCTTTTAATGGCGTTTGGCATATTCCAACGGTGACGTCAGGTGCCGGTCAAGCCTGAGCAGACATTTACGAGAAATCCAGTTCGTAATATACACAATTACCGACTTCCAGTTCGTACAATGCACTAGCACCAATTTACTTTATAGAATAAAAATGGTTTCTTTTCATTTGTTACATAAATTATTAAAAGCGAATCAAGTTTCGGTAAACAACTTATAGTTTATACCTAAACCAGATTTTAGTAAATGACATTAAAAACACTTGACCTTCAGCTAGGGATCTTTATTCTGGACCCTCAAAAATCAACAAAGATTAGACCATTCCTAAAGATCCTGTCCTTGTTGATTTTGTGGTGGGAGTAAAGTTCTGTGCAGTTCTATGAGGTTCACCCTCCCAGGCCTTGTCTTCTCTCTTTGAGAAAGGGTTCGTTTATTTCTAATCACTTGAGGCGCCTTCACCGGGGAATGCCGAGGGGGGGGGGCTTCACTTTTTGCAGGTCATACCCCCTCCTCTGGGTGACTTCCCAATCCCACTTTCCAACCCTGGTGTCTACATTCGTGCAGTAGGAGAGAATTAAATATCACCAGTAGACCTTCGGGCTAGGATCACAGTGTGGTATCTGTTCTGGTGCTACACTTCACTTTTCTGTCCTCGGTCAGTGGAGGAGAAATCCTTCATGACTGAAACAATTTCTTATTTTTGTTCCTATCCAAAGTGCCCCTTTTTGGGGAGCTGGATTTTCCCAACATTAAAAACCAACCTTGTGTCTAACTCTGCCCTTGTGGGGAGGCAAGTAAATAGGAACATTAAAAACACTAAATTACAGCAATAAAATACACGTGAAAAGAAGAAATGAAAGATCGGAAAAATATAGTCGCTATCTTTATAAACAAGTCGAGGAAACGGCTAGCTACAGAAAAATGATAAGTCAACAATTTTCAAGTTTTAGTTTAAAAAAAATAACATTGAAAACTAGCTTATAGCAAGTTTCATTGTATACGTGAAATGCAGGAAAGATATAGTCCCCATCTTTATCAACAAGTTAAGAGACTATGTGAGAAATTTAATTCTCACAAACTCAATACTCCCTGGCAGAGGCAAAATAAATCCACAAATTACAAAAGCCATACCTTTAAACTCAAAATTTATTCAATAATAACAGCAAAGAAAAGTTATTGGTCCTGGTACAGTCCATTGCAAAATGGTGGGCAAGTTTTGCCTCTCTAAACAGGAAGCCGGTAGTTAAACTCCTGTTGGTGGAGTGTTAGTTCGTTTTTTCCTCAAAAGGATCCATGATAATTCATGGTGTTCTCAGCAAGAATGCTGGTGCCTATAATTAGGCATAAAGTCAGTCCCTTGGGACTGTAACTGAATTGAGAAAAGTTCCAATATTTAATAGATATAAACATGAAGGAAATGTTCAAAGGATGCCATCCTGTAATTAGGATATCTTCGGCACAATATAAAGGTGTCTCTGCTTGTAGAGATGCAAGTCCTTTGTTCACCAACATTTTGGTGATATAGCATGAAGAAACTGTGGCAGCTCCATTCACTGTAAGGCTTTCTGCTCGGAGCTGTCCTGGTTGAGTCCTTTTTCTGCCAAGTGTTTAACGTGGACTACAAAATGAAAATGCATGATACAAAAAAGGGCGCCAAGTAATTAACTTATGCCTAATTAAAGGCACCAGAACTCTTGCCGAAAACCCCATAGCTTTGAGCCACTAAGAGGCATAGGCCATCTACAACTTTGTAGATGCTTTTGTAGTGACTGAGTTCTTTTTACGGGGTGAGGATGCTGGCCCCATGCCCAACCTTTCCAGAAGGTACATACAGCACCTAGCCTTCCCAAATGGTCACCCATCTGGTACTGGCCAGGCTCAACATTGCTTAACTTTATTGATCTGGTGAGAACTGGTGTGTCAACGTGATTGTGCCGTACAACTCTTGCCGAGAACACCATGAATTATCATGAACATTTTCGAAGGAAAAACCACGCTACCAACAAGAGTAGTTAACTACTGGCTCCCAATTTGGGAGGCAAAACTGACCCACCCTTTTGCAAGGACTGTACCCGGACCAATAACCTTTCTTTGATGTTATAACTGAATAAAATTTGAGTTTAAAGGTATGGTTTTGTAATTGTGGAATTATTTTTGCCTCAGCCAGAGAGTATTAAGTTTGTGAGAGTAATTTCCCACGCTTGCAAAGAGTTGCTTTTTATGTTAAGAATGGCTTTCGGAATAAACCCCCCTCCCCAACTTCCCTATGTTAAGAACGGCTTTCAGAATAAATACTCTTTGCAGGTAACTCTTGAGTGGGACAACCAGGCTACATTGACCATTTTTTTTTTTTTCATATAAATTTATGAAAACAGAACTGGCAATTATTCAAATTTTAATTAATTTAATTGAAGTACTGTTTTTTGCTGTTTAGCTAAATTGATACTTATGCATTTATTATACCTTGCTGAAATAATAAAGCCATTCAACCGCCTCAGCAAAAATAACCTTCTTAGTGACATGCAATATGGTTTCCGTTCTGCAAGATCTACCGCAGATGTGCTAACGGTTATATCTCATAGGATTAGTGAATCTCTTGACAAAGGCTTCCTTTCCAGGGCAATTGCTCTTGACATATCAAAGGCCTTCGATAAAGTATGGCATAAAGGCCTACTTCACAAGATTTCCAGCTACGGTATCACAGGTAATGTTCTCTCAATCATTAAATCATTTCTCTCCGATAGGCTCATAAGAGTAGTGGTTGATGGTCAGAAATCAGAGGCCCACAGTATTAATGCTGGAGTCCACCAGGGGTCCATCCTGGGCTCAACTCTTTTCCTGATCTACATCAATGATCTCCCTAAACACATACTTAAATCATCTATGCTGATGACACGACCATCTACGGCAACACATCAAAGGCTGTAAATGACAAAGTTCTCTATGATTCTCTCTCTTCTGATCTCGAGCACGTGGTTCAGTGGGGGAAGTCGTGGCTGGTTACCTTTAATGCATCTAAAACCAAGCTCCTATCTTTACATCATCAACGCTCTGATCCCCATCTGGCATCAATTGAAATGGATGGCTCTTGTCTAGGAGAAGCCCCATGTTTTGACAAGCTACTGGGCTTGACCCTTACTCCTGATCTGAAATGGAACACGTACATCAAGTCTGTTGCCAAGGTCGCTGGAAAGATGGTGGGATCCTTCTACCGCTCCAGAAGATATCTCACTACTAATGCAATTCTCTATCTATATAAAAGCCAAGTACGCCCAAGGATGGAATACTGCTGCCATATCTGGGCAGGAGCTGCTAAAAACAACCTATCCTGCCTTGACAGAGTACAAAATAGACTTCGTAGCTTAGTGGGGGATGCCCTTTTCTCTTCCCTGCAACCTCTCTCCCACAGAAGAGACGTTGCGAGCCTGTCTTTGTTTTATCGTTATTTCCATGGCAGATGCTCATCTAAACCAATCTCTAGTCCCCCCTCGCAAATCCTTTACGAAAAACATCCGACTAGCTGAAACCACTGTGA
>NC_136508.1:66155474-66162974 GCF_053919585.1 Euprymna scolopes
TTCAGCTCTGATTTCTAAACTAAATGCCATCAACCATCATTTCATGGTGGCAGCAGGAGAGAGTACAGAGTTTGTATTCTTGTCATCCATACCATTCATGATCAGACCAGCTCTCCTTTTGATTACTCCACATGCTAAACACAGCCACACACATCCTGGGAGGTGCCCAACAAGCCTTACACACAAGGAGAATATGGTATGTCATGTGACAATATTGGAAACTTCTGGGATTACTTTTCCTTGCTTCCAGCACAGGACACCATGATCTGTTAAGACCATCAATCCCACTCCCCCCCCCCAGTCGTTTAAAGTTCTTACATTCTAGTCCAAATCGAACTAAATATTCCCTGACCAGAGACATGTCTTAATTAACAAAGACATTGTCGATGTACAGCCCACAACCTCCTTCTATGATAGAACCTTGTTGCTGATAGCCTTCATGATAAAGAGATTCATTTTTGTTGTATTATTTGGACTATGATTCTTATCTTAGTTGTTCTTTTTTTTTTTTTTTACAACGTTTCAGTCGATGTAACCTCCGACTATCTTCAGGTGCATTCACACTGGATGTTATTAGTGAATAGTGGAAAAAAATGTTTGGTTTATTTACTTTCCCAACGAACACAGCCTTTTTTTTTGTTTTATATTAATAACTTCCGGTTTTTTGATATGATGAATGCATATTTTTGAGATGAGGATTTATAATTATTTTTTGTGTTATTTGGACTATTATTCTCATCTTGGTTGTTCTTTTTTTTTACAACTAAAAAACCAAAAATATACGTTCATCATATCAAAGAGATTCATGTTTAATCCAAACCCCAGCCATGTCAAACAGTATATCCTCTCATCAACCTCTACAATCTCATTTGGACAAAACATCTTATGGACTCATTTCTTTTTTTTCTTTTTTTACATGGGGGGGGGGGGAAGTCACCACTTATAAAAGCCTGGAGGCCACTTGAGGATAAGGGTTATTGAGAGTACAGTAGTCAATGGGATAATATTGTAGCAATTGAAATTTGGTAAATTGGATTACTTAAAGGGATGGTTCATCAGGAATTTGTTTATGTTGAACTTGAAGACAACTAAATTGTAGTCAGCTGGGAAACAGGCAAACGGAAGGGAGTTCCTACTTGGTGATACACTTTTCTGAGGTCCAGCAGTGACATGTTAACCCCTTTTTTGGTGCCATTCAAACATTTTAGCAGCGCAACCATCTCCGTTTACTGTGAATGTGTCTATGTGATAGTTATGCTTGGCCGGCACGAAAATTGTTCTCTTTCCAAGGCTCATTTGCTTATTCACCCAAGCAGCAGCAGAACTTTTCTCCTTTCACTCCTTTTTATTCTTCATTCCTGGCAACAAAATCACTTGAACAAGGCAACATCCAAAAAAAGAAAGATGTGCCTCTCACAAAAATCTGTCTTTTTATGCTGCCATCTGGAACTCCTGACAGTGCTCCTATTTGCATACATATTATTTTTCTATTAGAAAGGTTCCAGGTTCGAGTGCCAGTGCTTCTCTACAATGGGCACATAATAACCATGGTCCACCAAGTATGGAAATAAAAAATTTAAAAATTAAAAAAAAACGTTTACAAGTGTTTTTGATATAGATGTACATAATAATACTTTGATGGGTATGTTTTAACTTAAATAGGGACGGTATGATAAAATTGTGGGGTCTGCGTTCACAGAACATTGTGATAAGTGGTTCAGTGTGAACAGGTATGGTATAATAAATTATGGGGTTTATCTATTTTATTTTTACTTTCATCATATTTTGCTTTGGTTTTGATACCCCCATATTCGACGCTATCTCTTTACAACCCTTCCTTTTCATAACCTATCATACTTTCATAAATCAGAGTCCATTTTCTGTAGGCTGTTTTTGAACCCAGTCAACGATGGGTACTTTTGATAGTATATATATATATATATATATATATATATATATATATGTATATATATATATATATATATATATATATATATATATATATATATATATGTATATATATACACTATCAATATATATATATATATATATACACTATCGTTGACTGGGTTCAAAAATAGCCTACAGAAAATGGCCCTCATACATCGAACATGACGGGAGAGTCCATTATTATATATATATATATATATATATATATATATATATATATATATATATATATATATATATATATATATATATATATATATATAGTAATTTACGTATTGAGCACTTTTGAAGTAAATACTTAAAGTTTACGCATAAATCTATACTTTCGTATATTAATTTTATGTGTGAGTAAATGAAGTAGTTAAAACTCTGATCAGCGTCAGGGAGTATAATTAAGTTTGATGTTGAAATGGGTGGGATTAATTTATCTATAATTTTTTTATTTCATTTTAATCTACTTTCACAAAAACTTAATCAATTTATGTCATTCTTTTAAGTATTTATTTCCACCATAAGTATCAGTACTATACAATAATTCCATAGCTAGATATAACATAAACTGACCCAACAGGTTACGAGTAGATAAGTATATACATGTATATCATTATTTATCAAGATTCGTACATAAAAAAAATGGAATAATTAACCTTGGAAATTAGAGAGAAAAAAAAACGAAAATTATGAAAAGCAATAATCGTTTTTAGGAGTTACCTCCCTTTGACTGGGTAAATTAACGTACTGAATCACGATTGTCGATGTCCACCATTGAATGCACTGAATGCATTCAGTGAGCGTAACGTGAAGATTAGCTTAGAAATAATATACGAATGGATGCTACCTCTTGACATAACAAAATATATATTTGGATTTAATGATGCAAGAAACTTTTTATTCCTCTGTTTAAAGATATTTTGACTCCCTTGGAATTATAAAAAAAAAAAAAAAAAAAAAAAAAAAACATTTCTACATTAATTATAAACTTTTTTTTTTTTTTTTTTTCAAATTTTTCAAATCAATAATTGCAGCCAAAGATTTTGTTAAATAAATCGTCATTCTGATAAGGTGATTCGTGGTGATAAAATCGCAAAGTGGCACTGAAGATGTTACATCAAAGTATTTTCACCTAATTGATCTTTTCAAACTCCAAAAACTAACATGAAAGTAATAATCCAGTGCGAAGTTGAAAACTCCTTTAAAGCAAGGAGACGAACTGTCAAGACATTCAGACTATCACTCACACTTCAAAAAAAGGCACCGGAAAGTCTACTCAATGACCCATATTACCGTTTGGTCAATATAGTAAGGATAAATGACCCAATGACTCACATACTATCTTCATCTCATGCACAGATATATATCTATAAATTTATAAAAGTAAGAATGTGTGTGTGTGTGTGTCTGCGAGGACACTTCTTAACCTATATACTCAATGAAGTTTTGATCTACACACTTGAAATTTAGTATATAGGGTATTCAGACATGTGGAAAACTTTTTAATCAGTTTTCATCAGGCAAAAAAGGCTGCTAAGAGGTAAAAATTGAAAAATTGGTACTTATCTGTTTGTTTACTGTTCCACAACTGCGCATGTGCAAATCATTCACATTATAAGTAGGTTTGAAAACACTTTTTAAAGATCGCGCCAAGTTATCGTACTTGACTCACAGTCTTTAGGTTTTGATTTCGATCTCAGCTTGGGTATTTTATTTTTTACTTACAAGAAGTGAACTGTTTAGAAAAAAACATAATATTTGCATGCATATGCTTTAGTTTCTTTCCGTTTTTTCTTTTACTTCATTTTTATTAAGAGATTTAAAGTTACATTTAATAACAGGCAACGGCATGTGCACCTTCTAGTATGCACATATATATATATCGGTCGGGTTTCAATCCTGGCTTGAGGTAGTTGCCTGTCTAGCCGCACTGATGAGCTGTGAAACAGCGAAACAGTACTGTATGTGGATGACTATTGTGTGCTCCTCACCTTGAGTTGAGCATATTGAGAAGTGAAACACGAATTACCATTAGCATATAAGCGACGCTCTTTGTGTAAACAAATCGAGCGGAGGTATTTCAGACGATATCAAAACATCGTTAAACTCACTACTCGTTCAAGCAGCCGCCAATAGCGTAATGGTTAGGAGCCTTGACTGCCGTACAAACGGTCGGGTTTCAATCCTGGCTTGAGGTAGTTGCCTGTCTAGCCGCACTGATGAGCTGTGAAACAGCGAAACAGTACTGTATGTGGATGACTATATATATATATATATATATATATATAAGCTTTATTTTTTATTACCGTTTTATCTGTTCAGTTACATATGTTTCGGTTGCCGGACCATGTTTACGATCCAGCAGCCTCGTCAGACCTTACATTATTATTTGGAAGAACGATTTTAAAAGAAATATGAGAGAAAAAAAGAAACAAGGGAAGAGAAAATAAGGGGGGGGGCGGAGACCGACAATAATTAAGTTTTGAAGTTTAAAATACATTAGATTGTAGTGTGTGGGGGATAGTAAATTCAGCTAGGCATGGGTGAAGATATAGTGATATAGGGAGGAGGACAGGGGGAGATAAAAGGGAGAAATAAGGGGGGAGGGGGGGGAGGAATTTCAATCTTTGGTTTTAAGATTTGGCTGTTTTTATTAAGATTGTTTAGCTATACACTGGAGTATATGAATTGATGGGAGGGAGGGAGAGAGGGAGAGAAGGAGAGAGAAAGGGTTAGTGTGTGTGTGTGTTTTATATATTTAATATAAGCACAGGTTGGTGGCATTGTCGATTACATATCAATGGTGTCATATCAGTGGCTGCTCCTGCTGTTTGGGGGTGTCTTCGCTTCTGCTGATGCAATCTGTGTTTTCTTTACAAATTATTATAGGCATGACGGAGATCTTGTATTTCGCAATATAACATATATATATATTATAACACATATATACTGCGTATCAAAGTATTAACGACTTTACATTTTTCTTAATATTTAAAGAACGAGTGAATAAAAATCCATGAAACTGTGAGAAAGTGCTTACAATACTATTCAGCTACTCCAGTAAAAAAAAAAAAAGTATTTAAAGCAGTATTAGCGAAACTATGGCAGAAGATAAAAATATCTGTTGCTTTTGTGTGTCAAGTTATTAACAAGGTTGAGAAAAAACACAATATACTCATAACTTGTTTATTGAAATAATTTTCAAACATTAAATGAACTAGGAAAAATGCTTAGAACACAATAACTACATAGCAATTTCTACGTTGACATAATTAGTAGGGGATATGCGATCCTTTTTTCATGAATGACTTGTGAAAGACGGCGTGACTTTTATGAAAGTTGTTGGTCCACAGAATTAGTAAAATTTGTGATTTCTTCAACAGTTATTCCTCGCGATACCTCTTGGAGAGCACCCCACAACTCATCTTTGCTCTTAAATTGGTGTCCACTTGCATAGAGGCCTCGCTTCATGATACTCCAAAGGTTCTCAATTGGGTTCAAATCTGGCAAATTCGCAGGCCACTCCATCTTCAGAGAACCCCAGTTGTTACAAATACTCTTTGCTTTTGTTTGCTGCATGCAAAAGAAGCATAACCCTGCATAAAAATAATGGTTCTTCTGAACGTCAACCTTTGCTTCTTCAGCCATGGTTCAAAGTACTCCTTCTGCAAAATCCCACCCCCACACTGTAAAGATCCCTAGATGTAAAAGATCTTTCTACTCCAGTAGTTTCTTCTGCAGAACTGCTAGACTTTGGAATTCCATCCCAGGTCACTGCTTCCCCAACTGTACTGACATGCATAAGTTCAAGTGCAACGTGAACCAACATCTCGCTGCCCTAATCCCTACATAGTACCCCAGTAGATGTTTCCCCTGATAGTAGCCCCCTACACCAAAGTGGCAATGTGCCTTGTTTGGGGTGAAAATGTAATAAAAAAAAAAAAAAAAAAAAGAAAGAAAAGCTATGTAAGCATTTGACGTCATTTTTACGTCTTCTGGGACTTTCCATGTGCCAACAAAAGTACCTCCAATAATTCCAGCCCAAATCATTATCCCACCACCACCTTGTTGGCGCCTTAAACGCTAATGAAGATGGCGTCCATCTAGGACCCATCCCTTGCTCCAACCATCTGGGCCATCAAGAGTAACACACACTTCATCCGTAAACAAAACTTTGGAAAAATCTGTTTTCATGTTTTCCTGTGCCCATTTTAATCGGTTTTGCATGTGATGTTGCTTTACTGGAGGCTTTGTCACAGGCTTAACAGACTTTGCAACTTCTTTCAGGTGACCTCGAGTACTTTTTGAAACATTCTTCAATCCAGCATGGTCAAAGACTTCTTGACTTGTCTGCCCAGGGTTCTTAACAACTTCACATTTAATTTGGAGTAGAGAACAGCGTGAAACAACTCTAGATTTACCTTTATCAGCTCTCTTATGTACCTTTGTAGGGTCCTTGACAAAGTTCTTCACAGTTTGATAGTACCTTCCTATCATTTTCGATATTTCGAGGGTAGTTTTACCTTTTGCTAGCTGTTCTGTAATACTACTCTTTTCAGAACTACTCAAACCACTTTTACGACCAATTTCATTGATGAAACAAACTGCCTTGTTAATAATTTGACACACCTCAAATACTGTGGATTCAGCAATTACGATGGCAGGTTGTTTACATTGCGCGGGACAGTACGAAAATTTCACAGTACGCGCAGCTCAGCAGTGCCAACGTTTCCAAAGCTTTTGATATGAAACTACCCGTAAGTTTCTGAAACTGGTAGAAAAATGTTATCTCGTTAATAATTTGACACACTATATATATATATATATATATATATATATATATATATACCAAATTATAGTTGTTATAAAATAACACGAGCGTATGGAAGCAAGGAGAACAAACGAAGTGATTTAGTTTAAACCTTTATTGAGGGTCAATGTGAATAAGTATATATATCCTCAATCAAGGCCGGAACGGTCAGCTGGTCGTCAGGAAGGCCGGAATAGGGATTAGAGAGGTTGGGGTCCTGGCTTGATCAGGTTCGGGCAGGTACAGGGGCCTAGATGCTGGTACGGTCTCGGGATGACGTCTGGGACTGGAACATCGCCACCGCTGTTGCCGCTGAGGAGTCGCTGGGATGAGTCGGGGTTCGCTGGTGGTATTCCTCAAGGGAATAAGCGGTGATATGGTGACTAGGCACCTTGAATCAACTGCTGTCGCTGAGCTGCCGCTGCTACTGCTGGATGGAGCTGAAGGGAACGGCTATTGCTGCTGCCGCTGCTGCTGCTAGAAAGTTGAGGAGAACGGCTGTCGCTGAGCTGCTGCTGCTGGATGGAGCTGAAGGGAACGGCTACTGCTGCTGCCGCTGCTGCTGCTAGAAAGTTGAGGGGAACGGCTGTCGCTGAGCTGCTGCTGCTGGATGGAGCTGAAGGGAACGGCTATTGCTGCTGCCGCTGCTGCTGCTAGAAAGTTGAGGGGAATGGCTGTCGCTGAGCTGCTGGATGGAGCTGAAGGAACGGCTGTCGCTGGTATGGTGCAAAGGGTTGAGGGGATCAGCT